>NC_091064.1:3455833-3770000 GCF_000393655.2 Nicotiana sylvestris
TTGCTAACTCTGATGACTCCGCGGCTGAGCTATCAACACCCGCTACCGGGTTTCGATATACCTGAATCTGCACACGAGGTGCAAGGAGTAATGTGAGTACTCCAACCCAGTAAGTAATAACAGTAAATAAAGGCTGAGCAATAGGAAACAATGAATCCACATTCACGTTAGGCTCAATAAACACAACAGGCCTTCAAATCATAATACGAGTCAATCTTCCCTTTTAAAATCCAGCTTTTAGTAAAAATCATTTTTAAATACTTTCCAGCAGTTTCGGTAGGGGTTCAATACCATTTAAGATAATAATAGAGATTAAAGCCATAATCGGCCCCTCGGGCAAAACATAGTTTGTAAAACAGCCCCTCGGGCAAAACAGTAATCATAAACACTTCATAACTTAAAAATCTCAGTGGAAATAACCAATGCCAAATCAGTGATTAATTTTTAACATCTCATAAACCCCAGTTTAAATAAAAGTTGTTTTAAAACATTTGTTCAACTTTCCGACAGAGGCCCAATATAAAGATGAGTGAAAACAGTCGATAAATCAAACATATTCGATAGAAATTCACTTTAAATAGGAGTGAAATCAATAAGTCCATAAACAGGCCTCTCAAGCAAAAACATCACTCATATGCATGTATATATCTATCGCCCCTCGGGCTAGCCTCTCTGTCACTCGTGATTCAACTCTTACCAATCAGTACTCGCACTCAGCATTCACGCTCAATTGGTACCATATAGTAACCGCTGCGGCGTGCAGCCCGATCCGTATATCTCTCACAATAACTGAAATCAAAGTAACCGTTGCGGCGTGCAGCCCGATTCATGCATCGCTGTGGCGCACAATCCAATCCATATAAATAGTCGACTGCGCTCACTGGGGGTGTGCAGACTCCGAAGAGGCTCCTACAACCCAAGCGCTATATTGTTGTGGCACGCAGCCGGATCCATATAAGTATCGCTGCAGCGTGCAGCCCGATCCATATACATATACATATATATATACATTGTTGCGGCGTGCAGCCCGATCAATAGATATATAATTCTCACAACTAGGCCATCGGCCTCTCTCAGTCATTCACCTCACCATCAGACTCTCAGTCTATCTCAGTCATCAATCTCATAATCAGACCCTCGGTCTATCTCAGTAAAACAGGGAACTCAGCCCAAAACAATTTCCACATTTTAAGAATATAGTGATAAAGCCAGATTTGAGCAGTAAACAGGTAAAACATGACTGAGAATATGCTTTCAAACAAATAGAGTGAGGAAAGATAGTAAAAATGCCCCTAAGGGTCTCAACAAGTCGGCACAAGGCCCCAAACATGGCATACAACCCAAAAATATAATAATGTCAAACAATTAACTATCAAATACGCATTAAAATATTCGTTCGGGATGGACTAGGTCACAATCCCCAGCGGTGCTCTACCCCACGCTCGTCATCCAGCGTGCAAGTCACCTCAAAGTAACACAACGACGTATAATCCGGGGTTTCAAACCCTCAGGACAGTAATTACAATCATTACTTACCTCGAACCGGCTAATCCTCTAGCTCGCGATGCCTTTGTCTCTCAAATCGATCTCCGAATGCCTCGAATCTAGCCACAATAATTCGATTCAGTTATTTAAAATTATAGGAATTAATTCCATATGAAATTCTACATTTTCCATTAAAAAACCGAAATTGCACTCAAAATTCGCCCGTGGAGCCCATTGTTTTCTCTTAAAATCTTCCGAAAATCGCCTCTCCTCGAGCTCCAATTTGATAAAAATGGAAAATGGGACGAGTCCCATTTTCAGAACTTAAGAATCTGCCCAGAAAATGTCGGGGGCATTGTTCACGCGTTTGGGTACTGTTCACGCGGTACTGTTCATTACACTATTCACTGGGTACTATATACGGTACTGTACACGGATACTATTCATGTTTACTGTACTTGGTACTGTACACGGATACTGTTCACGCATGTGCGGTTACTGTTCACACATGCGAAAAATGCAGAAACTGCCTAGAAAATTGCAGCAGCTTTTCTTTTCACTAAAAAGGCTCTAACTCCATCATACGAACTCGGAATTTGATGATTCTTGTTCCTATGAGTCACAAATAATAATACGAACATAGCCCTTCAGTCAAAACTCAATTCGGAGCTCATTTGCTCAGTTCAATACCCATTTCGCTCGTTAAACAATTAACTCATGTTTTGTGTCAAAAACCCAATCGCGGCTTGATGAAATTAGACCAAACTTTCCAGATCAGTCCTATAATTCATTATCAAAATTCCGTAAGTCTCAAAATCAAATTTCGATCTCTAGAACTAAAAATGGACCTTTGGATCATTACATGTTTATGCTCACAACGGCAAAATCTTCCAAAAACTCTTCCAAAACATATCCGAGCCTCATGGGACCCCGAACAAACATGCCAACACACCCCATAACATAATTCAAACTTATTCCAACCTTTGGAATGCTCAAAACAATATCGAAACATCAAATCACTCTCGGATTCAAGCCTAAGAATTTCAAAACTTCCGAAATCCGAATTTGATCAAAAAGCCGACCAAACGACGTCCAAATGACCTGAAATTTTGCACACACATCACAAATGACATAACGAAGCTACTGCAACTCTCGGAATTCCATTCTGACCCTCGGATCAAAATCTCACCTATCAACCGGAATTCGCCAAAATATTAACTTTGCCAATTCAAGCCAAATCCTTCCACGGACTTCCAAAATGCATTTCGATCGCGCTCCTAAGTCATAAATCACCCAACGAAGCTATCCAAATTATAAAATTTCCAATCAGAGCTCATATACAAATAAGTCAACTCTTAGTCAAACCTTTCAAATTCAAAGCTTTCAACTGAGACTGTTCCTTCAAATTCATTTTGAGTTTTCCTGAAAACCAAAACCAACGATCTACATTAGTCATAATACGTTACACGGGGCAAGTCATGCCCGGGAACCGGCGATCAAAGTGCAAAAGTTCAAAACGACCGGTCGGGTCGTTACATCCTCCCCCACTTAAACACACGTTCATCCTCGAATGTACCTAGAGCTATTCTAAAAGCCCACCAATCGCTGAATAACCTTATCATGCATATAGCCGGGGGTGATCCCACGTCACCCTATCTCATATAGGTCCGATAACACCGTTTAACTAAAATTACATAATCCAAACTAGCTCATAAACCATAGAATCACATTTTTCACTTGTGAAACCATCTATACAATTAAAACCTCACACCTATACTTTGAATAGACCCGAACTAGCTGTAGTAACCCATGCCTGCAACCTCGGGATCAATCCCATGATATACCATATAACTCTAACGCTCGCAGCAATAACTTCTATTTACAGCAGCTGCCCATAACAACCAAATACCGATAGAAAACCTCTTATTAGCTAAAGTCTCATTCCAACACTTTCATATACTGCCAACAATAAATGAAACACGCAATAAACCATAACCATTTCTCTGATCAACCATTCATGAAGCCATTTCTCCTCTGGCAATTAACATAGCAAAATTGTTTTTGAACTGAACCTCGATGTTTACCCATCAAACATGTTGAAATAGAATCCGGTTATTTTCATTAATGATCCCAACGATCTCCTCTGACCCAACACACTACCCTGGTGACATGTCACACAAATAGAGGCCTAAGACACATCTAGCATAATACGCGCGCCAATAAGCAATGGTCCGAAAAATCATGAAAATGACTCAAATGAAAGGGTTGTACCTCAAGCTCACCAATACCACCACAACGCATGGCTAAGAACCCGTCTCACATCATAGAATAGGACACATGAATCTAACCTGCAAGGTCATATCTCCACATAGCTTCGCTACAATGCGCGATCCTATCCAAACACTGCTCCACATGGGACACCTCAAGTCACTAAGCTCGAAATTGACAACCACACACAATCTGACGTCTAGAACCAAAGCAAATCATTACACCAACGGTGAAACAAGTAACATATACCACGCAAACCCGATAGGACGTAACCGATACACCATTCACCGAGCAACACCTGATTACTCTTCCTGCTCGACTTCCACTATGAACCCCATTAGAACCGCACCATATGTGCCCATAACCAATAAATCATAATGTCTCGCAACACAGAAAGGCAACTCATAGATCTCCCCAGATCATTAATAAGCTCAATAATGGTTGAATCAACCTATCCCTCAACAATACAATTTGGGGCCAACCAAGCCAACTCGAGCTAGAACACGCATCCACATAGGTCTACCAATGGACCATACATCAAGTCTAGTCACACACAACAGATAAATAATCCTCCGAAGGTTCACAACGACTGAATCATAGCACATACTACCCTCTGACCAACCTTAGCTATTTTCTCAAAGTCCACAACCTCAATACCTATGATGTATTATTAACTCAACCACATTTCCCTCTTTCTGAAGTGCATACCGTTATCAAGACACACCATTTAGTAATATCATTTACCTAGTCATCTAAAACTGCATGTGTTGTCTAAGAATATATGACCTTCCTTTCAAAACTGAATTGCGACCTTACATATGCCAATCCCCGCCCTACACAACATATCACATATAACATGCCATCCTATGATAAATATGAGAACTTTAAAATCCCTTTACGAGCCACAATCAACTACATATTCACTAGTCACAAACCTTCCATTGGTCCCATCTAGAAGGAAAATCACTACACATCCCATGTCCATAGAAAATATACATTCCCAAACTGCGGTAAAACCATCAAGAACTCTCCGAGTTCCCTTTGCAAAAATCAGACATGTCAGGACTAAATCCTTCTAACTCGATCAAGCTAAGCAAGTCATCAGAACCTAAGAGCATCGCCGCAAAATACCTGAAAGAACTCATTACCTCGAACACACGCACGGAATTAATCATATCCTTACCATACCGATTCGGTCTACTATCAAACTATTCCATCTATCTAAATTTCCTTCTGATTCATTTTCAACTTGATATTCTCTCTTGCTGTAGCACCACAATTTCTCAACCCAGGATTACCACACGAGACCCAAGCATAAACCAACACCGTCTAAGACTCATAAGCCGTTGAATACTCTCTTAAATATTCCCAAAAGCACCACATTCGAAATACTTCGCTCTGAAGAACTTCTTGCAGATCTAAATCTGTTACCTCCTAATACTAATACATAGAATCACACAATTAATATAGAAAACACCACAAGTCTTGACGTCTTCCAAGGAAAACTCAGTTTCTATCCATAAGTATAACTTGAAAGCCTCCAATTATTGCATGTAAAATTTGGAACACAATAGGACCATTCTCTAGAGGCATCCACTCTACTCAAACCGCAGTTAGATTGATTAAACGAAACGAACAACCTGTGCTTCATTTGCACTCCGACACTGCAGAATGTGACCTCATTTCAATATAACCAAGCAACTTCCTGCCCTATGCACCGAGCATTCCTTACCAACCACAACTCAAGTCATTCCCCGATTCTCGTACACCCATAAAGCATAACATAACCTTTATTGAAATTTCCTTTACTCGAGCCATAACTGATTCACAAATACGCCTCAAACTGGAACCATTAGAGCACATAACCGTGCAATCAACTATTCAATAACAGACTCCTCCACTTGGCTCGAAACCATAGATCAACACACGCTCAATAACTCATAACGATTATACTCTATTGATGCCATGATACCATAATGAGATTAAACTCAAATCTTTTATAAGCTTGTGAAAACACAAATCATCTAGAATTTTAACTCTTCTACAAATCTCGCATTCCACTCTCGCAACAGTTACACCCACTCACTAAGCGACCTAATTTAAGTTGCAACACATATCCTTCGCTCGCAAATCTAATAGACACATAAAGATCGTACAACCTTAGAACACTTCGCATGAGATAACCCACCTTCTTCGCCTTAAACTAACATTTATGTATACCTTCCACCGTCATAACCATTACGCAGTCACTTAGTCTTCCTAAGTCTGAACTCATACCGCAACATGAAATTTACTTCACTCCCAACTAGGACACATGAAAAGACTCTTTGCACACCCATAACTCGGGGCTATACCTCAAATCAAGATGGATACATCTCGCAGTACTAACATACTCATCACATAGTTATCCAGCCATCACTCCCACTAATAGGGACACTACCGAACATATAAGTTCAAAAATACTTGCTCACACAATCTGCACCTCAGTGCTCAAGCCATAGGCAAATATTCGGCCTCAAGTCCTCCAGACTGGCCCAACATCAAACTCACAGAGATCACATCTCGCCCCTCGATCGGGGAATCACAAGCCATCAAGGCACATTTGATACTGAGCGCTCATGCGCACATACGAACGCGTGGAAGGAATTCAAAGAGTTACATTTCAAGCTGAATCAAAGGACGCACGATAAAAATTCAAGAATGTGAAGTTTTCCTAAAGGTTTTGCAACCTCTCGAGGATAAATACAGACGTCTCCGTACCAATCTACGAGACTCTACTAAACCTGCTCATGACTTGTGAGACCTATGTAACCTAGGCTCTGATACCAACTTGTCACGACCCCAAACCGGCCCGGTCGTGATAGCGCCTCTCGTGAAGACAAGGCCAGCCGACACAGCACTCACCTTAACCCTTTAAGAATTAAGAGTCATTTTTAAGTCTTTAAATTAAACAATGTTTCATAATAAAATCCTGGAATAATAGTGCGGAATAAAATACCAGCCCGACATCGGGGTGTCACTAGTCATGAGCAACTATCAAGGTCTGAATACAACAAAAGTCTAAAAATGTACTAAATACAGTAACAACAATGAGGGGAAGGAAGCGGTGCTGCGAACGTCATGCAGCCACCTTGCTAACTCTGATGACTCCGCGGCTGAGCTATCAACACCCGCTACCGGGTTCCGATATACCTGAATCTGCACACGAGGTGCAGGGAGTAATGTGAGTACTCCAACCCAGTAAGTAATAACAGTAAATAAAGGCTGAGCAGTAGGAAATAATGAATCCACATTCACGTTAGGCTCAATAAACACAACAGACCTTCAAATCATAATACAAGTCAATTTTCCCTTTTAAAATCCAGCTTTTAGTAAAAATCATTTTGAAATACTTTCCAGCAGTTTCGGTAGGGGTTCAATACAATTTAAGATTATAATAGAGATTAAAGCCATAATCGGCCCCTCGGGCAAAACATAGTTTGTAAAACAGCCCCTCGGGCAAAACAGTAATCATAAACACTTCATAACTTAAAAATCTCGGTGGAAATAACCAATGCCAAATTAGTGATTAATTTCTGAACATATCATAAATCCCAATTTAAATAAAAGTTGTTTTAAAACATTTGTTCAACTTTCGGACAGAGGCTCAATATAAAGATGAGTGAAAATAGTCAATAAATCAACATATTCGATAGAAATTCACTTTAAAGAGGAATGAAATCAATAAGTCCATAAACAGGCCTCTCAGGCAAAAACATCACTCATATACATGTATATATCTATCGCCCCTCGGGCTAGCCTCTCTGTCACTCGTGACTCAACTCTTACCAATCAGTACTCGCACTCAGCATTCACACTCAATTGGTACCATATAGTAACCGCTGCGGTGTGCAGCCCGATCCGTATATCTCTCATAATAACTGAAATCAAAGTAACCGCTGCGGCGTGCAGCCCGATCCATGTATCGTTGTGGTGCACAGCCCGATCCATATAAATAGTTGACTGCGCTTACTGGGGTGTGCAGACTCTGGAGGGACTCCTACAGCCCAAGCGCTATATTGCTGGGGCGCGCAGCCTGATCCATATAAGTATCGCTGCGGCGTGCAGCCCGATCCATATACATATATATATATATATACATTGCTGCGGCGTGCAGCCCCATCCATAGATATATAATCCTCACAACTAGGCCCTCGGCCTCTCTCAGTCATTAACCTCACCATCAAACTCTCAGTCTATCTCAGTCATCAATCTCACAATCAGACCCTCGGTCTATCTCAGTAAAACAGGGAACTCAACCCAAAAAAATTTCTACATTTTAAGAATATAGTGATAAAGCCAGATTTGAGCAGTAAACAAGTAAAACATGACTGAGAATATGCTTTCAAACAAATAGAGTGAGGAAAGATAGTAAAAATGCCCCTAAGTGTCTCAACAAGTCGGCACAAGGCCCCAAACATGGCATACAGCCCAAAAATATAATAATGTCAAACAATTAACAATCAAATACGCATTAAAATATTCGTTCGGGATGGACTAGGTCACAATCCTTAGCGGTGCTCTACCCCACGCTCATCATCCAGCGTGAAAGTCACCTCAAAGTAACACAACGACGTATAATCCGGGGTTTCAAACCCTCAGGACAGTAATTACAATCATTACTTACCTCGAACCGGCTAATCCTCTAGCTCGCGATGCCTTTGTCTCTCAAATCGACCTCCGAATGCCTCGAATCTAGCCACAATAATTCGATTCAGTTAATAAAAATTATAGGAACTAATTCCATATGAAATTCTACATTTTCCATTAAAAATCCGAAATTGCACTCAAAATTCGCCCGTGGGGCCCACGTCTCGGAACCCAACGAAAATTACGGAATATGAAACCTCATCCAACCACGAGTCCAACCATACCAATCTTTTCTAAAATCCGACATCAACTCGACCCTCAAATCTTTAAATTAAACCAAGAGGGTTTTCAAGATTTTCCCAACTAAAATCACCAATTAAATGCCAAAACTAGTAATAGATTCGGGTAATCTAACAAAAATTAAGTTAAGAACACTTACCCTATTGTTTTCTCTGAAAATCTCCCGAAAATCGCCTCTCCCCGAGCTCCAATTTGATAAAAATGGAAAATGGGACGAGTCCCATTTTCAGAACTTAAGAATCTGCCCAGAAAATGTCAGGGGCACTGTTCACGCGTTTGGGTACTGTTCACGCGGTACTGTTCATTACACTATTCACGGGGTACTGTACACGAGTACTGTACACTAATACTATTCATGTTTACTGTACATGGTACTGTACACGGATACTATTCACGCAGGTGCGGTTACTAATCACACGTGCGAAAAATGCAGAAACTGCCCAGAAAATTGCAGCAGCTTTTTTTTTCACTAAAAAGGCTCTAACTCCATCATACGAACTCCGAATTTGATGATTCTTATTCCTATGAGTCATAAATAATAATACGAACATAGCCCTTTAGCCGAAACTCAATTCGGAGCTCATTTGCTCAGTTCAATACCTATTTCGCTCGTTAAACAATTAACTCATGTTTTGTGTCAAAAACCCAATCGCGGCTTGATGAAATTAGACCAAACTTTCCAGATCAGTTTTATAATTCATTATCAAAATTCAGGAAGTCTCGAAATCAAATTTCGATCTCTAGAACTAAAAATGGACCTTTGGATCATTACATGCTTATGCTCACAACGGCAAAATCTTCCAAAAACTCTTCCAAAACATATCCGATCCTCATGGGACCCCGACCAAACATGCCAACACACCCCATAACATAATTCAAACTTGTTCCAACCTTCGGAACGCTCAAAACATCATCAAAACATCAAATCACTCTCGGATTCAAGCCTAAGAATTCCAAAACTTCCGAAATCCGAATTCAATCAAAAAGGCGACCAAACGACGTCCAAATGACCTGAAATTTTGCACACACATCACAAATGACATAACGAAGCTACAGCAACTCTCGGAATTCCATTCTGACTCTCAGATCAAAATCTCACCTATCAACCGGAATTCGCCAAAATATTAACTTTGCCAATTCAAGCCAAATCCTTCCACTGGCTTCCAAAATGCATTCCGATCGCGCTCCTAAGTCATAAATCACCCAACGAAGCTATCCAAATCATAATATTTCCGATCCGAGCTCATATACAAATAAGTCAACTCTTAGTCAAACCTTTCAAATTCTAAGCTTTCAACTGAGACTGTTCCTTCAAATTCATTCTGATTTTTCCTGAAAACTAAAACCAACAATCTACATTAGTCATAATACGTTACACGGGGCAAGTCATGCCCGGGAACCGACGATCAAAGTGCAAAAGTTCAAAACGACCGGTCGGGTCGTTACAATTAGCCTTCCCGGGATAATACAAGATGGTGATACCATAGTCTTTCAATAGCTCCAACCACCTCATCAGCCTCAAATTGAGATCCTTTTTCTTGAACAGATACTGCAGGCTCCGATGATTCGTGAAAACCTTGCACGACATGCCGTAAAGATAATGCCTCCAAATCTTCATCGCATGAACAATGGCTGCCAACTCTAAGTCATGAACAAGGTAATTCTTCTCATGGACCTTCAACTGTCGCGATGCATATGCAATCACCCTGACATCCTACAACAATACTGCACCAAAACCAATACGAGATGCATCATAATACACCGTGTAAGATCTTGAACTGTGGGCAACACCAATACCAGCATCGTAGTCAAAGCAGTCTTGAGCTTCTGAAAGCTTGTCTCACACTTGTTTGACCATCTAAATAGGGCACCCTTCTGGGTCAACCTGGTTAATGGGGCTGCTATAAATGAAAACCCCTCCACGAACCGACGGTAATATCCCGCCAAACCCAAGAAACTTCAGATCTTCGTAGCTGAAGTGGGTCTAGGCCAGTTTTGAACTGCCTCAATCTTCTTAGGATCCACCTTTATGCCCTCTCCTGATATTACATGCCCCAAGAAAGCGACCCAGTCTAACCAAAGCTCGCACTTTGAAAACTTGGCATATAACTGGTTCTCTCTCAAGGTCTGAAGTACAATCCGAAGATGTTGCTCGTGATCCTCTCGACTGTTGGAGTAGATCAAGATTTCATCAATAAACACAATCACAAAAGGAATCCAAATAGGGCTTAGACATCCGGTTCATCAAATCCATAAATGTTGCTGGGGCATTTGTCAACCCAATTGACATCACTAGGAACTCATAATGCCCGTACCGAGTCTGAAAAGTTGTCTTAGGGATATCGGATGCCCTAATCCTCAACTGATGATAACCTGACCCGAAATCAATCTTTGAAAACACCATGGCACGCTGAAGCTGATCAAATAAGTCATCAATCCTCGATAATAAATACTTGTTCTTGATGGTAACTTTGTTTAACTGCCGATAATCTATGCGCATCCTCATCGATCCATATTTCTTTTTCACAAACAGCACAGGCACACCCCAGGGTGAGATACTAGGTCTAATGAAGCCCTTATCAAGTAAATCTTGCAACTGTTCCTTCAATTCTTTCAACTCTAGCATGGCCATATGGTATGGCAAAATAAAAATGGGTTGAGTGCCTGGAGCCAAATCAATACAGAAGTCAATATCTCTGTCGGGTGGCATTCCCGGCAGATCTACAAGAAACACCTCTAGAAACTCACAAACAACTGGTACTGAATCCATGGAAGGAACCTCCGCACTAGAATCGCGGACATAAGCCAAATAAGCTAGATACCCCTTCTCAACGATATGTCGAGCCTTCACATATGAGATAACCTTACTAGTAGAATGGCCAAGAGTCCATCTCCACGCTAATCGAGGCGACCTCGGCAAGGCTAAGGTCACCATCTTGGCATGACAATCTAATATAAAATGATAAGGTGACAGCCAATCCATACCCAAGATAACATCAAAATTTACCATATTGAGAAGTAGAAGATTTGCGCTAGTCTCAAGACCCCCAATAGTAACCACACACGAACAATAGACATGATCTATAATAGTAGAATCTCCCACAGGTGTGGACACATACACAGGAGCACTCAAAGAATCACGAGGCACAACCAGATATAAAGCAAAATAGGATGACACGTAGGAATAAGTAGAGCCCGAATCAAATACTGAAGCATCTCTATGGCAAACTGGAACAATACCTGTGATAATAGTGTTAGATGACTCAGCCTTAGGCTTGGTTGGGAAAGTATAACATCGGGGTTGGGCCCCACCATGCTAAACTATATCTCTATGATGAGCTCTAGCTGGATGGCCTCCAGCTCTAACGGTCTGACCTCTACCTCTAGCGGCCTGACCTCCACCTCTAACCGGCTGACCTTTACCTCTGGCTGTCTGACCCCTACCTCTAGCTGGTTGAGCGGGTGGTGGTGCAGTCGATGCCAGAATCATGGCACGGGAAATCTGTTGTGGTATGCTGCCCAATAATCTTGGATAGGTCCTCCTGATATACCCAAAAGCTCCACATCAAAAACATCCATCTTGCTGCAGTGGCTGCTGAAACTGAGGTTGACCTGAACGGGCCGGATAACCACGGTGATAACTCTAAATCGGAGGTGCACTGATAGGAGTTGATGGTGTACTGTAGGCTAGCTTTCCAGAATAAGGCACATAAGAACCATAACTCCCTGAAGCTCTGTGGGATGCCTGAAGCGCCAACTGAAATGGCCTGGGAGGATGGCTCCTACAAAAAGTACCCCTACCTCCAGATGAAGCACCACTGAAACCAAAGGAATGACGAGGCATTTTATCAGACCCCTACCCTATCTCCAGTGAAAGAACCATCTCGATCCGCCAGGTGATATTAGCATCAGTCTGAAAAGAAATCTCACCCCCGGTCTCTTTGGCCATCTATAGCCTGATAGGGGAAGTGAGTCCATCAATGAACCTCCTCACCCTGTCTCTCTCTCTCTTTGTCTCTCTCTCTCTCTATCTCTCTATCTCTCTCTCTCTCTCTCTCTCTCTCTCTCTCTCTCTTAGTAGGAAGCAGAATAAGGCATGACGGGCTAGATCCACAAAATGGGTCTCATACTGAGTGATTGTCATACTGCCCTACTGTAGATGCTCAAATTACCTTCGGTAATCCTTCCTTAGTATGATAGGAAGGAACTTCTCAAGAAATAGCTGAGAAAACTGGTCCCAAGTAAGATCAGGTGACCCAGCTGGTCTAGTAGATACATAATCCTTCCACCACTTCTTGGCGGAAACCCGTCATTTGAAACACAGCAAAATCAACTCCATTGGTCTCAACTATACCCATGTTCTGCAGCACCTCATGGCAGCGGTCAAGATAATCATATGGGTCCTCAAAGGTGCACCACTAAAGTGAACTGGTAAACTTGTCAAATCTCAATAAACCTTAGAAGACATGGCAGGCCTATCACCGGCCTGTGCCACAATAACCGGCTAAACTACCCCAACTGCTGGGGCAGCTAGTGTCTGATACTAAGTAGCCATATGCTTCGGAGTGAGAGTAGCGGGAGGCTGTGCTCCTCCCCCAGCCTGAGAAATGGTTGGTGCCACAGGAAATGTACCGGCCTGGACCACACTCCCCATAAGGCCCACCAAATGGACTAGAGCATCCTGAAGCACTAGGGTGGCGATGAATTCCTCCGGGACCAGAGCTAGTCCAACAGGTACAGTCTGAGCTGGAACCTCCTCATCAAAATCTACATGAGGCTCCACTGTTGGCGCTGCTGCTCAAGCTCTAGGCTGAGCTCTGCCTCGGCCTCTAGCGTGATCTCGACCTCTGCCCCTCGTAGGGGATGTCGTTGGGGGCTCCGGCTGCTGCCCAGCTGAAGATGTAGTACGTGTTTTCGCCATCTGCATGAGAACAAGAATAAAGGGTTCAATCATCAATTATAGAATAAAATCGCACAACAAAGATGAATAGAAGTAAAATTGTTCCTAAACTCCATAGCCTCTAGAAGATAAGTACAGACGTCTCCGTACCGATCCTCCGGACTCTACTAAGCTTGCTCGTGACTTGTGAGACCTATGTAACCTAGTGCTCTGATACCAACTTGTCATGACCCGGAATTCTCGCCATTAGGACCGTGATGGCGCCTAACATTTCACTTGCTAGGAAAGCCAACATTAGAACAATTTATCCATTTTTAACAGTTCAAATTAAATGATAAGAAAGAACTAAAATAACTTTAATAATCTAAAGTAAAGTGCGGAAGTTATAACAAATAAAAGATCTAATACAATCCTGGACCCGGTGTCACAACTGCACGAATTACTAGAATGGTACAAATAAAGGTCAGAATAAAATATAAAGTTGTCTGAAGAAAATTACACAACTAATAAAAAGGAAAGGGAACTCTAGGAGCTGCGGACGTTGAGCAGTTATACCTCAAGTCTCCACAAAACTGGCCAATCCGAGCATGCTAATAACCGCCGCTGGGACCGACTCCAAAATCTGTACAAGAAGTGCAGAATATAGTATGAGTACAACCGACCCCAAGTACTCTGTAAGTGCCGAGCCTAACCTCGATGAAGTAGTGACGAGGCTAAGGAAGGTCACTTACACTATAACCTGTACGCATTATATAATAAAGACAGGAGAAGAAAATACGGAATGAAATAAGATAGTTAACTGAAGAAAAAATTTAAATCCTCAAAGAAAAATCAGTTTCGATCAGAATTACCAATCCTTAAAGTTCCATAAGAAAATACTGAAAACCAACACAGCTCAAAGAAATAGAAACAAAATAGATTATTATGGCGCGCAATCCGATCCCACCGTACAATATAATCCTCCCTTATTCCACCATATAACAAAATTAGTATCACGATTTACCATTATTTTATCGTATCAATCCACCTTTATTTTACCTGTTGTGGCATGCAACCCGATCCCACCATATCAGTACAAATTCACCTGTATTCCACCTTTATTTTACCTATTGCGGCGTGCAACCCGATCCGACCATATCATTATCAAATATCCAATGAGTACAATTAAATCAATAACTCAAATCGCAAGAACCTCTATGATTGACGAGTATGAAGCTGAATCAGAAAAGGAAGCATCATACCAAATTGAGAATTCACATATGTAATATTACACGACAGGATAAGTCTGGTAAATAACAGCGAGTCATGAAAGCATGAAAAGGTTTAACATGTTTAACAGGAGAAACAATGATTAACAGGCAGCAAATAAAGCATGGGAGGAATTTGGAGCACATAACAATCAAGGCATGGAAGGAAATAATTAAAGAAAAACAGAAAATTTGGGAAACAAGTAAATCTGCAGTGTATAAGCACTTGCCACCTCGCATATATGCCGCAACACATGAAATTCACATAGGACATAGTCTGAGGGTTCCTAATTCCTTCAAATCAAGGTTAAACTCAACACTTACCTCGCTCAAAAATCAACTCAAAGCTCAACCATGGCTTTGCCTTTTGAACAAGCCTTCGAACCAATCAAATTAAGCAATTTAACAACTGAACGATTCAAAATAAGACTTAGGAATTACCCGCGAATAAAAGAGGTTCAATTAGGTCATTATTGAACAATTCAACAAAAGTCAACTCCTGGCCCGCTTGGTTCAAACCCGAAATTCGAACCAAACTTCAATTACCCATTCACCCTCGAGCCCGGTTATGTAATTTGTTTCAAAATCCGACCTCAATTTGAGGTCTAAATTCCAATTTTATAAAAATTCCTAATTCTACCCAAATCCCCAATTTCTACCATGAAAATCCTAGATTTTAGGTTGAAATCTTATGAAATATAATGAGTGATTGAAATATAGTAGGTTAGAATCATTTACCAATGAATTAGGGAAGAAGAGTTCTTGGAAAAATTGTCTTTAGGGTATCTAGGTTTGAAAATTTGAAAGAATGAGAGAAAATCCCCTCTAGCTCAGATTTTGATCAGGCGCAGATGTCGCAATTATGGCCTGGGGTTCGCAATTGTGAACCCCGCAAATGAGAATAAATTTTCGCAAATGCGAAGTCTCACATTCCTGCTGCCTTCGCAAATGTGAACCTGAAATGCGAAAGTCCACCCCCCAGCCCCTGCTCGCAAATGCGAAGTCTTCTTCGCAAATGTGAGGCTCGTAATTGCGAAGTCTGCAACAGACACCAGAAGCACAAAGGCTTCAGCTATGACTCTAAGTATCCACTCCGTAGCTTTTCCGAAACTCACCCGAGCCCTCGAGGCTCCAAACCAAACATGTACACAAGTCCAAACACATCTTACGAACTTGCTCGCGCGATCAAAACACCAAAATAACATCTAGATACGAATCGGAAACCAAATCAAATGAAATTTTCAATGAAACTTTCGAATTTCTATTTTAACAACCGGACGTCCGAGTTACGTCAAACCTACTCTATTTCTCACCAAATATGGTAGAGAAGTCATAAATATATTAATGGACCTATATTGAGTTTCGGAACTAAAATACGGACCCAGTATCAATGAAATCAAACATTGGTCAAATCTTTAATTTCATTAAACCTTCAATTTTTGACAAAAAGTGATAACTCGAGCTAGGGACCTCCGAATTCGATTCCAGGCATACGCCCAAGTTCCAAATCACGATACGGACCCACCGAGACCATCAAAATATCAATCCGAATCCATTTGCTCAAAACGTTGACCGAAGTCAACTCAAATGAATTTTTAAGGTAAAATTTCGTATTTTTATCAATTTTTTAACATAAAAGCCTTCCAAAAAAATACTGGACTGCGCGTGCAAATCGTAAAAGGTTTAAAGAAGCTATTGGAGGCTTCGAAACACAGATTTAAAGTTTAAAACTCTAGATGACCTATTAGGTCATCACAATTTTTGACTATTATTTTGAGAGCGGCTATATAATGTCATTTTCCCAATTTTCTTCACATTTGATGGCCAAGAACCTAAAATGGCTATAGAGGAACATATACAAAAGTGTAGCAGTGCTAATAATAGAGCCTCAAAAAGGTTGAGGCAGAAAAAAATCCCACAAAGAGGACTAGGTGTTGCTCAACTTGAGAGGATTAGATTAGAGGAAAAATATAAAAAGGATGCAATTTTGCAAACATTAGACTGCCCCAATTTATTTAGCCCAACTCTACTCGAACCCTGCGTGAACACAGAATATCTTGTACATCGAGCTGCCCCTATTTTTGCCTCAACAATTGATATACCTTCAAAAGATTGTGCCTTTAGACCAAATTCATCTGCCCCAATCTTGATAGTAATTGCCTAAATTATGGAGTGATACGTATAGTTTAGAATGTGTGAATAAAAAAGTTAATCAAAATGGTGTAGCTTTTGACAATAATTTAAATTTTCCTAGTGAACCACATAATCTCATTTTTCCCCTACACAATGTGTTGCAAAAATCTCAACATTATCATCAGCAAATTTCTAGTTTTTCATCAATGGTAAGTCAGGTTATTAAATAATTTGCAACTCTATCTATAAGTTTTGGATTAACTTGTGCATAGTTTTCTCTTTGAAAAAATTTTCAGATGGATCCCCCTTCAAACCAAAGTTATTATGGCTGTAATTTTTTACCTCTTTGGCCTGAAGAAGTGAAGGTAATATACTATTCCTTTTCCTTTTATGGTATTTCAATTCCTCTTAGCTTTTTGGCCAGAAGAGTTGATGTGAATATTTTTTAGATGTGGCAAAGAAAGACATGCAATTCTATACAGTTTGCTTGAAAATATATATATAAAGTCATCAATCAGATATAAACATAAAAATCTTGCTAATTCCAAAGGGATGATGTTTACACAAATGACCAGCCAAATTCACTATTTACTTAGATTATACACTGATGGTATACGGTTGTATATATATTATACATGTATTATACTTTCCCCTGTTATTTTTAATTTAATCGGTTGATTGAGCGGGCGACTATTTAGGTAAATTTTTTAATTCAAAACACTAAGGAGAGTTTTGGAGCGACGGTAAAGTGATCTGCGTGTGGCTTATAGGCACGGGTCGACCCGTGGAAGCAACCAATAATGCTTGCATTAGGGTAGGTTGTCTATATCACACCCTTAGGGGTTCGACCCGTGGAAGCAGCCAATAATGCTTGCATTAGGATAGGTTGTCTACGTGGTGCGGCCCTTCCCCGGATCCTGCATGCAGTGGTAGAGCCAGAATTTCCACCAAGAGATGTCAAAATATAAAAAAATGGATACACCAAAAAGTTTAGGGGAATCAACGTATAGTGAATATATATAAAATAGAAAAATTTATCTAGCAATATGATTTACACCCCTCGATTAAACGCGGGTCCGCCTGCGTAAATGCATAAGAGAAACTAAAGTTCTCAATGGAGATTTCCTCAGATTGGCTCCTGCTACTGCAGCTTTGCCACATTTAGAACAAGTAAATCGACGTTCTTCAACTAATTCAGCCCCATAAATTCTCGAGCTATTTGACTATGTACCCTTTGATAAGGTGAGACTAAACGACTTAAAGCATTTATATTCTTGTTTTTGTACTATGTTTTTTTATCTTTGTTTCACTATGTTTTTCTAATTAAACATAAAATCGATATTTATCTCTTGAAGTGTGACTGATCGCAAAAAGAACCTCTATGCATGAGCAAAAATATCCATGAGATCATCTTCCAGTTTCACAGTCTTCTGCTGTGTGATCCAAATAATACCCGGAACAGGCAAACCTTTTTTTTTTAATTAAAGCTAATCACCCAGGTTCTTGGCCCTGGAGTGTTGGGGGATTTGGCAAGACCCCTACTATGTCTATTTCGACAAAAAAAGATTACGTACAATGGAGGGGACATGAACCTTACCTCCTACAGAAAAGATATGAAAGGCAAGGTAATGGAATTATATCCTACCTTTCATATCTGCAAAAGAATATACATCAACTCACAACAAAATTGGCCTTATCGTACCTAATTCTAAAGCTAGATAGTTGCCATTTATCAAGCTGGAAAGGACCTTTGGCATTTCTTGGGAGCTGTTGAAATGTGTAGTAGTAGCCACTGCTCCCGTTTTTGGCTGCATTTTTTGCTAAAGTATCTGCCACTTGGTTTTCTTCTCTGAAGCAGTGAGCTATATTAATTTCAACATTGTGCATGATCCTGGTTATTTCATCAATTAGTCCTTTCAAGTGAAGGTTATCGGTGTACCGGTCATTGAGCATATTGGCCAATATCTGCGAGTCTATCTCCAGATAGAAGTCATTATAGCCCTGTTGAATACACCATTGAATTCCTAGTTTGGCAGCCATTGCTCCGTGCTATTGTTGGTGTTGCTTTGGACTGGAAGGGAGAAAGCCATTATTAGATCCCCTTCTTCATTTCTAGCAATACCTCCTATTCCAACGCTTCCTGTTTCTTGTAAGAGCTTCCATCAGTATTGATTTTAATCCTTCCATTAGGTGATTTTTGCCAAGTAACTTGATGCACTATCGAAGTCGGATTCCACCGTTCTACTTTCTCATAGAAAATTGGCCATGAACTATCATGTTGCATTTGGGGAAGACCATAGACAATGCTGCTTGAACAGTCCACATTACTTGATACTCCATTTTCCTTGGTTGAAACTTCTTTTGATCTCAATACCGACATGTTGTCCAATTTTTCCAAATTTCCCAGTTGATTGCTAATGGAACTGCACGAAGAATGAATCTGTGGATTTTGTTCTTTGGTTTCTAGTCCCACCAATTTTTGAGGACTCTCCTAACTGGCCAGTTTTCATGTTTAATGCCCATAGGAGCTCCAAAGTTGTTCCAAAGAAATTTGGCAGTGTCCCCCTCAATGAAGACATGTTGAATGGTGTCCTCCTTAGGACTCTGACAGCACCTGCATCGAGAAACAATTTGGTTACCAAATTTAACAATAATTTCATCGAAAGGAAGCTTACCTAAGTATAGTCTCCACGATAGGAAAGAGATTTTGAAAGGAATATTGTTGAGCCATAGCCTATTTAGAGCTTCATTCTTCTGTTTTCTGCTTCTAATCATATGCCAGGCACTCTTGTTAGTGTAATGTCCAGTTGATTCTGCGTCCCAAATAGCATAATCATCTTTATTAGGATCTCCCAGAACAATGTCTCTAATTTGTACAGCTGTGTGGTCGTTAAGAGTATTGGTCAACTTTGTCATATCCCAACTCTCCTCTGTTATGAATTCTCTGACTGTGGTGTTCTTGCTTGTTCTTCTGTTGGGAAAATGATCTGCAAGAGCACCTATTCCCAACCAATTGTCTCACCAAAAGCTACATATTCCTTTGTTGATTTTCCAATGAATACTGCTTTCCACTTTGTTCCTTATTTGAGTCATATGTTTCCATGCATGTGAGTTCCCCGGTGTCCATTTCTTAGACATCGGGTTTTGATCTGATGCAGTTGCTCTAAGGTAGGAAGCACATAGTGAGTCCACAGTTCTAAATCTCCACCATCTTTTCATGACAAGAGTGTTGCTGATGTCTTCCATGGACCTTACACCAATTCCTCCCTCATCCTTTGGAAAGCAAAGATTCCTCCACGAGCTCCAATGATATTTCCTCTTGTCACCTGCAAAACCACAGAAAAAGTTAGCAAGATATCTTTCAATTAGTTTTAAAATGCCCTTTGGGGGGCTCATAGCAGATAGGGTATAGATCGGCAGGGATTGGAGAACATTTTTGATGAGGACAATACGTCCCCCACAAGTCAAAAGCTTGTCTTGCCATCCATTCAATCTCTTAGTGATTTTGTCTACCATTAGATCGAAATAGGAAAGTTTCTTTCTCCCCACATATAATGGGCAGCCAAGGTAGTTGAAGAAAAAAATTTTGTTCATAAAACCAGTGGCTTCCCTCATTCTATTGATTCTGTGGGCACTTGCTTTGGGGTCAGTGAGGAAATAACTTTTTTCTTTGTTAACTTTTTGCCCATAGGCCTTATCATATTTGTTAATCTACTTCATGATCAGTCTTATAGATTGTCCCTACTGAATATTACAACATCATCCGCGTATGCAAGGTGATTGATTTTGGGGCCTCTTTAGTTCATGTGGAAAGGAGTGAAGTCAGGATTCGAAGTAAGATTGTTGAGAGATCTAGTGAGGACTTCAGCCGCAATGATAAATAAAGAGGGAGATAGAGGATCTCCTTGTTTCAGGCCTTGAGAGGAGGTAAAGAAACCCCTCCTGGAGCCATTGATCACTATAGAGTACCAAACATCCGATATTAATCTCCATATGATATTAATCTATTGTTCTGCAAAGCCAAACTTTCTCAAAATTGAGGTTAAGAAAGCCCAAGATAACCTGTCATAAGCTTTAGCCATGTCTAGCTTCATGATAATTTGCCTCCCCTGTTATCTTTGCCAATGTCTTTGACAATTTCCTGAGCAAGCATAATGTTCTCTGTAATGAGCCTGTCTTTTACAAAACCACTTTGATTGCTAGATATTATCCTTGGGAGGAAAACATTGAGTCTTGCTGCTAACACCTTAGAAATAATCTTGGTTGTGAAATTGGTCAGACTAATGGGCCTTAGTTCAGAGAAGTTGGTTGGAGACTCAACTTTTGGTATTAAAACCAAACAAGAATGAGAGTAGAACTTTGTGAGGTTTTTGCCATTAAAAAATTCCTGAACAAAGGCAAAGATGTCTTCTTTGATAATCTCCCACCAGCTTTGAAAGAAGACCCCATTGAAGCCGTCCGGACCTGCTACACTATTAGCATTCAGACTGAAGACAGCCTCTTTGATTTCATCCATTGAAGGGATAGCAATCAGAGTCTCATTTTCCTCCGTTGAGATACAATTAGGGATGCATTCCAAGATTTGCTCATTCATAACTGGGTTCTCTATGTTAAACAAACCTTCAAAATGTTTTATGGCAGCCCTTACTAATTTGTCATCACCTTTGACCCACCTGTTCCTGTGATTTTTAATGCGGTGGAGGTTCAATCTTCTTATTTTGTCTCTAAACACACTATGAAAATATTTAGTGTTGTAGTCTCCTTCCTGGAACCATCTTATCTGTGATTTTTGCCTTGATATGCTTTCCTGTATTCTAAGCCATTTAACATATTCCGCATGAGCTTTATTCAATTTTTCATTGTTAATATGAAGATCTAATTCTTCAAGTTGTTGCACTTTAGTTTCCCATAGGTTGAATTGGTCATAGATGTCACCTAAGCTATCCCTGGATCACTGGCCAAGTTTTTTACTCAGTGTTTGCAGCTTGTATTTTAGTCTCCACAAAGCATTGCCGGTAACCTGAATGTTCCAGTTATTCTGGACTACTTCTAAGAAATATTCTTGTTGCACCCAGAGATTAAGAAATTTGAAGTATTTAACAGCTTCATGTTGCTTATTGTGACATGTCATAAGGAGAGGTCGATGATCCGAGCCAGTTCTAGCGAGATGCCTAATGTAATTGCTTTGGAATTTATGCATCCATTCATCATTAACAAAAATTCTATCGAGCCATTTCCAATTTTTTTTGCTTGGTCTTCGATTATTGCACCAAGTGAACCTAGTTCCAACATAGCCTAAGTTCACAAGGCCACAGTACTCCATAGTAGCCGTGAAATCCATGCTTCTATAATTGCGATGAGGTCTGCCCCCCTGCTTTTCATCAATGTCCATGATTACGTTGAAGTCTCCTCTAATACACCATGGGCATGTAATGTCATTGTTAATGTTTTCAAGATTAGCCCAAAGATCTTTTCTTTCTCTGGTAGTGCACTTAGCATACACAGCTGTAACATGAATGTAGTTCTTATCATTATCTTTGATGTGTAAAGTGAGTTGTTGATCCTCATTAGCAGCTATGTCCGCCTGACAATTCCAAAAACACCATATTTGGCCATTGGTATTTGTAAAGTAGTGTGGAAAGCCCAAAAAAATTTGTAACTCTCAATCTTTTCACTATCTATGAAAGGTTCAAAGATAGTAACAAAGTCATTTTTGTTGATGTTAATCAATTTTTTTAGTCTATGAATAGCTTTTTTGGACCTTACCCCTCTAATATTCCAGAAAGTTGCACTGATCATAGGGATAACTAGAGGTTTGAGGTCCTTATTTTAGCTCCCTTCCTTTGTGGAATAGGAGTGTTCCTCTCTTTTATTCTTTTGCCTTTTTCTCTTTGTCTGCTTCTACCTCTACCATTAGGAGACCAATTACCACTGTCGTTCTCCTCTTCATTCTGTGTATACCCCGAAATTTCTGTATCTCCTTTTCCTTTATCATTTTTTGAGTCTATGTGACCTACGAGTTGTTGTGTGTCAACACTCTCCTCCAGGTTTCTCTGTTTGTCACAACTAGCAGTTTTGTTACAGCATAATTCCACAAACAATTGAATTGGCGGTGCATTTTTGAGTTCTGATTCCATACTACTTGTTTGGAAATTCTCCAATCTGTGTTCCATCTTCCCTATTTCGGCAGTCTCTTCTACCTCTTCATATGGTTCCCTTCTGTCGTACATTTCATCTTGTGTGCTCTCCAGATATTCTTTTCCAGAATTTACACTTTTTTCTTTGTTTTTATCAGCATCGCCTCTGATTTTACTCCCATTTTTGCTCTCTGCAATGTCATTTGAGGTAGTTGTGGGCGTTATCTTTTTCGACTGTCTGCTGTGTGTGTCCCCAAAATATGGAGATTTGGGTTCTGCTTGAACTTGCTAGGTTCATGTAGTAAGGTTGTACTACAAATTCTTGACCTAAATGCTTATGGATATTAGGGTGTTGTGTTGCTAAAAATGATAAGAAGAAAGTGCTCCATGTTCAAATATCCTCTTTTGG
The DNA here is from genome assembly GCF_000393655.2 of Nicotiana sylvestris. Taxonomy (NCBI): domain Eukaryota; kingdom Viridiplantae; phylum Streptophyta; class Magnoliopsida; order Solanales; family Solanaceae; genus Nicotiana; species Nicotiana sylvestris. Next base: position 3,479,342 of record NC_091064.1, read on the forward strand.
TCACATATTGATGAACAACAACTGTCTTTTCTTCACATCTCCTTTTGAGAAGTTGTGTTGAATTAAAGGTTATCTAACTTACTAAAGCAATGTGATATTTTCACAATACTTCCAAGCATGTTGTTGTTGAACACCCCGCCATATATCTTCTCACACTACCAGTAATACGCAAACAAAACGACCAAAATTTTCTGAAAAATGTTGGTTGGTCAAAAAAAGCGGCCAAAAACCATCTAGCTTGGATGGAAACTGGAAAAAATTATTTTATATTTATTTTAAAAAAAAATACCGACCAAAGTTGGTCGGTAAATTGGTCAACAAGTTGACCGAGCTGATCAGACTTGCTTAGTCAAAGAAACTTTCACTTTACCGACCAACTTTGGTCGGTAATATGGACCCAATTTTTTAAATTTTAATAGTTATATTATTATTTAAAATATTTTATAAAATTTAAAGAATTTTTATTTAAATATACCGACCAATGTTGGTCGGTTAATGCAGGAGAAGCATTTACCGACCAACTTTGGTCAGTATATTTTAATTTCTAGAAATTAACTGACCAAAGTTGGTCGTTTATTAGGTCAACATTGGTCAAAATTATGAATCACTTTTATATTATTTAACTATAACATGTTATATATGTAAGTAAAGTAGTACAATGAAGCATGTGTTATATATATATATATATAGAGAGAGAGAGAGAGAGGGAGGGGTCAAACATTTTGTTTTTAATATTCAACGATGCATCTAAGTAAGTTATAAGTCGATGAATCAATTTGCAAATAGATATATTTGATGATAAATTATATATACTAATTAGGATCTTCATAAGACTATCCCTAAAAGAACCCGGTATCACATCCACTTGGGTCGCATCCAGCTATGTCGCAGTCACAGGGATCGCAGCCATCTTCATCAGTGACTCCATCTATTTCAAACCTTCGCCTGCGAGGCAGTAGCTCTGACCCCATACACCGTCCACACATGCCTCTGATACACATGCTTCGGACGATGATGACGAGGAAGTGCATTATGATCAATATGATAGGATCATCATAGTCCCTGAAGGTGATGGGTAAGAGTTATTTGTTAATTTTGCGTTTATTATTTTGTAACGTTTTTACTAAGATATTAATGTATTTTTATTGTTACAAAAAAGGGTCAGATAATACCCTTCCTGATTTTCTTACTAGAGAATACCTGAACTAATAGTTCTACTACTTTGTCTACAGACTATGAGACCTACATACAAGCCTCCTCGGCAACGAGGAAGAGGAAGGGCAGCTACTAATAGCAAAGAGAATAATATTCTTGCCCAAATGGGAAATCAAAGGCTTATAGCCGCTAATATTACAGAAGGTAATACCGAACATCCCTTATACAAGGAATTTATGGATTTTATAAAATCCAAAAAAGATGAAGGTACGTCATCATCTAATGTACCTACATAATCCTCAGTTATATCAGAGGATGCTAATGGCAATTTTGAGACGTATAGTCAAAAAGAATCCAAAGAGTTAATAATTCTTTTGGAACAATCCGACCTTAAATGGAAGGATAATCCTTGGCAAATTATGGCAAGATACTTTGATACAACGTCATACGCTACTCCTGCATACAATTATAGAATGCATTATGAGATTATACTCTCAATAACAGGATCTGCAGATATTCAGCATTTCTATCCTACTAATACTAGAAAAACTTATAGTTTTTCGAAGATTATAATTAAGAAGGTTATACCTTCTGATGAATGGGGAATCAGCACACTCAAGGATCGTGAATATACACATCCAGACCAAAAGATTTCGGTCAAATTCAATTACTGGGATTATGTAGAAAGTTTTAATAAAACTTTTCTATATGAAAATCCTACGAGAAAACATTCTTGGTTTATAAAACTTTGTCCTAATTTATTCGGACAACAAATTCCAAACTGGTTTTCAAATGGTGGAAGTTATACGGACCATCATTAGAGATATTAAACCCTCTCTTCAAAGGATTATATTCTAAATGGGTAGATATATCTCCCAAAATTATTTCTCTCCAAAAAGATCATATATTTTATGATGGTATTGCTACCATGTATTTCTTTATTTAATTTTGTATTCCCTGGATTATGAAATGGGATGTACAGACCGGTTATACTAGTGAAGGCATTCCTTGCCTTAACAGAATTTTCTATCATAAGTTCTGATCCAAATTGCTACAGTCAAACCAGCAAGGAAAGTTATATGGGGAAGAATTAATACAACAGATACAGGCCAAAATAGAGGCTTATTCACAAATCGATCATACAAAGGATGAAGAAGAAGATCTAAGTCCTTTGGAAATTATCAGCAAGAGGCTCCAAATGAAGAAGGGAGTTGTTTTACAGAAAGAAATCCTTGCTTCATATTTTGAAGAAATAAAAAAGGATTTAGCAAAAAATCTTGGTACTAATTTTGGAGATGATATCTCTATGGTTTCTATTGACAGTACTTCGAATGAAGATGTGTGTTTAGCCGGAGAAGGCCAAAATCAATCAGATACAGATGAAGTTAGTGATACAGAAATTGAAGACTTCATCAACAAATTGAAAGCAAGTGTAGAAGCATCTTCTGTATAGAAAAATGACAAAGGAAAGGAGAAAGTTTCTAAGCCGGCTGGCCTTTTGGTTCCCGGAAAGGAGCTCCTTCCTCAACTCGAGTTGTCCGTTCGGGTACACTGTCTAGAACACATACCCAGGTTTTGAACCTAGAATAACTCAGCTTCATGCTGGATCCCTAGTAGGAACGTTTATTTGCATCATGTGCATCATGTGCATTTGACTTAGGGGACTCAACACAGGGGTTGAGTCCGTCTAGGACAAGCAACCTGAAAATAATAGACCATCTTAAGGCATCCTATGTGCTACATGTTGTATCTATTCAAGGGTAAAAGGGTCATTTGGCGTACCAATGACATTTGAGGACAAATGGCACTCCTTATCATGCTGATCACGTTAAATAAGAAAGTTGCACGATTTTTTTTAGATAAGCATGATATTATGTTAATTAAGCACATGGGGAACATTTGTGGAATTCAAGAAGCCTTGGTATTCCATATGTCCCCCACACTTCATTTTTGGGAAAAGCACATGGGGAACATTTGTGGAATCCAAAAAGTCTTGGAATTCCCTATGTCCCCCCATGACACAAAAATAATAATAAATAAAAAGGGAGCATTGAAAATTCAAAAAGATTTTGTATGTTGGAATCATTTTCCACAAATCAGAAAATCGTGAAAAAGAGGAGAAAATAACAGTATAGAGATATAACTACTTATTTTTAGAAAAAAAAACAATGTCCAAGTAGTGTCGAAACTCTGCCGAAATTTTGAAAAAAAAAAAGAAGGAATGTTTTATGTCTTACGTTAGTTTGTTTGTTTGTTATGAATGAAAAATAATAGTTTGTTTGTTTTTTGTGAAAAAAAAATAGAAAATGGAAAAGGGTCTTCTTAAAATAGTTTATTTGCCCGAACTGCGCGGGTTTGATTCTCACCGGATGTGAGATACGTAGGCAACCCTCATCGGGTCCAATCCCCCTTTTTGCTAAAATAGCCAAAACCAATAAATAACTAAAAAACGTGTCAAAATTTTAATTTTGTCATAAATAAGTCGGGTGGTATCCAACCTCCTCTTTCGCTAAAATATAGCCAAAAAAAAATATGTCAAATTTTAATTTTTTCATAAAGAAGTCGGGTGATGCTGTTTTATCAAGACATAGCCGAATGTTCCCGAAAGGGACGCCGGAAGGCTGACTTTGTATAAACAGCCACCTTTGGGTCATTGTTTTAGATTTGGTCCAATTGACCCATACTGCCTTAAAAATCTTCGTCCCCGAGGGGCTGAAGGGCCGTGTTTGCAACACCAGGTTTTTATTATAAGTTGAAAAAAAAAACAAAGTGTCAGCGGTCAGGTGAATACCGTTTGGATTTTTTGTCAAAAATAGGCCGAGCCAGCTTCAGCCGTGTCTTAAACTGTTCTTGCCGAAATAGCCTTAGAGTATCTTTCAGTTGTCGAAAGGTTATTTTCGTAAAAGAATGGACAAGTTTGTAAAGTGTCATAAAATAATCCTCTCCGGCCTCAAAATTCATGTGAAATTTGGAAGGGGCCACATTTGCAAAAATAACCGTTTGGTTGCATTTGTTTTGGTTGCAAAAATAAACGTTTGTTTTGGTTGCAAAAATAACCGTTCAAACGGAGAAAGGAAGCTGACCATTTGTTTTGGAGTTTGTAAATCTTTTGATTAGAATAGGTGGGTTATTTGATTTTCGAGTTTGTAGGCCATCTTCAAACCTTTGAAACCCAGTTTGTTTTAATATGAAAATTGAAAAAATGTTTATTATTGTTTATCTTTTATTGGGCCGAACTACGCAAGGTCTGATTCATGCGGGGTCATGATACGTAGGCAATCTCCATAAGATTCGACCACCATTGCAAAAGAAAAAGAAAGTGAATAAATAAAAAAATAAATAAATAAATAAGGGGAATGGAGGGTTTCCGAAACACTTGAAAGGGACAAATAAAACACAAGCCGGGAGGATGCATGCGGTAGGAGCAAAAACATGTTAGAAATGGTTAACTGCCTAAGAATATTGCATCCCTCAACATGCAATTGCAATATCTATTAAAACTCTAACGCTAACAAGTTTGTCGTTTGTCCAATTCCAAACAGTTAGTTGTTAAAGCGTACTGGCACCATACCATTATCAAACAAGATCAAAAAGGCTTATACCAGAAAGCATGACTGACTCAGAAAATAGTGTTGAGTCGGAAAGGACGGCACATCAGATGCTGAAGGAGGCGATGGCCAATATAGAAAAAATGAAATTGGCAATGCATGGAATACAGCTAGCCATGGCTAAGGTGCAAAAGGGGCCCGAACCACTCATCACTCCTATTTCCCCACTGGGACACACACCGGAATACCCTTCACCCGGCCCTTCGACAAGCTTCCCCATTGCCCAATACTGCTAAGGGGAAACTTCCTACAATCCCCAAGCTCCACCACCCAAACAAAGCCCTCCTCCGCCAATCGTCCCCGTCTTCGGGGCACCTCCACCAGCCATACTGCAAAGATCCTCCAGCGAGCCTTTGTTTCAGGCTCATGATAACCAGTATTATCCTCCTGAACCAACCTTTAAAGCACCCGAACCATACACCTACACCCCTCACCTCCAACTCCCAGCAGAAACTAAGAGGTCGACTAAGAATCCGGAGCAGGATGAAGTGCTTCGTAAAATGAAAAGCCTAGAGCAATCTTTCCGGAGTATGCATGGATTGGGCAGCCAGTTTAGTATGGCCTACAAAGATCTGTGCCCTTTCCCTGATGTGCAATTGCCGGCAGGTTTTAAGATGCCCAAATTTGATCTATACGAGGGGCATGGTGATCCCATGGCACATCTGCGAGGTTTCTGTAGTAAGATGAGAGGAGCAGGTGGAAAGGATGAGCTTCTGATAGCTTATTTCGGTCAAAGTTTAAGCGGGTCCGCACTCGAATGGTACACGAGGCAGGATCCTAGCAGGTGGTATACCTGGGACGATCTAGCACAAGCATTTGCGGGTCACTTCCAGTATAACCTTGAGATCGTCCCGGACCGTCTCACACTATTAAAACTTGAGAAAAAGCCTGGAGAGAGCTTCAGGGAATTCGGATTCCGTTGGAGGGAACAAGCAGCAAGAGTCGATCCACCAATGAGGGAAGGTGAAATGGTGGACTACTTCTAACAAACTTTGGAGCCAACTTACTTTGGTCACCTAGTGACGTCAGTTGGTAAATCTTTCAACTAAGTAGTAAAAATGGGCGGTATGATCGAAGAGGGACTCAGATCCAACAAAATCCTGAGCTATTCGGCGATTAAAGCAACCACTCAGGCCATCTAGAGCGGCGCGGGAGGTGCGCTCGAGGTCGCAATAGTCGAAGCAGGTACTGGGTCCAAATTCAAAGTTCCTTCCCTTCACTACCAGCCCAGACCCCGTCACCCAAATAATCCACACACTTCATACAACCTTCCACAACCCTACTACCCACCATCAAAGCCATTCTTTTCAGCCCATCATGCCCAAACCTGCCCCCGAGCTCCATATAATCCGCCTCAGTATTATCCTCCGAACAATGTCCAGTCACAGGTTCAACCATCAGGTCACCCCCTATGGCGAGGGCCAGCACCACATAATGCATTCTTGCCTTCACAACGTTTTCGAGCACCCAACGACCCTAGAAAATAGGGGCATGGGGGGGAACAAAGGCAAAGAAATAGTTTCACGCCGATTGGGGAGTCCTACACAAGTTTGTTTGAAAAGTTAAAGCTTTCTGGCCTGATTGAGCCGCTCCTTGGCTATACTGCAGACCCATATGCAAAAGGATTTGATCATGTTGTACGATGCATGTATCACTCTAATGTCCAAGGACATAGTATTGAAGAGTGTCGTTCTTTGAAAAAAGGAAATAGAAAGAATGATTCAGGAAGGGGTAATTGTGATCAATGACAGTGACAGGGAAAACGCGAATCCTCTTGAGAACTTGTTGACTGATGTTGATGATATTGAAGTTGGTGATGGTCTTGGCGATGTTGATATAGAGCTCAATGGCTAAAATGTCGTGCTTGGTAGTTGGAAAGACACTCCATTTTGGGTCAGCAGGAGAGGATCTTTGATGGTTTATTTTGTTGTCATTTCTGTTGTCTGGATTATTCTTAGGGTTGTAATCCGGATATTGTCTTGTGTCAAACCCTCTTGTCCCTCCATTTTGTCCACAATGGTTTATTTAGGTTGGTCCAGGTTTGTTTCATGGTGTACTTTGGTTTGTTTTGCTTACTTTGTTATTCGAACCATTCCACCGTTAGTCTAATGCACGTTTCGGTCTTTTATTTATTTCTAGTAATTTTCTTTGTTTAGTTCTTCTATCCTTTTGTTGTGTCTTTTGTTCAAACACCGATTCTAGTGACATGATATACGCACACAATTTTGGCCCAATCTTAAAAGCTGATCATTAAACCATTGGGAGGTGATCGAAACGTTTAAAGGAAATAAGAACGGTTTGAGATTATTTGGAGCCCGAGTCATGTGGAACTGGGGCAAGTAAAACATAAAGAAAACCGTTAAATGCAAGGTTTGCCAAATTGACATGAGGGTCGTTCATGATAATGCGAGTGAGAGTGTTGCCCAACGGTGCTTTAGAGATGACAAATGAAAAAGCAAATGTGTGAGTATAATTGTCAAGTCCAGCACCATCAGAAGAGGCTACAAATCTTTGTTTAATTGTGTTATTTGCACTTGGTATGTTTTGAATATTCGAATGACGAAGGCATTTTGTTCTGCTATCTAAACACTTTATCCTTAGTTACCCCTTTTGAGCCTTATTTATTTTCTTTCATACTCCTCTTTCGGAATCAGTAGCAAAGAGTAGAAACACAAACAGAAAAGATAAGAAAAAGAAAAAGAAAAGAAAAGGAGAAAACAACAAAAACAGAAAGAAAAAAAACAAGAAAAAAAAGCAAAAGAGAAAAGGAAAAGGAAAAGGAAAAGGAAAAGAAAAATAAAAATAAAAGGAAGATAAGAAATGAGTCACAAGAAAAAAGAATAAGTAGGAACTACGTTTGACCTGATTCCTCAAAGAGGATATGTAGGCGCTTCACGGCTCGGTCATAGTTTTGAAAAATGAGAAAAAAAAATCAATTTAAATATCCCCAAGCAAGAAACTGGGGCAAAGGTTGTGTTTGTTGTAAATAAATCTAGTTCCGAAGGTTGTAATTAATAACCCAAAATCGATGCATTTTTTAGCCTTTAATACCCTTCCTTTCTAGCCTATCCAAAATCCCACACTACGGTCCAAAGAAAGACCTTCTTATCAGTCTTCAAAAGATGCCAAGTTAGACAAATGAGAGAGTTTTATCAGAACATAACATTCTGATCCCCATGCAGAAAAGACTCTGATCTCTATGCAGAAGAGACTCTGATCCCCATGCATAAAAGACATTGATCCCCTACGGAATGAGGATCGTGAGTTGAAGGAGTGGATAACCAAAGGAATCCCTAGTAGAGAGAATCTTATCGGTAACACTCCAATCCCCAGCTGAGAAAGAAAAATGAGAGAGTCTTATCGGTGAAAACCTTCACAGGCACCATAAGGCGAAGAAAGCTGAGAGAAAAACCGAAATGAGAGAGGCTTGATAGTGAAAACCCTCCGGGATACTACTAGTCGAATAAGGATTGAGAATCAAATGGAAATCATCAGACAGAAATGGTGAAAGGCAATTTGACGACGGATGATAGGCCACATGTGCATGTCATGACCGTTAGAGTCGGTATCCGTGTTTGATAGGTTTTACTTATAGTTTCTCTTGTTAGAGAGTCATATCTTTCTTTTTGTCTTTTATTCCGTCCCTTTTTGTCTTTCTCCTTTCATAGAAAATTCCCCAGTAGAGTCTGTTTGGTCAAAACAAGTGAGAAATGACTTCAAAATTTGCCATCAGCTTTCCAATTATGCAAGATGGGATCTTACTAGTACACCCAAGTGGTATAAGTCAGGAAGGAACAGGCGCAAAGCCCGCGTCAAGAAGGGTATCCCCATCAAGATGAGATTGATAAAAGGGATGGGCCAGTGTCAGCAATTAATATCATCCCCAGCAAGTTTTGATAGCATAATGGAACACAAAGCGGGGAAAGGAGAAAGAGGAAACCATCCCCAGCAGGAGTGGCATGACCGCTCACCATGTTTTTAAACTAACAAAATTTTCTTTGATTTGAAACAGGGAAAATAAATGTTATTGATGGCGGAAAGACAGGCCATAAAGAAGATCATCAAACCGGGAGCTGATCTTTGAACCTGTGTTATCCCCAAGTTTTAATAAAGGAAGCTGTATCCCCAGCGGACAGAACAAAAAGATTGAAACTTGTGTTCGGTAAGGCAAAGGGCCAGTGTCTCTCCCAGCAGGCTTCAGATGAGTGGAGCACCAATTTTGAAGGAATGAAAATCCCCCAGCAGTGTTATCCTCAACAGAGTTATCTCCAGTTGATAACATTTTTATCTCCCGTAATGTTGAGAAAAAATAAAAGTTTTGAAGGAAGTAGTTTTGAAAAAGAAGGGGGGGAAGGAAAGAAGATTCCCCTAGCAGTATCATCCCCAGCAGGTAAGTAAATAATTTCCAGCAATGTTATCCCCAGCAGTTTCGAGGGAAGACAACACGAGAAACAAGTTCTGGAAGAAGGTAATTCAGGAAGAAGGAAATGGTCCACGCATAGGAGACGCACTTCCTAAGTTTAGTTTTACCAATAGGAGACGCACTTCCTAAGTTTAGTTTTACCCAATAGGAGACGCACTTTCTAAGTTTAGTTTTACCAATAGGAGACGCACTTCCTAAGTTTAGTTTTACCAATAGGAGACGCACTTCCTAAGTTTAGTTTTATCAATAGGAGACGCACTTCCTAAGTTTAGTTTTACCAATAGGAGACGCACCTCCTAAGTTCATTTTACCATAGGAGACGCACTTCCTAAGTTTAGTTTTACCAATAGGAGACGCACTTCCTAAGTTTAGTTTTACCAATAGGAGACGCACTTCCTAAGTTTAGTTTTACCAATAGGAGACGCACTTCCTAAGTTTAGTTTTACCAATAGGAGACGCACCTCCTAAGTTCATTTTACCATAGGAGACGCACTTCCTAAGTTTAGTTTTACCAATAGGAGACGCACTTCCTAAGTTCATTTTACCCATAGGAGACGCACTTCCTAAGTTTAGTTTTACCAATAGGAGACGCACTTCCTAAGTTTAGTTTTACCAATAGGAGACGCACTTCCTAAGTTTAGTTTTACCAATAGGAGACGCACTTCCTAAGTTTAGTTTTACCAATAGGAGACGCACTTCCTAAGTTTAGTTTTGCCAATAGGAGACGCACTTCCTAAGTTTAGTTTTGCCCATAGGAGACGCACTTCCTAAAGTTTACTTTTACCCAATAGGAGACGCACTTCCTAAATTAAGATTTCACGCATAGGAGACGCACTTCCTAAATTATTTTCATTCATAGGAGACGCACTTCTTAGTTCAAAATCATTAAAGTTTCACCCATAGGAGACGCACTTCCTAAGTTTATTTTACCCCTAGGAGATGCACTTCCTAAGTTTAATTTCATGCATAGGAGACGCACTTCCTAAATTAAGTTTTCATTAATAGGAGACGCACTTCCTAGTTCAAAATCATTAAAATTTCACCCATAGGAGACGCACTTCCTAAGTTTATTTTACCCCTAGGAGACGCACTTCGTAGTCTGGGTCGTTCAGGTTATATTTTTGCTTTAGGAGACGCACTTCCTAGTCTGGTTCATTTAAGATTGCATTCGTAAGAGACACATTTCCTAGATTGAGTTATTGAGATTTTACCCATAGGAGACACACTTCCTAAAATTGATAGTTCATTTATAGGAGACGCACTTCCTAGTTTGGCTTTTTCAGGTTATATTTTGTCTCAAGAGACGCACTTCCCGAATTGAGATTTCACCCTTAGGAGACGCACTTCCTAGTTTGATTCATTTTAAGTTTGACCATAGGAAACGCACTTCCTAGTTTAGTTTATTGAAGTTTTACCTATAGGAGACGCACTTCCTAATCAAGGTCTTTCAAGTTTTTCTTTTAGGAGGCACTTCCTAAATTGAGATTTTATTCATGGGAGACGCACTTCCTAGTTTTAGTCACTGAAGTTTTCACCCCTAGGAGACGCACTTCCTAGTTTAGTTCATTCCGATTCAACCATAGAAGACGCACTTCCTAGTTTGAGTCATTGAGGTTTTAGTTTAGCAAGCACATTTGCTAGCAAGAGTTTTTTGGTGTTACTCGTAGGAGATGCACATCCTAGTCTAGCCTTTAGTTTACTCTCATCATTGCATCAGTAGTATAAGTGGGTTACAATTTTGCTAACGACTCACAAATCTTCCCAGTGCAAACTGGGTTAGGAAATTTCATTTGTTTTGTTTGTTTTGGTAGTCAGGAGCCCGCCTGGAGAATGGAGGTGATGAAATTTAAGTTGAAGAAGTCAGGAGCCCGCCTGGAGAATGGAGGTGAGGAAATTTAAGTTGTTGTTGAAATCAGGAGCCCGCCTGGAGAATGGAGGTGTTGAAATTTAAGTTGAAGAAGTCAGGAGCCCGCCTGGAGAATGGTGGTGTTAAAATTTGAGAAGTTGTTGAAGTCAGGAGCCCGCCTGGAGAATGGAGGTGATAAAATTAAAGAAGTTGTTGAAGTCAGGAGCCCGCCTGGAGAATGGAGGTGATAATATTTTAAGAAGTGGTTGAAGTCAGGAGCCCGCCTGGAGAATGGAGGTGTTAAAATTTAAGTTGAAGAAGTCAGGAGCCCGCCTGGAGAATGGAGGTGATAATATTTTAAGAAGTTGTTGAAGTTAGGAGCCCGCCTGGAGAATGGAGGTGTTAAAATTTAAGTTGAAGAAGTCAGGAGCCCGCCTGGAGAATGGAGGTGTTAAAATTTAAGTTGAAGAAGTCAGGAGCCCTCCTGGAGAATGGAGGTGTTAAAATTTAAGTTGAAGAAGTCAGGAGCCCGCCTGGAGAATGGAGGCTGAATTAAAGGCAAGATGATGAAGTCAGAAGTCCGCCTGTAGAACAGAGGAATATCTTTCAAGATCAGGCAGTAACCCACTGGAAGGCAGAAGGTTACAACAAAAATCCCCAGTATTCAATCCAAGTTAGAAATAGCAGAAGCTCGCCTCAAGAATGCGAGTCAACAGTCTGAGATGATCAACAGAAGCTATTCACATAAAAATAAATTAATGAATCCAAAGTACGGAAGTGGAGAACAGATGTGGTCTGCTCAAGAACTAGCACCTACAACTAGCAAGTATCAAAGTTCAAATCCAAAGTCTGTATGAAGCACCATTCAAGATTCGAGACCAAGTTTCAGAAGACTTATAGATAGGAATCCTTGTAACTGATAGCTGATAGGCTTAGTTAGTTTTTCTCATTTTTCATTTTTGATGTAATGACATGACCGCGGACCGGAACCTCAACGGAATAGCACCTCGATCGGCTCTTCACCACGGTACACTCTACCATCTCTCTCATTTCCGAACTACACGTGGCCTGATTCCTCTATAACCAAGGATATGTAGGAAGCTCAGATAGCAGGGCTCGGTCACATTCCCTTCCTTTCCTTAGTGTAGTCCCTCCAAATAATGGTCGGGTCAAAAACATGTCTAGTCGTTCTTTGTCGGAAAACTCTTTGTGTTTCCAGTCAAAGAGGGGCAGCTGTAGACGCGTGATTTTTGACCCTCCCCGGGAATTTTCACATTTTTAGCGTGAATATTTAAATTGGGTCTAATATAGCTATTTTGACGATTTTACTTTATTTCGTCGCAAAAAAAGAAATTACAAATATATATATATATATAAATTTTAGCTTATGTATTTCTCATAAACTTGAAAAAATACAAAAAATAGTACCTTATTTTTGTACTTTATATAATTTCGAAAATTACAAAAAAAAAGGTTATTTAACGTTTTGTAGCCATTTTAATCTTGAAAAAATACAAAAAATAGTAATTTATATTTTATCTTTATATAAAAACGAAAATGACAAAAATAGTTTTATTTATGCTTTGTAACTATTTTAATCTCGAAAAATACTGGAAAAAAAAAGATATAGTTTTGTTTTAAATATTAGTCTTATTTTGGTAGTTATTTTACTTACATAGAATTAGTTGAGCAACGTCGTGTTCTTATTCTCGGGTCCGGGCAAAAGAATAATATTTGTGTTCAAACTACCCGTTTTTAGGCCTAATTTTCGGACTTAGCCCATAATAATCCGAGCCCACCACACATGGGGGACACGCGTGGGGAACACGGACGGAACCCCACACACGGGGAACCCCACCACGCATGGGGGACATATGTCTTGGACCCCTACACACGTGGGGTCCATTTTCTTTAAACAAGAGACAAAATGCACGGGGGGACAAGGGCAAAGGGGAGGGTAAATTTTAAAAGCAAAAAAATTTTGAAAAGGGGGGGAGCACGTGAAAAGGAGAGGAAAAATTTGTAAAAAGCAAAAAAAAGTTTTGTTTAAAGAAGGAAGAGGACGGAACGTGAAAAAAAAAATTTAAAAACGAAAATTTGAGAGGACTGTTCGACCTCCCTCTCGGTTGAAAACCGAAGAAAAACGAAAAGAAAAAAAACGAAAAGGGTGGGGATTGCTTCTTCTTCTTTTCACGTCCAAATGATACCAGTTTTCCGTCGCGTCGACCACTCCGTCGAGCAGCAGTTGCAGCAGCCGCTTCACGCCATAACCATCGTCTTCCCCACCTCCAAAACCTCTCCGCAACCACCACCAAACAACCCCATAACTGGCCGGAAAAACCAGTAGCTCACCTCCCCGTCGTCCAGCAGCCATGGACAGCCCGTGAAACCACCATTGCTGCGGCTGCTGCCCAGTTCCTCCATATCCATAACCAGTCCAAATAACCACATAACTTCCACGACCAAACAGACCCGTCAGCAGCCCCCCTCGTCGGAACTGCTGCCCAGCTCGTCGCGCCACACCCCAGCCCAGCGAGCAGCGCTACTGCTGTTGCTGCGTCGCGTCGCCAATGACCCCTCATTCCCCGTCAAGCAGCAGCAACTGCTGCTGCGTCGTCCAACCCCTCACGTCCAAACGATCACCTGGAAATAACAGTAGCAGCCATGACCCATTCTCCGTCCTTTCGCGTTCGAGCTTATGGCGCAAGCTATTCCGTTTGAGCTTTGATGACTGTTTCTATGGTTTCCCGTTTGAAGTCCATTCGAGTGCAGATGTGAGGTTCCAGTTCGTTGGTTTCGTTGCTTCATCTCGCCGACTATGGCTCCATTTCGGTTTGACGAATGAGTTGTAAACCTTCAGCAGTGTTTATCATTAGAGGTTCATTTCTAATCTTTGTTTGAGTTGATATCGGTTACTATCATGTCCGAGCTTGAATACATGTTATGTTGAAATTTTTGATTAAATCTATCGAGTTTTAGTTTTGGTGCTTATGTTAATGTTATCTCAAATTGGCATGCTAGACGAAACGTTGTGCAAAAGTTTTCAGGTTCGTGACTAGCTTGCCGAATTTGTAGTCGGATTGATTTAATAAGTTCTATCATAATTTTGTTAGTCATTATTCTGTTGGTTGCCATATGGGTTAGTTCTAATGTAATTTCATGTTTAATTGTAATTTGTCAAGCTTGAAACACTCTTTATTAGCCGTACATCCTAATAGCTTCCATTGTTAGATTAATAAATTAGGATTTCCCTTTTTTAGAGACGAACAAAATAGAAAATGTAGTCATGCTAAGATTATCCTTTTAAATAAATGAGATGAGCCTCGCTGGATAGATACATAAATGGAGGGGCCCTCGTTAAATGTATGTATTAAATACTTAGATTCCGGGACGGGCCGTTTAGCAAATTTCACGGCCCTACCCAAAATAATGATACGCTAGTCGCTTTAGGCGCGTATTTAATAATGTTATCTCCTTAAACTCGGGTGCACATTTATGTGACCCAAATCCAAATCTCAACGGAATCGAAATGTGTCTCTAATCACGGGTACATTGATTGTAATGTGGTTCGAAGTGCGTGTCCATGACGTTGCAAATTCCTTTTAAAAAATAAGAATGAGATGAGCCTCGCCAAATAAAAATACAAATTGCGGGGCCCTCAATAGATGGTTATTTTAAATGCTTAGACTTCGGGACGGTTCGTTTAGCGAATTTTACGGCCTTCCCAAAATAACAATAAGCTAGTTGCTTTAGGCACGCCTTTAATAATTTATTTTCCTTAACTCGGGTGCACATTTATGTGACCCAAATCCAAATCTCAACCGAGTCGAGATGTGTCAATAATCACGGGTACATTGATTGTGACGTGGTTCAAGATATGTTTCCACTATGTTGCAATTCTTGATAAAAAATAACAGTAAACGATAAAAGCGGTTAAAAGTTAAATTTTGCACATAGGTTCAACATGTATTAAATCAGATAATCAAGCCAAATATGACAGTTGAGCGACCATGCTAGAACCACGGAATTCGGGAATGCCTAACACCTTCTCCCGGGTTAACAGAATTCCTTATCCGGATTTCTAGTGCGCAGACTGTAATATGGAGTCATTCTTCTCCTCGATTCGGGATTAAAATTGGTGACTTGGGACATCCTAAATCTCCCAAGTGGCGACTCTGAAATAAACAAATAAATCATGTTTCGATTGTCCTTCAATTGGAAAAAAACCCTACGCCCCTCGCGGGGGCGGAAAAAGGAGGTGTGACAATACTAATTCAATTTAAAATAATATAGGGTCGTTACCAAAGTAATGTAGAGGAATTCATCCGCAGTCATCCAGCTGGTGAATCGGGCTAGCCAACCCAACCTTCGGACGAGGATGCTGAAAGAATATGGTTGGAGTCTGTTGGCGGTCCAAAATGGGGGAAGGTATACGAGCTTCCTACTAAAAAGTTTCATCGCTATAAGTGTGGAATGAAAGGAATAGGGACTTCCTCACAAGGCGAGCAAATTAATGGGGAGAGCCTCTGCGCTATGCGGGAGACTGTGACAAAGCTCACATCCGAGCTAGAAGCGGTCAAGGAAAGAGAAAGGGTTAGAGATACTCAATTCCTTGGCATGCAAGCTTATATCAGAACTCTCCTATCTACTGGAGCTTTTCCGTTGCCCCGGTCTCGTGAGTATCGCCAGAGGTTCGACCTCCACATGATCGTTTCTCCCGTCCTACTCGTAATCGTTTCTCCCATCCTCCCCGTAGTCGTTCTTCTCGTCCTCCAAAAGACCCTTCTCTATACCGTCTTTTAGATGAAAGTTCACCAGATGGTGATAATGATGCTATATAAAATACCCCTTGACTTTTATATACTTTGAACTAGACAAATAGAACCAGTTTTGAACTTGTTGTAATTAGTTTTAACTTGGTTTTGGATTGTTATGTTCAATTGAACTTTAATTTGTTGTTGTTGTGTTGTTGTTGTTGTTGTGTTGTTGTTGTTGTGTTATTATTGTTGTTGTTGTTCTGATGTTGTTGTTGTATTGGTATATGCTGGCAGATGGTGTAGCTATTAAAACATGCATTTTATGCCAAAATTATATCCAGAAAAATCGACCAAAGTTGGTCAGTTTCTGATTAAAAAATATTTACTGCAAATTACAGATCAAAGTTGGTCGCTATTCATTAAAAAAAATTCACAATTACCGACTAAAGTTGGTCGGTATTGTTAAATTTTAATTTTTTAAGAAAATATATTTTTTTCATTTACTGACCAACTTTAGTTGGTAAAATTAAATTAATAAAATATGTTTCCGACCAAAGTTGGTCGGCAAATCATTTAAATTCTTCAGATGGTCGTTTTAATATACCGACCAACGTTGGTCAGTATATTAAAGCAACCATCAATATAACGACCAAGCGTATTTGGCCGCGTTTTGGTCGGTAATTGGCTGTAGCCGACCAAAGTTGGTCGGATTTACCGGATTTCTAGTAGTGTTAGTTTAATTGCTAATAATTGGATTCTAAATTTAATATTTGTACATATTTAATGAATTTCTTAACGCAAATACATTGTTTGAGCAAAAGCTACTGGGTTCAGCCGAATCAGAAGCCAGGCTTCTGGCTCTACTGGTCATTCATGCATTGCAAGATATATTCATAAATTATAGACTTTGAAGCTATGTTGCTCAAATCCTCCAAAAATGGATAACTTTGGAAGGATCCAACATATATCCGGTGGGATTTTTGAAGGATCTAAGCAACATAGTAATGAAGCAACATACACTCGCAGGTGCATGACATATTCATGGATTATAGACTTCGAAGCTATGTTGCTTGAATCCTCCAAGATCGAAAAACTATTGAACGATTCAACATACACTTGATTGCATTTTTGAAAGATCTAAGCAATATAGTAATGAAGCGACATGCATGATATATTCATGGATTATAGACTTTGAAGCTATATCGCAGATCCTCCAAAATTGAATAACTTTTGAACAACTCAACACACACCCCAATGGCATTTTTTAAGGATCCCAGCAACATAGTAATGAAGCAACATGCATTCTTACGTGCATGATACATTCATGGATTATAGACTTTAAAGCTATGTTGCTCGGATCCTCTAAAATAGTACAACTTTTGAACGATTCAACACACACCCGATGGCATTTGTGAAGGATCCGAGCAACATATATAGTAATGCAACAACATGCACTCGTACATGCATCATATATTCATGGATTAGACTCTGAAGCTATATTGCTCAGATCCTTCAACATTGAATAACTTTTGAAGGATCAAACATATATTCGGTGGAATTTTTGAAGGATCTAAATAACATAGCGATGAAGTAACGTGCATGCATGGTTTTTGCTTACTTGGTAGCTAGATATCATCTTCGGACTCTGGTGACAGAGGAGAATGATGTCCTACATTGTGTAGACATTGGGAGAATCCAGTAACAAATTCCTCCACACTGATCATCTTCATCTCCACTCGCATCAAATTGTTCCTACTGCAATGCTTTCAATATGTTGAAAAATATATGATAGAATATGTTTCATCATTTCATGTTCTTCCCTTTTCTTTTTGAGCCAACGCTGCAGAATCTATAATGAAAAAACAAGCATTTTTTACCCAAAAAGGAAGATAAATCCTAAGTGCTCGAGATTAATTACTTTGATTCAAGAACATAATCAATGTTTGTTGTGTGATTATACCATGCTAATAACTTTATATCTATCTTACTAGCTTTATAAGAGTTAAATCAGTTTACCAATAAGGGTTGTGGTGGAGTGGTAAGTATTCTTTCATTCTTAACTAGAGGTTTCGGATTCGAGCCCTGAGTATGGAGTCGCATTTGTTAGGAAACACTTGCCCTCACCCCCCCCCCCCATGTATGACTTTCCGTGTGAATCCGTATTTAGTCGGACCCCAATGCGGATGCAGAACACCGGATGGAAAACCAAAAGAAAAAGAGCTAAATCATATTACCCCATATATATCTTTCAAGGATCTTATGGAATGATCTCTTTTACCTATTGCATCCTTTCTTTCATCTATCCATCTTTTGAAACCTTTGACAAATTCATCTATATTTATCATCCCATCATCGTCAAGTTATGTAGCATTGTAACTTTAGTCAAGTTATACTCCTCCTGTCTCAATTTATATGACAGTCTTTCTTTTTAAGTCTGTCCCAAAGAGAATATTCCTCTCATTCCAATTTATGTGATACTTCTTTTTTTTAGTCAGTCCTAAAAAGAATGATACTTTTCTATATTCAGTAATAATTCAACTTTAAATTTTCCTTTCTACCCTTAATGAAATGATTTCTAGCCACACAAATTTCTACGGTTTATTTTAGATGACAAGATTCAAAAATCTTTGTTTATTTCTTAAGATATGTGTTTAGCCAAACACCTTCATATAAATTGGGACGGAAGGAGTAACATCTTTTTATATTTAGTAATAATTTGATTTAAAACTGTCACGACCCAAACCCCACTTCGGTCGTGATGGCGCCTCTCATGAAGATAAGGCCAGCCAACAAACCGATATCGCCTTTTCAAAAATAGTTAAACATTAATAAATAGTTTAAATATGATTTAATGATATAATTAACGGAAGAACAACCCGACACAGCCCTAACCTGGGTGTCACAAGTCACGAACACCTACTAGGGTATAAATACAACTGAAAGCCTGTAGTGTACAAATACAGACTAATGAAATGAGAAGAGAAAAAAGCAGTGCTGCGAACGCCGGCAGCTACCTTGCTAAACCCTGATGACTCTGCCTTCGATCAGCCAAAACATACCTGAATCTGCACACAAGGTGCAGGGAGTAATGTGAGTACTCCGACTCAGTGAGTAATAATAATAAATAAAGACTGAAGGCAAGAATTCACGCAAAAACACAAGGTATTCCATATTGAAGCAGTAAAATCACTTTAAACAGTAAAGCAGTGAGAAATTAAGTGAAAATCTTTTTTTTCCAACAAGTAAAGCAAGTAGTTTACAAGTGAGTAACAAAAATGATAGAAATGTAGACAGCCCCTCGGGCAAAACATGTACAATAAACTGCCCCTCGGGCATAATATCAACAGAACCAGCCCCTCGGGCTCAATATCAGAACAGTAACAGCCCCTCGGGCTCAATATCAGATCAGTAACAGCCCCTCGGGCTCACTCTCAGAATAGTATCAGCCCCTCGGGCTACCTCACAATCACTCATATCAGCACCTCGGGCATAGTATCAATCACTCAGAACAATGGATACCCGCGCTCACTATAGGTGTGCAAACTCCGGAGGGGCCCCTTACGGACCAAGCGCTATATCAAGACACCTCGTGGCATCATCACTCAACATATCCTCACATCACTCAAGCCACCGCGTGGCATATAAAGTATCTCAAGCTCTCGGCCTCACATCACTCAAGCCACCTCATGGCATAAATAGTATCTCAGGCCCTCGGCCTCATATCACTCAGCATATCCTCACATATGGCCCTCGGCCTCACTCAGTCCGAAAATCATCATAAGCCCCTCGGGCATTTGTAAAACAGTAGTTCTCAGCTCAAAATACCTTTTAGAAATATCATTTGAGTTTTCAAATCTGCATAAAAGCGGCTGAGTTTGTAAAACAATAATTATCAACAGGACTGAGTTTAAATATAAGTCAAAACAGTGAGGAAATAGTGATAAAAATTCCCAAAGGATTCAAATAATTGGCACGAAGCCCAAGTATGGCAATCAGCCCAAATCATGATGATAATAAATAAGTTTCAATCAAATATGAGGTAAAATCATCAATCGGGATGGATCAAGTCACAATCCCCGGTAGTAAAAGACCCCGCGCTCATCATCCAGCGCGTGTCTCACCTCAATATAGCACTACGATGTGCAAATCTGAGGTTTCAAACCCTCAGGAAATCATTTACAATCATTACTCACCTCGAACCGGCTAATCCTCTAGCTCGCGATGCCTTTTCTCTCAAATCGGCCTCCGAATGCCTCGAATCTAGCCACAATAATTCGATTCAGTTAATAAAAATTATAGGAATTAATTCCATATGAAATTCTACATTTTCCATTAAAAATCCGAAATTGCACTCAAAATTCACCCGTGGGGCCCACGTCTCGGAACCCGACAAAAATTACGGAATATGAAACCTCATCCAACCACGAGTCTAACCATACCAATTTTACTAAATTCTGACATCAAATCGACCCTCAAATCTTCAAATTAAACCAAGAGGGTTTTCAAGATTTTTCCAACTAAAATCACCAATTAAATGCCAAAACTAGTAATAGATTCGGGTAATCTAACCAAAATTAAGTTAAGAACAATTACCCCGTTGTTTTCTCTGAAAATCTCCCGAAAATTGCCTCTCCCCGAGCTCCAATTTGGTAAAAATGGAAAATGGGACGAACCCAACATTCTGTCCAGAAAATTGGTGATTGCAGCACGTGGTACTATACACGGATATTGTTCACGCAGGTGCGGCTACTATTCACACGTGCGAAAAATGCAGAAACTGCCCAGAAAATTGCAGCAGCTTTTCTTTTCACTAAAAAGGCTCTAACTCCATCATACGAACTCGGAATTCGATGATTCTTATTCCTATGAGTCACAAATAATAATACGAACATAGCCCTTCAGTCGAAACTCAATTCGGAGCTCATTTGCTCAGTTCAATACCCATTTCGTTCGTTAAACAATTAACTCATGTTTGTGTCAAAAACCCAATCGCGGCTTGATGAAATTAGACCAAACTTTTTAGATCAGTCCTATAATTCATTATCAAAATTCCAGAAGTCTCGAAATCAAATTTCGATCTCTGGAACTAAAAATGGACCTTTGGATCATTAGATGTTTATGCTCACAACGGCAAATTCTTCCAAAAACTCTTCCAAAATATATCCGAGCCTCATGGGAGCCCGACCAAACATGCCAACACACCCCATAACATAATTCAAACTTGTTCCAACCTTTGGAACGCTCAAAACAACATCAAAACATCAAATCACTCTTGGATTCAAGCCTAAGAATTCCAAAACTTCCGAAATCCGAATTCGATCAAAAAGCCGACCAAAACGACGTCCAAATGACCTGAAATTTTGCACACACATCACAAATGACATAATGAAGCTACAGCAACTCTCGAAATTCCATTTCGATTCTCGGATCAAAATCTCACCTATCAACCGGAATTCACCAAAATATTAACTTTGTCAATTCAAGCCAAATCCTTCCACGGACTTCCAAAATGCATTCCGATCGCGCTCCTAAGTCATAAATCACCCAACGAAGCTATCCAAATCATAAAATTTCCGATCCGAGCTCATATACAAATAAGTCAACTCTTAGTCAAACCTTTCAAATTCAAAGCTTTTAACTGAGACTGTTCTTCAAATTCATTCTGATTTTTCCTGAAAACCAAAACCAACGATCTACATCAGTCATAATACGTTACAGGGGGCAGGTCATGCCCAAGAACTGGCGATCAAAATGCAAAAGTTCAAAACGACCGGTCGGGTCGTTACAAAAACGCTTTTTGTATCCTTAATAAGATTATTTATAGCCATATAAATATTATGTGTTATTTAAGACCACAAGTTTCAAAAACTTTTATTTTTTTCTTAATTAAACTCAATGCCCAGTCTAAGCTGGTGAATTGAGAGTCTTAGCTATTTGATACGGAGTTTAAAAAATAAAGAAAGACCGACACATAAATCACTAAAAGATGGTGCAACAAGTAGTAAAAGAATGATTTAAATTGTCAGTATTTTTTTATTAAGCATAAAGGGCTTCAAAGAGCCAACTTGAAAGCAGAAAATCCGTAGAATAAAATTCAAAAGCCTAAAATATCTCAATAACATAAGCTATCTAACATAAATTAAATTTGAACAAAGTTGTTGACTCCTCCTACGTGCTACAACGAAACAACTTATTATTCTAGTAAATCAACATTAAGTAAAAAAGCAATATTCAACACTCCTCTTTCACTTCAGTTGTTGCAACTAATCTAAAAAAGTTGTTCCTCTCAATATTTGCTTACAAAGACTAACAAACATTTGAAGTTTCGTAGAGATACTACTGGAAAATGGCAAAATTCCGACCGCCAAAACGATCGAAAATCACGAATTTCTGACTACTTTCCGACCAAAATTGGTCGATCAGAAAACAGTTGGTCGGAAAATAAATTTCGACCGAATCCAACGGTGATTTCCGACCAAAGTAGTCGGAACGTTCAAAAGGTCAGACGACCAAATATTTTTAAATTTCCAACCAAAGTGGTCGGAATTTACCGACTGATCAGTCATAATAATATAAATAAAAATAATTCTTTATTTAAAATTAAATAATATAAAAATATAATTTCCGACCGAAACGGTCGGAAATTAATAAGTAAAAAATAAATTTCATTTAATTTCTGATTGAATCCGTCGAAAACTGTTAAATATTAATTTTCGACCGAATCGATCGAAAATCTGGGAGTTTTTGGTAAAATCTAGGCAGCTGTCCGGCTGTTTCTGTCGGAAATCAATCGGAATTTTCTATAAAACTGGGCAGAATTCTGCCCAATTTTGAGCTACATCACCCGTCAAACTATTACAATACAATAATGGCAACAATCAATCAACCATTAACACAATCTAAACCAACAATACCAACCACTAACACAATCTAAACCAATAATACGAACCATTAATACAACCTAAACCAACAATACCAACCATTAAACCTAACAATTTTGGGCATAAAAACATCTAAATAGTAGCCCACATTCAAGTTTAAAAACAAAACATAAAGTTATCTCTCACAATCAAGTTTACCAATCAACCAAAACACCACATCTAAACTACTACACATCAGATTCAGTTTGTTCATCCACATCATCAAATAGATCGTGCCCACGTTTTCTCATAAATTTCTGCATCTTAACAAATGTTCCGAATTGGGAGTCCAATTGTTGCTTCAAATTACGAATTTCTTTTCTCATATCTTCCATCTGTTCTTGATTTTGAGAAGAAGAAGAATTGGCTAAGAGTGGGTTTGGATGACCTGTAAGTCGACGTACTCCAAGTCCGTAGACTCTGCCTTTGTTCACTCCACCTGATGCCTCTATCCACAATGAAGCAATATCATTAGATATTGGTAGAGTTGAAGGAGGCTGAGTTTGTTGCCATTATTCCACCCTTTTATGATAATCTTCCTGAAATGAAAACATAACTATAATGTAAACAAACTAATATTAATAAACCATAAATAATTATCAAGTTAGTATTTTACATATGTGTCCAATGCACGCGTCTCCATCCAGTGTTCTCTTGTATCATCCTTCTTCTTTTTCTTATGCGTCTCCTCTAAGACCTCAGCATGACTCATATCTCGCTATCTTTCCTTTTCTTTCATAACAAAAAGTATGTGTTAGACATTACAAAAATAAAATTCTATATGTAAAACTAAGAAAAATTTTATAAGTAATTACCAATCTTAGTTTATGGGCCGCAAAACTAATCGAACCTCCTGTGTGCAACGAGCCACCTTTACTTGAGGCACGGTTTGCCTTTTCTTGTTCACTCTTCGCCTTCCATTCTGCGATATTCCATTTCTCAAGAAGTTTATCCCATCTTTTCTTAACCAGTCCGCCATTTTACCGGCATTCCGAGCAACGAACATAGTATCTTTAATCCGCTTAGCAGCCTTCTTCTTGAAAATACTAGTTATTTCATTTTGATGTTTAGGATGCCATGTACATTTTGTCTTCAATATAAAAAAGTAACATTAGATTAAGACGATAATTATTAAATAAATATAATCAATTTTTACCCTAAATTAATTTCACATTTGCTTTCTGATGTTGTACGGTATCTGTCTCAAAGAATTCCACGGCTCATGATAAAATGGCTTCATAGAATCCACAACCAAATGTGTAGACTGAAAGGAGGGCAAAAACTTGCATTAAAGTTAACATATATATAATTAATAAACATCTTAAAGTTTCAAAAGTTTTAATTATAAATAAATATTCCTTAATGTTAACATATCTAAAAGTACATTCAAAACTTAAAAAATAGTATAAGAACCTTCGTGCGCATCCTCATAGGGGAAGATTATCAATCGATTATAACTATCAAATTGTACATTCCCTCCAAGATTCTGCCGCGTCTACTAGATGGTGCAGAAGAAACACTAGATGTAGTTGGGCAAGAACCTCCAATATCCAACCTAGATATGTTGGGAATGGATGATGATGATGGACTGGAAGATGATAGAGCAACAAAAGACCGACCATCATGCTTACTACCATGAAAGCTCGGGGATGCAGCAGCTGGTGAGCCACCATGTCGACCACCCGGACAACATTCCATAAGCAGGAAATTCATTTACAGTGCACATTAAAGCATCATGCAATCTGAAGTTTTGTTTAGTTGACATATCATATGTTTCCACACCTTGATGCCATAATAATTGTAACCCATCAATCAAAGGCTGCGAATATACATCAATCAAATTTTTTCGGATTGCGTGGACCTGGAATAATACAAGTTAGGAACAGATATGGACTTGTCATACACAACTCGGGCAGAAGATTATACAGGGTAACAAACACTGGCCAACCTAATGTTTCTTGATTTATTGGCAAACTCGGGGAACACCCTGTCAAAATGCTTCCACGCTTCTCCATCTGACAGATGGCAGAGAATATTGGGTGGCCTTCTATGTTCGTAGTGCCATCTCATATGAGGAGCAGAGCTCATTGATGCATACAGCCTCTTTAACCTTGGTATAAGAGGTAAGTAATGTATCGCTTTAACTGGAACTTTCTTTTTTGTATTGGCATTTGCGACTTCCTTAAAACGAGGCTGATTACAAAATTTACAGTTCTCTAGAGATGCGTCATCCTTATAGATAACATAAAACCTTTCTCACAACAATCAATCCTCTCTGATGAAAGACCCAACTTAGAAACCAATTTCTTAGCAGTGTAGAAATCTTTTGGCAAGTTAATGTTACTCGGATTAAATTTGTTGTTGTAAGCCCAATAATAGAATCCATGCTCACTTGGAAAATAGAACTATCCGATTTAATACTTAGCAATCTAACCACAACAAACAACTTGGAATGCACTGAGCCTTTATACAATGGACGATTAGCTTCCTCTAACTGTTCATAGAAACACTTAGCCTCATCATTTGGTTCGGATTGAACCCTAGGAAACATCTCAAAAGCATCACTCATCATTTCATTGTATCGAGAATTTTCAACATTATGCTCTGCAATGGGGCTACCCTCACCACCAAAAGAATGATGAAAGTTAACATCATCTAAACTAGCATGATTCTTCTCGTGAACAGTCCATATATAATAATTTTCTACAAACCCTTTGTTGTAGAAATGAACTTTAACTTCGTCTGATTTCAATAACTTAACACACTTACATTTCACACAAGGACGCATAATCCTTCCTCCAATAAGAAAATCATCAAGTGTTTCAGCCTTAGCAATAAATTCAGCAACTCCTTCAATAAATTCATCCCTCAACCCTGCACGATTAGGATGATTCCTATTATACATTCATATACGATGCACAAATTTCATCTACACAAATAGAAATCTAGAAATGGGATATCTAAACCAATTTGATTATTTAAACTGGTTACAAAGTTATACTCTTTCAAATGTTCGTTTTAGATATTTACATATCATTGTATCAAAGCACTTTAATTGATATAATTTATTTTTTAACACTCGAAATTTCATATTAATCCCTATTCTAAATAATATAAGTCTTTAAATATAATAATTAAATTTGAATAGCTTCTTAAATATTCATATAATCCAAATTAACTAATGATTTCTCAAATTTATAAATTAATCTTAATGTTGAAATTGAAAAAAATTAAATTTAATATCATTCTTTTATATGTTTCTTTGATTATAATGTTTGGAAAAATTAATCTTCATCAGTCATTTTCTCACCTTAAACAAATTACTATTTTTCTTGTGAATTTGTACGATTAAATAATTTTCTAATCTTTATAATAGGATTAAGCTAGTTTAGTTAGCTTATAAGCTTAGTGAATCACTTGTTTAGCATAAAATTTAAATTCAGGCTTATGAGTGGACATGTATTCTTAACATATTCTTGTTTAATTCAAAATTTCAACCATACCTAATTCAACATATTCTTCTCTCTTTTTGTTTTATATTAAGTATCATTAAAAAATTAAAATCCCTAAAATTTCGACCATGCCTACTTCAACTAGCTAGGATGCTTATATATAGAAAATTACTACAAATTTAACGATGAAAACAAGATATATAGAGAGAGAGAAAGAGAGAGAGAGAGTAGATTTATTAAAAGGATCCAATAAAGCTCATAGATATAGTTTTTTGATTCAAAGATTGTGTAATTAGCTGTTGTAAGAGGCCTAAGCAGCTAAATTGGTTTCTTAGGTGCTCTATAAATATATTGTATTATTTTTATTAATGGTAATTTTCATAATTATTACCAAAAAAATTCTATTATCAATCAAACAATGAGATTTCTAATACTTATGTGGTTCAACGAAACACTTACCTTGACGGAAAAAATGCCGGAGAAGTTGACTGAGAAGCTGTTGCCGCCGATGACGACGACGACCACGCTAGTAGCTGCAAAACAAAGTAAAA
The DNA here is from genome assembly GCF_000393655.2 of Nicotiana sylvestris. NCBI lineage: Eukaryota > Viridiplantae > Streptophyta > Magnoliopsida > Solanales > Solanaceae > Nicotiana > Nicotiana sylvestris. The sequence goes on from NC_091064.1 coordinate 3,506,054, forward strand.
AAATTAATTAATTAAGGGGAAAGGGAGGAGAAAAGAGAGGGAGAAGGGATGTCACGACCCGGAATTCCCACCCTCGGGAGTCGTGATGGCGCCTACTAATATGAGCTAGGCAAGCCAATTCTTAACAGCTTACTTCATTAACAAATCACTTCTTTTAACGATTATCAGTGATAGCATAAAAATAAAAAAATTTAATGAATATACGGAAGACGTAAATTAAATAAACTGAACAATAATACGGAAATCAACATATGCCTCTACCCAAGAACTGGTGTCACATTACTCACGAACTTCTAAGAGTACTAAATACAACCGTTTGAAAGAAAAATATAAATTGTTTGTCTCGAATACATGAGATAACAGACTGAAATAATGATAGAGGAGACGTCGGGCCTGCGGACGCTTGCAAGGCTACCTCGGTGTCTCACTGGACTAAAAGCTGGCTCCCGCGCTACTGTTGTTTCCCAAGACCTGGATCTGTGCAAAAGAACACAGAGTATAGTATCAGCACAACCGACCCCATATGTTGGTAAGTGTCTGGCCTAACCCCAGTGAGGTAGTGACGAGGCTAGGACCAGACTCCGAATAAACCTTTGCAGCTATATGCTATATGGCGGAAAAGTAAACAGGTAATAGGCAATCAAAGCTGGGAAAGGGGAAACATGCTCTGGGGGTAGCAGATAAAACAGAATATCAAAGAATAGTTAGGAAACTACAATTTAACTTCTAACACGAATAAAGAGAAATAAGGCAACTTTCACTTTCAGTTTCATCTTGTTGCAGGCGTGCAACCCGATCCCATTTTATTATATCTTGTGGTAGGCATACCACCCGCTCCCATTTTATTATATCTCGTGGTAGACGAACCACCCGCTCCCATTTTATTATATCTCGTGGTAGGCGTACCACCCGCTCCCATTTCATTATATCTCGTGATAGGCGTATATCTTGTGGTAGGCGTACCACCCGCTCCCATTTTATTATATCTTGTGGTAGGCGTACCACCCGCTCTCTTTTACATTTCATCGCACAATCACAAGAAATCCTGATAAGGGAACATAAATAATATAATAACTTCCCGGCAAGGGAACACAAATAATATAGTAACTTCCCCGTAAGGGAACACAATAATATTATAATTTTCCCGGCAAGGGAACAACAATATTGAATTAGTCATCCCGGCAAGGGAGAATCAGCTATAACCAATCTCAACTCAACTTATACTCAGTTCAATTATTGAAAATGCTCAATCATCGAAGATCATTAAGTAAAGCACCCAAGTTTCATTTAAGAACAAAACAACTTTCAATTTAAGACTCACGGTCATGCTTGACACCAACGTATAGATACTCGTTACCATGTCTATACGTCATACTCAACAATAAGAAAGTAGCAAGTATGACTCAACTCCTAATCCCTCAAGCTAGGGTTAGACCAAACACTTACCCCGATGCCTTGATCACCACTCAAGTCTCAACTATAGCTTTACCCCTTGATTCCACCACCAATTCGCTCGAATCTAGTCACAAGTTACTTAATTACATCAATAAGTGCTAAATGAATCAAGCCCAATGCATGAAAATGAGTTTTCTAAAGTTTTACCCAAAAGTCAGAAATCACCCCCCGGGCTCACGTGGTCGAAACCTGAGGTTCGGACCAAAAATCGATTACCATTACCCCACGAATCCAAATATATTATTTGTTTTGAAATCGGACCTCAAATTGAGGTCCAAATCCCCAATTTTAGAAAACCAAGGTTCTACCCAAAACACCAAATTTCCCCCATGAAAATCTTTGATTTGAAGTTGAAATCATGTTAAAAGATGTTAAGGAGTGAAGAAAATGAGTTAAAAATCACGTACCAACATTTTGTAGAAGAAATGTTGTTTGAAAAATCGCCTCTTATGTTTTGGGGTTTTGAAAAATGAAAAATAACTGAAATTCCCGTTTATTTATACCCCTATCAGACCCCCAGTGCGGACTGCATCAAATGGACTACGGCCGCACAGCCTCCACCGCGGCCGCGCTGGCCCCTCCCTGAAGACCTGCAGTTGAGCACCCTGTGCGGACCGCATAAAGGCGACTGCGGCCACACAGCTTCCACCGCGGACTAAACAAAATCGACCGCGGTCGCACGCGATTTCTCGCGGACCGCACTAGAGGGTTCAGAGACTATGGCTTCCTAAACCTGCAACACCTGACTTTCTAAGCCTAAGGCATCCCGGAACCTACTCGAAACTCACCTGAGCCCTCGAAACACCAACCCAAGTATACACACAACCTTAAAAACATCCTACAGACATATCCGTGTAATCAAATTACCAAAATAACATCACGAGCATCGAATTAAACCTCGAGATCACTGAAATTTCTCAAAACTCTTTTAAACATCAAATTTCTCAATTAAGGTCCGGATCGCGTCAAATGACGTCCGTTTTAACCAAATTTCACAGGAATGAGTCAAGTCATATATAAGACCTGTACCGGGCGCCGGAACCAAAATACGGGCCCAATACCATTGCTTTTTAATCAGTTTTCATTTCAAATTTTCTTAATCAATTTTTGAAAATAAGTTCACTTAAAAAATTCATTTATCGGGCTAGGGACTTCGGATTCCGATTTCGGGCATACGCCCAAGTCCCATATTTTCCTACGGACCCTCCAGGACCATCAAATCACGGGTCCGGGTCCGTTTACCCAAAATATTGACCGAAGTCAAATGTATTCATTTTAAAGTCAAGACTTAATATTTTTTACAGAATTTCATATTTAAGCCTTTCGGCTACATGCCCAGACTGTGCACGCAAATCGAAGCGACTCTAAATGAGGTTTTCAAGGCCTCGGAAGCACATTCTCCACCTCTAACGGACAGAAGAAGGCCTTTAGGTCATCACATTCTTCACCTCTAAAACAACCGTTCGTCCTCGAACGGACAGAAGAAGGAACTACCTGAGTCGGGAAATAAATGAGGATAACGGCTCCGCATATTGAACTCGGACTCCCAAGTCGATGCCTGAGGAGGCTGACCTCTCCACTGAACACGAACAGAAGGAAAACTCTTCGATCTCAACTGACGGACTTGCCGGTCTAGAATAGCCACCAACTCCTCCTCATAAGACAAGTCCTTGTCCAACTGGACAGTACTGAAATCTAATACGTGGGATGGATCTCCGTGATACTTTCGAAGCATGGACACATAAAATACTGGATGTATGGCTGATAAGCTAGGCAGCAATGCAAGTCTATAAGCCAACCCTCCCACTCGATCAAGAATCTCAAATGGACCAATGAACCTAGGGCTAAGCTTGCCCTTCTTTCCGAATCTCATCACGCCCTTCATAGGCGACACTCGGAGCAATACCCATTCACCAACCATAAAAGCCACATCCTGAACTTTGCGGTCTGCATAACTCTTTTGCCTGGACTGAGCCGTACGAAGCCTCTCCTGAATGATCCTGACCTTATCCAAGGCCTCCTGAACCAGATCCGTACCCAACAACCGAGCCTCCCCTGGCTCAAACCATCCAACCGGAGATCGACATCGCCTACCATACAAAGCCTCATAAGGAGCCATTTGGATACTCGACTGGTAGCTGTTGTTGTAGGCAAACTCTGCTAAAGGCAAAACCCGATCCCACGAACCTCCAAAATCAATGACACAAGCTCGGAGAATATCTTCCAGAACCTGAATAGTCCGCTCGGATTGCCCGTCTGTCTGAGGATGAAATGATGCACTCAACTCAACCTGGGTGCCCAGCTCTCGCTGAACTGCTCTCCAGAAATGTGAGGTAAACTATGTACCTCGGTCCGAAACGATAGATACTGGCACACAATGAAGACGAACAATCTCCCGGATATAGATAACAGCTAACCTCTCGGATGAATAGGAGACTGCCACAGGAATGAAATGCGTTGACTTGGTCAGCCTATCGACAATGACCCAAACTGCGTCGAACTTCTTCCGAGTCAGCGGAAGTCCAGTAGTGGTCCGCTCCCACTTCCACTTGGGAAGCTCAATCCTCTGAAACAATCCACCAGGCCTCTGATGCTCATACTTAACCTGCTGACAATTCAAACATCGAGCCACATATGCAACAATATACTTCTTCATTCTATGCCACCAATAATGCTGCCGCAAATCTTGATACATCTTCACGGCGCCTGGATGAATAGAGTACCATGAACTATGGGCCTCCTCTAAAATCAACTCTCGAAGCCCAACCACATTAGGCACACAAACTCGCCCCTGCAATCTCAAAACTCCATCATCGCCTAAGGTAACCTGCTTGGCACCTCCACGCTGCATCGTGTCTCTAAGGACAAACAAATGGGGATCATTAAACTGTCGATCACGGATACGCTCCAATAATGAAGATCGAGCGACCGTGCAGGCTAATACTCGGCTAGGTTCAGAGATATCCAATCTCACAAATCGATTGGCCAAAGCCTGAACATCCAACGCAAGCGGCCTCTCACCGACCGGAATATAAGCAAGACTGCCCGTGCTGGCTGACCTTCTACTCAGAGCATCGGCCAGCACGTTGGCCTTTCCCGGGTGATATAAGATGCTGATATCATAATCCTTCAACAACTCCAACCATCTCTTCTGCCTCAAATTCAACTCCTTTTGCTTGAACAAATACTGAAGACTCTTGTGATCAGTGAACACCTCACATGTCATGCCATACAGATAATGCCTCCAAATCTTCAATGCGTGAACAATGGCTACCAACTCTAAATCATGGACCGGGTAGTTCTTCTCATGAATCTTCAACTCCCTCGAAGCATAGGCAATGACCTTGCCATCCTGCATCAACACTGCACCAAGCCCAATATGGGAAGCATCGCAATAAACTGTGTAAGGCCCTGAACCTGTGGGCAAAACCAACACCGGTGCGGTAGTCAGAGTTGTCTTGAGCTTTTGAAAACTCGCCTCACACTTGTCCGACCATCTGAACTGGGCATCCTTCTGAGTCAACCTAGTCATCGGGGCTGCAATAGATGAGAACCCCTCCACAAACCAATGATAGTAGCCTGCCAATCCCAAGAAACTCTGAATCTCTGTAGCTGATGTTGGTCTAGGCTAGTTCTTGACCGCCTCTATCTTCTTCGGATCAACTCAAATACCCTCTGCTGATATAACATAACCCAGAATGCAACTAAACTCAGCCAGAACTCACACTTCGAGAACTTAGCATATAACAGACTATCCTTCAGAGTCTGAAGAACCACTCTGAGATGCTGCTCGTGCTCCTCCTGGCTGCGGGAATATATCAAAATATCATCAATGAAGACTATCACGAATGAGTCCAAATAAGGCCTGAACACTCGGTTCATCAAATCCATAAAAGCCATTGGGGCATTTGTCAACCCAAATGACATGACCAAAAACTCATAATGCCCGTACCGAGTGCGGAAAGTTGTCTTAGGGACATCGGATGCCCTAATCCTCAACTGATGGTAGCCAGATCTCAAGATCTTTGAAAATAACTTGGCACCCTGAAGTTGATCGAACAAATCATCGATCCTCGGCAGTGGATACTTATTCTTGATGGTGACCTTGTTCAACTGCCGGCAATCAATGCACATTCTCATCGAACCATCCTTTTTCTTAACAAACAACACCGGGGCACCCCAAGGCGAAACACTAGGTCTAATGAAACCCTTCTCAAGCAAGTCCTGCAACTTCTCCTTCAACCCTTTCAACTCAGGGGGGGCCATGCGATACGGAGGAATAGAAATGGGCTGAGTTCCCGGAGCCAAATCAATGCCAAAGTCAATATCCCTGTCGGGTGGCATACCCGGCAGGTCTGAAGGGAATACCTCAGGAAACTCACGAACCACGAGCACAGAATCAACAGAGGAAACCTCCACACTAGAATCACGAACATAAGCTAAATAGGCCAAGCACCCCTTCTCGACCATACGCCGAGCCTTCACATAAGAAATGACACTATGAGTAGAATGACCAGGAGTCCCTCTCCACTCTAAATGAGACATACCCGGTAAAGCTAAGGTCACAGTCTTGGCATGACAGTCCAAGATAGTATGGTAAGGTGATATCCAGTCCATCCCCAATATGACATCGAAATCGACCATATCTAGAAGCAACAAATCCACACGAGTCTCAAGACCCCCAATCATAACTACACAAGAGCAATGGACTCGATCTACCACAATAGAATCACCCACCGGTATAGACACATAAATAGGAATACTCAACGAATCACTAGGCATGACCAGATACGGTGCAAAATAAGATGACACATACGAGTATGTAGACCACTGAAGCATCTCTATCACAAACCAGAACCGTACCTGTAATAATTGCATCTGAAGTCTCAGCCTCGGGCCTGGCTAGGAGGGCATAACATCAGGGTTGGGCCCCACCACCCTGAACTACCTCTCTAGGACGGCCTGCAGCTGGCTGGCCTCCACCTCTGGCGGCCAGAGCTCCACCTCTAGGACCTCTACCTCCACCTCTAGCACCTCTACCCCCACCTCTAGCTGGTTGGGCGGGTTGTGGAATATCTGGTACCTGAACCATAGTACGGGAATCCTTATGCAGAGAACTTCTCGAAGCCCGAGGGCAATACCTAGCAATGTGCCTCGTGTCTCCACAAGTAAAACAAGCCCTCGGCTACTGGGGTTGACGACCTTGAAAACTCTGAAATGGCGGTGCACTGATAGCTGTTGGTGGGCACTGAAGGACTGTTAATCAGAATACTGAATTGGAGGACCACGACTACCTGAAGCACCGTGAAAAGCCTGAAGAGCTGACTGGAAGGGCCTAGGAGGATGGACTCTGCCATATGAATCTCTACCTCCAGACGAGGTACCACTGAATCTGCCTGAATGACGAGGCCTCTTATCCGACCCCTGAACACCTCCCTACAATAGAACCATCTCAACTTTGTGGGCCACATTGGCCGCCTCCTAAAAAGTGATCTCACTCCCGGCCTCCTTGGCCATTGAAGACGAATCGGCTGAATAAGACCGTCGATAAACCTCCCCACCCTCTCTCTCTTGGTAGAAAGTATAACAAGAGCATGGTGAGCTAAGTCGATGAACCTGGTCTCATACTAGGTGACAGTTATGGAACCCTGCTGGAGGCGCTCGAACTGCCTCCGATAGGCCTCTCTCTGAGTAACGGGGAGAAACTTCTCCAGAAACAATACTGTAAACTACTCCCAAGTCAAAGTTGTCGACCCGGCTGGCCTAGCTAAGCAATAATCCCTCCACCAAGTCTTGGTGGATTCAGACAAGTGGAATGTAGCAAAATCGACCCCATTGGTCTCAACAATACCCATGTTCTTGAAAACCTTGTGACAGCTATATAGAAAATCCTGGGGATCCTCAGAAGAAGCACCGCTGAAAGTAGTAGTGAAGAGCTTGGTGAACCTATCCAGCCTCCACAAAGCATTGGCAGACATAGCCGCTCCATCACCGGTCTGAGCTACTACACCCGGTTGAACTACTCCAACTAGCTAAACCGTTGGAGTCTGAATCTGAGGAGCTACCTGCTCCGGAGTGCATGTAGCAAGAGTCTGAGCCACTCCTCCAGCCTGAGAAGTGGCTGGTGCTATAGGAAGCAAGCCTGCTCGGGTGACACTCTCCATGAGGCCCACCAATCGGACCAGAGCATCCTGAAGAACTGGGGTAGCTCAGGTCCTACCAGAACTGCTGGGGCCGGAACCTCCTCCTCAAAGTCAACCTGAGGCTCTGCCACTAGTGCCGCTGCTCAGGGCGGAACTCTTCCCCTACCTCGGCCTCTAGCATGGCCTCGGACTTTGTCCCTAGTGGGAGCTGCTGCTGGGGGCTCGGGCTGCTGAGTGGTAGATGAGAAAGCGCGTGTTCTCGCCATCTATGAGAGAACAGAGTAGAAATCCAATTAGCATTTGAGGAACAAATCCGCACGACAAGAAAGAACAAATGTGAGATTTTCCTAACTCTGTAGCCTCTGGGGTATAAATACAGACGTCTCCATACCGATCCCTCAGACTCTACTGAGCTTGTCTGTGAATTGTGAGACCTATGTAACCTAGAGCTTTGATACCAACTTGTCACGACCCGGAATTTCTACCCTCGGGAGTCGTGATGGTGGCTACTAATGTGAGCTAGGCAAGCCAATCCTTAACAGCTTACTTCATTAAAAAAATCACTTCTTTTAACGATTATCAGTGATAGCATGAAAACAGCGGAATTTAATGAATATACGGAAGACGTAAATTAAATAAACTGAACAATAATACGGAAATCAACATATGCCTCTACCCAAGAACTGTTGTCACATTACTCACGAACTTCTAAGAGTACTAAATACAACCGTTTGAAAGAAAAATATAAACTGTTTGTCTCGAATACATGAGATAACAGACTAAAATAATGATAGAGGAGACGTCAGGCCTGCGGACGCTTGCAAGGCTACCTCGGTGTCTCACTGGACTGAAAGTTGGCTCCCGTGCTACTGCTGCTGTCCGAGACCTGGATCTTTGCAAAAGAGCACAGAGTGTAGTATCAGCACAACCGACCCCATGTGATGGTAAGTGTCTGGCCTAACCCCGGTGAGGTAGTGACGAAGCTAGGACCAGACTCCAGATAAACCAGTGCAGTTATAAGTTATATGGCAGAAGAGTAAACAGGTAATAGGTAATCAAAGCTGGGAAAGGGGAAACATGCTCCGGGGGTAGCAGATAAAACAGAATATCAAAGAATAGTAAGGAAACTACAATTTAACTTCTAACACGGATAAAGAGAAATAAGGCAACGTTCACTTTCAGTTTCATCTTGTTGCAGGCGTGCAACCCGATACCATTTTATTATATCTTGTGGTAGACGTACCACCCGCTCCCATTTCATTATATCTCGTGGTAGGCGTACCACCCGCTCCCATTTCATTATATCTCGTGGTAGGCGTACCACCCGCACCCATTTCATTATATCTTGTATAAGGTGTACCACCCGCTCCCATTTCATTATATCTTGTGGTAGGCGTACCACCCGCTCCCATTTCATTATATCATGTGGTAGGCGTACCACCCGCTCCCTTTTACATTTCATCATACAATCACAAGAAAACCCGGCAAGGGAACATAAATAATATAATAACTTCCCGGCAAGGGAACACAAATAATATAGTAACTTCATGGCAAGGGAACAAAATAATATTATAATTTTCCCGGCAAGGGAACAACAATATTGAATTAGTCATCCTGGCAAGGGAGAATCAGCTATAACCAATCTCAATTCAACTTGTACTCAGTTCAATTATTGAAAATGCTCAATCATCGAAGATCATTAAGTAAAGCACCCAAGTGTCATTTAAGAACACAACAACTTTCAATTTAAGACTCACGGTCATGCTTGACACCAACGTATAGATACTCGTCACCATGCCTATACGTCGTACTCAACAAGAAGCAAGTAGCAAGTATGACTCAACTCCTAATCCCTCAAGCTAGGGTTAGACCAAACACTTACCTCGATGCCTTGATCACCACTCAAGTCTCAACTATAGCTTTACCCCTTGATTCCACCACCAATCCGCTCGAATCTAATCACAAGTTACTTAATTACATCAATAAGTGCTAAATGAATCAACCCCAATGCATGAAAATGAGTTTTCTAAAGTTTTACCCAAAAGTCAGAAATCACCCATCGGGCCCACATGGTCGAAACCCGAGGTTCGGACCAAAACCCGATTACCCATTCTCCCACGAATCCAAATATATAATTTGTTCTGAAATCGGACCTCAAATTGAGGTCCAAATCCCCAATTTTAAAAAATCTAGGTTCTACCCAAAACACCCAATTTCCCCTATGAAAATCATTGATTTGAAGTTGAAATCATGTTAAAAGATGTTAAGGAGTGAAGAAAATGAGTTAGAAATCACTTACCAACGTTTTTGAGAAGAAAGGTTGTTTGAAAAATCGCCTCTTATGTTTTGGAGTTTTGAAAAGTGAAAAATAACTGAAATTCCTATTTATTTATACCCCTCTCAGACCCCCAGTGTGGACCGAATCAAATGGACTGCGGTCGCACAGCCTGTACCACGAACCGCATATAGGCGACCGCGGCCGCGTTGGCCCCTCCCTGAAGGCCTGTAGTTGAGCACCCTGTGCAGACCGCACAAAGGCGACTGCGGCCGCACAGCTTCCACCGCGGACCATACAAAGGCGATCGCGGTCGCACGCGATTTCTCGCGAACCGCACTAGAGGGTTCAGAGACTGTGGCTTCCTCAACCTGCAACACCTGACTTTCTAAGCCTAAGGCATCCCGGAACCTACTGGAAACTCACCCGAGCCCTCGAAACTCCAACACAAGTATTGTCATGGGCGGCTTTCCAGCCGTGCCACATGACCCCTTAGGCGCGCCCCGTGGCATCCTAGCAAGCCTTCCAATGCCTAGCGCCACAGACAGCCCCGTGGTCTTGGCCGCGCCTAGTGACAAGCGCGCATGTGCCTCTGTCGCCCCACCGATATCCCTCTCCAGTGCCCAACCGCAGGCAAATGCCAACAGCGCCGCGCGCGCAGACCCTGATGTCAAAGACTATGTTGCTGACAACGGACCTATTTTCTGCCTTATAGCAAACTAAATCTTTTTCATTGTAAATATAGAGTAGTTTTATTCCATGTACTTCCATTATGTTTCTCTAGCTTAATCAAGTCTAGTCTTGTTGCTTTGGATTATTTTTTTAAGCATTATTAGGGGGATCAAGCAATCAAACTTTCTAGCAAGCAAACAATTCTCTGTACTGGTGTCTCTCCCCCTCGACACCGCGTTGCCTTTCTGTAATAGCTTTCATTAATGCAATCAAGCTTTCTTTCATTCTCAATTCTCATTCATGTTCTCTCAATTGCTCTTGACATTGATTTTCCCGTACGGCGCTGACAATCTAGTCTAGCGTACGGAGGGGACCTCAGTTGGCGGACAGCAACTGCACTGACATTAGTTGCTTAGCCTTACGTCGCCCTTCCAAGGAATCTCAGGAAGGCGCCGCGTAACAGTTGGTATCAGAGCCTAGGCTCGACATCGGACAAGGGAACGCATTGCCATTACCACCATTTCTGACCATGGTGAATCATGGGGACCGCATTGCGGCCCTTGAACAGACGGTTGATGGATTACTGCCCATCATGGATACGGTGCCTCAACTAAGAACTAGCCTAGGGCAAAGGTTGGACGACCTGGACCGCAGGGTGCTCCAGGCCGAAGTTGACATAGAAAACATCAGTCGTGACTCTGAGGGAGATCGGCAAACGGCAGCCATAGAGGCAGCCGAAATTTTTGGAAAATTCGAGGGACTCCAACAGGAGCGTGCCGAGGATTTAGCTTACAGGGCACAAGAGGCAGACAGGGTGACTGCCATGCAACAAACTATTGATGACTTGACAGACAAGCTCAATGTTGTCAATGCTGCTTTACAGGGCCTGCTGCGAGGCGGTGGAAACCAGATCGGGGGCACTGCAAACCCCACTTCCGCGACACAAAAACTGAAAATTCCTGAGCCAAAGCCATACAGTGGAGCTAGGAATGCCAAGGAAGTGGAGAACTTCATCTTTGATGTCGAACAATATTTCGATGCTGTTGGGGGCCTAGAAGAAGCTAAGAATGTAGCAACTGCTGCCATGTATCTTCAAGGTGATGTTAAACTTTGGTGGCGGGTGAAATACGAAGCCATCAAGGCCGGTGAAGATGCTCTCGAAACATGGGCAGAACTAAAGGCAGCCATCCGCCTACAGTTCTTCCCCGAAAATGTCGAATACAATTCAAGGAGAAAGCTACGGGAGCTCCTCCAGACCAAATCCGTGCGGGACTACGTGCAGGAATTCTCCGCGCTCATGCTAAGCATACACGACATGGGGGACAAAGACAAGCTCTTCACTTTCCTAGAAGGGCTGAAACCTTATGCCCGTATGGAGCTACAAAGACAACGGGTAGATACCTTGCCCAAGGCGATCCAAGCAGCTGAATGTCGTGGGGACTATCAAATGGAAGCTCGGAAGGATAAGCCTCAACCGCCTGCCCGAGCGGGATTCAAAGGGGGACAGTCTAGCAATGGTGGCCCTAGCAGAAGTGGGGGAGATCGGAGCTCAACCAAACCTAAGGCTCCCTCCACAGGCAGCAACAGTGTTGCGTCTAACAACAATGATCGGGAGAGGAAACCTCCTTCAGGATGTCGTCATTGCGGCGGACCACATTGGAACAATGAGTGCCCACAGGCACAGATGAACGCCCATCAGACTTTTGATGATGGGACGGATGACGACTCAGACGATGCGGATCAGACTGAACCAGTAGGTGCCTTCAATACAATTGTTGGCTCCATTTCTGAAGCATTAGTAGAGACTAGTGCTGGCATCCGTAAGAAGAAGGACCCATGTCCAGTCACCAAGAAAGGGAAAAAGAAGGCGGATGATGAGACTCCTCTTAAGCACGAGAGGACCTTAATGTTCGTTGAGATGAAGGTGAATGGCAAGCCCATTCGGGCCATGGTAGACACGGGTGCTACCCACAACTACTTAGCCTCGACTCAGGTGGAGCGCCTTGGTCTAGTCGTAGGGAAAGGTAGAGGCCGTGTCAAGGCTATCAACTCACCTCCCCAGCCAGTGGGTGGAATAGCCAAAGAAGTACCGGTGAAGCTTGGCCCTTACGAAGGAAAATTCAACCTGCGCGTGGTGATCATAGATGACTTCGAGTTGATAGTTGGATTGGAATTCCTGAGGCAAACCAACACCATGCATGTACCGTATGCTGACATGTTACTGATGATGGGAGCAAATGGGACCAAGCCCTGCATTATCCCGTACATGCCCATGAAGATGGTCGTTGAAAACATCTCGGCCTTGCAGTTGAAGAAGGGGGTCAAAAGAAATGAACCCACGTTCCTGGCAACCCTCTGCATCGAAGATGTAGAACACTCATCGGGTCCCATTCCTGAACCCGTGAAGGAGCTACTACTAGAGTTTGAAGATGTCATGCCACAAGACATGCCAAAGCGACTACCGCCTAGGCACACTGTGGACCATGAAATTGAGCTGGTGCCGGGCGCGAAGCCACCCGCCCGGGCGCCTTAGAGAATGTCACAACCCGAACTTACCGAGCTTCGGAGACAATTGACGGAAATGCTAGACACATGGATTATCGTGCCCTCCAAATCCCCATACGGGTCCCCTGTGCTATTCCAAAAGAAACATGATGGTAGTCTATGACTCTGTGTGGACTATCGGGCTCTAAACAAAATTACTGTGAAGAACAAGTACCCTATTCCGCTAATGGCAGACTTGTTCGATAGACTGGGTGGTGCGACGGTGTTCACCAAAATAGACCTGAAGACAGGTTATTGGCAAGTTCGGATTGCATAGGGTGATGAGCACAAGACGACCTGTGTGACAAGATATGGATCGTACGATTTCCTGGTTATGCCATTTGGCTTGACTAACGCCCCAGCTACGTTTTGCACTTTGATGAACCAAGTCTTCCGAGAGTACATTGATGAATTCGTGGTGGTCTACTTGGATGACATTGTGGTATATAGCCAAACATTGGAGGAACACCTGATGCACTTGCGGAAGGTCCTAGCTCGATTGCGGGAGCATGAACTATATGCGAAGCTATCTAAGTGCTCCTTTGCTCAAAAGCAAATTGACTTCCTCGGACATGTCATCGAGGAAGGGCGGATCAAGATGGACCAGCAGAAGATTCAGGCAATCACAGATTGGCCACCGCCTAAGGATATCCACGCCTTGAGGGCGTTCCTTGGTCTATGCAATTTCTATCGACGATTCGTGAAAGACTACTCCCTCATTGCAGTACCATTGACAGAACTCCTCAAAAAGGTCACGCCTTGGGAATGGGGACCCAAGCGAGCGGAGGCCTTCAACGCATTGAAAGCGGCTATGTCTAGTAGCCCCGTCTTGGCCCTTCCTGATCTGGCCAAGCCATTCGAAGTACAAACAGATGCATCTGACTATGCCCTCGGTGGCGTCTTGCTACAAGAAGGGCATCCTGTGGCGTACGAGAGCCGGAAGCTAAAAGATGCAGAGCGGCGCTATGCCGCCCATGAGAAAGAATTATTGGCTGTCGTCCACTGCTTGCGCCTCTGGAGGCACTATCTGCTGGGAACCCCGTTCGTGGTCAAGACAGACAACACAGCTGTTAGCCATTTCATGACCCAGCCGAAGTTGAATGGTCGACAGGCCAGGTGGCAGGAACTCCTAGCTGAATTCCACTTCAACCTGGAGTACCGAAGTGGGAAGACCAATCATGTTGCTGATGCGCTCAGTCGGAGAGCTGATCTAGCATCGGTATGCTTGCTCGCCACCCTAAGGGGGAGCGAAGTAGCCACCTCCATCAAGGACCAGATACAGGATTTACTCATCAAAGACCCTACTGCACAGTATTTGGTTGATTTGGTAGGACAGGGCAAGACTCGCCAGTTCTACATGGAAGATGGTTTTCTGAAAGTGAAAGGGAACCGACTTTATGTTCCTAAAGGAGGAGACCTACGAAGGACTCTTCTGGCGGAATGTCATGATACTCTGTGGGCCGGCCATCCCGGTGAAGAACGCACCATGGCGTTACTCCGCCGTGCATATTATTGGCCTCAAATGGCCGATGACGTTGCTCAGTATGTGAAGACTTGTCTAGTATGCCAGAAGGATAAGTCAGACTGCTTAACACATGCGGGACTCTTGGAACCACTAGCTGTCCCAAAGAGACCTTGAGAAAGTGTTTCCCTGGATTTCATCACCGGATTGCCCAAGGTCAGAGATCTAACAACTATCTTGGTTGTGGTAGATCGGTTTTCCAAATATGCTACCTTTATTGCTGCCCCACAATATATATCAGCAGAAGATACAGCTCGACTCTTCTTCTCTCATGTCGTCAAATATTGGGGCCTACCCAAAGATATTGTTAGTGATCGTGACTCACGCTTCACTAGCAACTTTTGGACCCAACTCTTTAAGTGTCTTGGGTCGAAGCTGAATCACAGCTCAAGTTTTCATCCGCAATCTGATGGCCAGACGGAGCGGTTCAATGGTATGTTGGAGGAATATTTGCGTCATTTTGTAACCGGATCGCAGAAGAATTGGGTGAAGCTTCTGGATGCTGCTCAACTGTGTTTCAATTCACAAAAGAGCTCTAGTACAAACAAAAGCGCTTTTGAAATTGTTACCGGACAGCAACCGCTACTCCCACACACAGTCAATGCACCAAATATGTCTAAATCTCCTCGAGCTGCTAGCTTCTCTAAAGAGTGGAAGCAAAATTTGGAGATAGTGCGGAGCTATCTTGTCAAGGCTCAAAAGCGGATGAAGAGGCATGCTGATCAGAATCGTCGCTTTGTTGAATACCAAGTAGGAGACAAAGTGATGGTCAAAATTCCAAAACGTTACTTATTTGCAGGGGTCCATGACCCTCGCTTATTGCAAAAATATATTGGACCCTTGTCCATTGAAAGGCGTATTGGGAAAGTTGCATACCGGGTGGATACCCCAGCTTGGTGGAAAATTCATCCTGTTTTTCATGTCAGCCTCCTGAAACCTTTTCGGGAAGATACAGAGGATCCTTCAAGGAGCCAGCTTACAATACTCAGTATTCGAGGGCCCAATTCAACCGGGAAAAGGCGTGTTCAAGCTATCCTTGATGATAGAGTGATTCATGCCTCAAGGAAAGATCACCAAGAGTTCTTGGTGAAATGGCAGGGCTGTGATGCAGAGGAGAACACTTGGGAGAGGGGAACAAACCTCAAAGCCTACAAGAGCCTAATTGAAGATTATCTTGCAAGTAAGGCGCCGAGGACGTCGCCAACTCAGGTGGGGGAGAATGTCATGGGCGGCTTTCCAGCCGTGCCCCATGACCCCTTGGGCGCGCCCCGTGGCGTCCTAGCAAGCCTTCCAATGCCTAGCGCCACGGACGGCCCCGTGGTCTTGGTCGCGCCAAGTGACAAGCGCGCATGTGCCTCTGTCGCCCCACCGATATCCCTCGCCAGCGCCCAACCGCAGGCAGATGCCAACAGCGCCGCGCGCGCAGACAACGCCGCGCGCGCAGACCCTGATGCCAAAGACTATGCTGCTGACAACGGACCTGTTTTCTGCCTTATAGCAAACTAAGTCTTTTTCATTGTAAATATAGAGTAGTTTTATTCCATGTACTTCCATTATGTTTCTCTAGCTTAATCAAGTCTAGTCTTGTAGCTTTGGATTATTTTTTTAAGCATTATTAGGGGGGATCAAGCAATCAAACTTTCTAGCAAGCAAACAATTCTCTGTACTGGTGTCTCTCCCCCTCGACACCGCGTTGCCTTTCTGTAATAGCTTTCATTAATGCAATCAAGCTTTCTTTCATTCTCAATTCTCATTCATGTTCTCTCAATTGCTCTTGACATTGGTTTTCCCGTACGGCACTGACAATCTAGTCTAGCGTACGGAAGGGGCCTCAGTTGGCGGACAGCAACTGCACTGACATCAGTTGCTTAGCCTTACGTCGCCCTTCCAAGGAATCTCAGGAAGGCGCCGCGTAACAATGTACACACAACCTCAAAAACATCCTACGGACATATTCGTGTAATCAAATTATCAAAATAACATCACGAGCATCGAATTAAACCTCGAGATCACTGAAATTTCTCAAAACTCTTTTAAATATCAAATTTCTCAATTAAGGTCCGGATCGCGTCAAACGACGTCCGTTTTTAACCAAATTTCACAGGAATGACTCAAGTCATATATAAGACCTATACCGGGCGCCGGAACCAAAATACGGGCCCGATACCATTGCTTTCTAATCAGTTTTCATTTCAAATTTCCTTAATCAATTTCTGAAAATAATTTCACTTAAAAAATTCATTTCTCGGGCTAGGGACCTCGGATTCCGATTCCGGGCATACGCCCAAGCCCCATATTTTCCTAGAGGAAATTTTACCTCCTATAGCAAAGGTATACACCTTATTTATTATAAACCAAAATTATTTTACAATATTATTTTCGAATTAAAATATTGGATAAAGTCACAAATTTCTTTTTATCACATTAAAGTAATTAAAATTTAAAATATACTCACTAGCCATAGTGGGTAAAGTTAAGCCTCTTTAGCCTTTAGGGACTTAAAATAGAGAAAATTTTACCTCCTATAGCAAAGGTATACACCTTATTTATTATAAACCAAAATTATTTTACAATATTATTTTCGAATTAAAATATTGGATAAAGTCACAAATTTCTTTTTATCACATTAAAGTAATTAAAATTTAAAATATACTCACTAGCCATAGTGGGTAAAGTTAAGCCTCTTTAGCCTTTAGGGACTTAAAATAGAGGAAATTTTACCTCCTATAGCAAATGTATACACCTTATTTATTATAAACCAAAATTATTTTAAAATATTATTTTCTATAGTTACCTTTTATATTTTATAGCAAAATAAGTATTTATAGTATGTACTACATTGAAGCATGAAATACGATATTTATGTTTTTCCTCTACTCTTAGACAGCTGGACGTACCTATTTTTAAGGTGATTGTCGTTACTGTATTCATGAATACATGGCGCGAATACATGTGAATACATGCGCGTACAGCTGGACTGCCCTGATTTTAGGCGCTTTTTTACTGTTGTATTCATGAATACAGCAGCGTGAATACATGTGAATACATGTGAATACATGCGCGTACAGCTGGATTGCCCTAATTTTAAGCGTTTTTGCTGCTGTATTCATGAATACATGGCGCGAATACATGTGAATACATGCGCATACAACTGGACATCCCTGATTTTTAGGCGCTTTTTGATGTTGTATTCATGAATACAGCAGCAGGAATACACTACCGTAACAACTGAATAGTAGCTATAGGAAGTAATTATGTATGTGGTAGCTGTAGAAAGTTAATAGCTACTAAACTATAGTGGTTTCTGAAAATTCCTCTAAAATAAACCTGATTAGCAATGAGTGTGATCCGGGTTGAAAAGATAGAAATACAAAAACAAAAATAAAAAGGTATTATCACTTTTAGCCCGCGCCAGAAACTATTTATATTTGGTAGCCGAAAAAGTATATAAAATTTATATAATTGTTATATATAACATACAGAGTGTGTGTGTGTGTGTGTGTGTGTATATATATATATATATATATACACACACACACTTATTTGGCTATTGTTTTGAGAGTGGTCATACAGTGTCATTTTTTCAACAAATAATATAGCTTTTGGATTTATCGACAAAAAAGGTTAAACTTCTAGATTTCTCAGATGATTTTTGCCAGCAATTATTTTTATTTCGACAGACCACCATAGTAAAAGAATTTAACGAATTTAACTAGAATCTGTTTCTGCAATTTCAGAAAATATTCGTCGAAAATTAGTTGATCTGGATAATGTTTAACAAGATTTCGATTATAGAACCATTGCCATTGATTATCCACTGCAATGGTTGTAAGGAAAAAATTTATCCGCACCAGGTGTTTACACCAAATCAATAGATGCATGACATGTGTCTTGCATATGGACTTCAATCATTTAACTATGGTAAATCATATGCATTCTCATCTAATTCAATTAATTAACCATAGTGAGTTAATATAGTTTTGTGTAAATTGCAATAAATATATTTGTAGCGTTTAAAATAAAGGCTTAATTGCAACGGTAGAAATTCTAATTCCACTGAACCCCGAATGAGTTTTTTTTTCTTTTTTTTTCCTTATTATCTGTAAGCCAAAAACCTAGGCACTCATTGCAAAGAATCAGTAGCTTAGAGCGAAAGAACACAACAAACATAAGAACACTCGGGAAAATTTTATTTTGTGTCTCGTATAACTGACACTAGTTGTATGAGGCAATTTTTTTGTCTCACAATTTTGTAGACCCAGATTTCTGTGGACCCAAAAGTGTAAGATTGGGGTCCATAAATTTGTGAGACAAAAAGGAGTTGTATGAGACACAAAATAAAACTTCTCGAGAACACTCGGGCAAAGGCACACACCTAGGACACTTTGCTTTTGATCTATCAGATGTTTGTGTAGCTACAACCTAGGTGTGCGGTCCTTCACTGATCCTGCATGAACGTGGAATGCCTTGTACACCGAACTACCCTTTAGTGTGTTCGTTCTGATTTTGTGTCATGTTCAGGGCTTTGCTCCAATCTGAACACGAGAAAGAATCTTACCATTGAGATTTTTTGCATAATCAGTTCATCATGAATCTGTCTTTTCAATTTCCTTCAGTGCCTCTTGATGAGCTGCCAAATCATACCAACAAGGAAAATGCGTATTCAACCAAACTAATGCGATAAAAACGAACATAGGAAATTCCATAATTTCATAGCAACAACTAAATACTACTGTATTATTATAGGTTCGTAGTACAAACTTAAGTTACATAAAGAAAATAAAGTACTATCAGTAAGAAATCTACAGAATCAGAACCTCTGTCAATAAACCTGCCTTCTCTTTAGATGCCTAAACAACTCATCTGGGTCTCTATAAGATATATCCAAATCCTACCGAGGGAAAAGATCACCTGATCGTTCTGAAAGTAATTAATGTTACAGTGGAGCGTGCATGTTAGCGGTAAGACCCTCTTCTTCCACGGCCACGCCAACTCCTACCTCCTCTTCCACTGCTTCTTCCAGCATCATATATACCTGCAAATGCCTTGTTAACTAGCTGGTGCTGCATACCACCGGCTCCACGGCCCTTTTTTGTTGCATTATTGCTCGACACATTTGTAGTAGCAGCTGGTCGCTTCTGACTGTGACCAAAATATTATATAATTAGACATTACTATCTTCATCAATGAGAAATACTACCGATGACTAAAGTCAACAATCCACATACCCTGCAACAGCAGCAGTTGAAGGACCCGATGGCTTCGCGACTTCTTTCCATGATAAATTTACTTTTTGATCTCCAATAAAAGTTGGTGTTTTTGTATGCAATGGCTGTGATATATATGATGTCACACATCTAGCATGCTGATTGTAGAACAAAAAGTGCAAAATCAACAGGCGTTACCTGGGTCATTGCTAATATATTGTTACAAGCCCGAAGCGTAAAGGTAGCATTCTGCTTCTGCGTCTTCTGCAGATCATAGAAAACAGCCAAGTTCACACCAACAGAAGAAAAAAATTGGTTACAAGGGAGGATAGGGCGAGAGAGAGAGAAGGTTAAACCCACAATTGCATCCTTTTCATCTTCTGTTTTAGCAGCAGCCATTGCTTTGTTTTGATCTGACATTCCTTGGGTTAATTTCTTGATCATAGCCCTAGCCAAATCCTCAACCGTGCTCAACCTGTTTTATCAACATGAAGGACGGTCAGCCTGAAAAGATTAAAAGCAAAGACCAGCAACAACTACAATATGACAGAACCCCAGCTTCTCCTTTACTTGGGCTAGTAGGAGCATGCTCCATACTACCCACAGCCTCTTCCTAAGTTCTTGTTAACCCAATAAAGACACAGAAAAATCCCCCCCCCCCCAATGTTCGGCCTTTATTCCTACCAATTACTCAGAGGGGGAAGAAAGGAAAGAGAAAAGCCCCCAGTTCTCTCAATTCTGAAAGTGGTGTAAACCCTCTTATTGCATGACTACTTGTGGTGCTCATAGGATATTCAGCTGTCATCAGGTTAGCAAAGTAGACTTGAGATGCATGAAAATTACCTTACACACACACAATTCACCATATTCGATATTTAAGGGAAAAAGAAAGGGGTGTCTGATATTTCTTGTGTTAAACAAAACGTAATGAGATGCTCTCTTGGGAATGACGCTACTCGGCTAGATGAATACAGTTGCATGAACAAAAAATAGATGGTTTTCCACAAACCAGAATATTGATATTGAAGCCGGCATCCCATTTTTACTTCAAAATGAATTTTCTTGATCAAAAACATAATCTAATCATTAATTGGCATCATGTCTTCGGAAATAGCAAGCATTGGTTATACAGTTTGATTGTAACATGAACGAACAGAACAAGTAGAAGCACCTCTCGGTAAAGTCCTTATATTGCTCCGAGAAATCCTCCCCCAGTCTATCTGATGGTTGTCCAGTGACAATCTTGTAGCCACAGAGACTGTTTGTGGCGTTTGGAGCCTATAAAATTCCAAATCGAGAAGTATTAAGCAGGTTGGCTCCATGCATCAGGTATGTTATCCATGGCGAAAAGGAACTTTCTTACCTTGTGAGCTAAATGGTGAAAGGTATACAACAAACACTCAATACACGTGTAGTTAATTTCTTCAATCTTTCTTCGAACCATGTATTTCTGAGAGAAAACACCAGAACGTCATTTTCAGCAAGAGTTTCAAAGCATTTCAATAGGGGATCCTAGTGACTGGAAACACAGAGCAAAACTAGTAAGAGCATACCTAAACTATGTTGTATGCACAGGAGTCAATTAGAAGAGAGAAGATCAATAATATGCTAAAAACAAATGCTGATAGGAAATGCAATGAACTAGACTGAATAACAGCAGTACAGCTTATGACACTAAGCAACCACAAAAAACAAACTACACTAATTTTTGTACTTCATGAATTATGCAATAGACATGGCAAGAGCAAGAATGTATTTGTGTGTTCTCCCTGTACTTTCACGTACTAAACCAGAAATAGAAGCATTGATGTTTAAGAGAAAAAGGATAAGCAGCAAGTGATGGGAACACATATAGAATCTCCATATCTACCCAACTCTAAAGTTCCAAATGCAATATTCATGAAACCTTCAAAGTTAAACCTTTAAGAGCTGAACTAATGATGGAAGCAGCTGTCGAGAATCCTGAGTTGTTGCATAAAGTGAACATTCAGAAAGGTTCTTTAGCAAGTCCAATCTCCGTTCTTCTGGAAGCTGAAAAAAAAAATTACTGCCCTTGAAAACTTGAAAACCCTAATCATAAAATATGGACCAGCGAAGAGTGGTAAAAAAACCAAAAAAAAAAAGAGAGAGAGAGAGAGAGAGAGAGAGAGAAACTCAAACTCGGAGAAGTGTAGTTAAAGTGTTGTTAAAGGCTCGCTAAAAGCGTGCCTAAGCCCTGAAGCCAGGTTGTGCGCTCCTCCTCGCTCAGAGTGTAGGCAACTAGGCATCAAGGTGCTAAGACATGTGCACCTTCACCAATGGGTTGTCTTTAAGGGCACAACAGCATACATATAGCTTAGTTATAGTTTTTTCACCCTCTTGTCTAAAGTGTGTTCACCTTCAGTCATGATTTCTGTATTTAAGAGTATAACATATAGTAGTCTTACCGTAGGCATGTTGCGCGTGTATTTCATATCAATAAATACAAGTTACATAGATATTATGCACAAAAGTGTTTGAATTATCAACAAAAATTTAAAAATCCAAACTACTGGGAAAAAATCAGGAACATGAATCACATTTATCAACTCAATAAAAGAAGATCTCTTCTCTACAAATGCCTTATTATTTGGACTTCCGTTAGGGACAGATTTAGGTTCTCATGCCATCCTTTCTAGGTTGATTCGATTATTATCATGATAAGAGATGATACTTGCTAATATATGTTGTTACTTCCTTTAACTCAATAGTCATTAGTAATTGGTAATACCAGTTAACCACATATTCCTAGTTTGATATTTTTTTTGCATTACATGCAATATTTATCCGCTAGATGGATTTCTCGACACTACAAGAAACTACTATGACAACACTTTAGAAAATGTTTTATTAACATTTTCTTAAAAAAGAATAGCTTAAATAGCTAACATTTTCAACATTACCAACCTTAAATATTAAAATTTTAGCAATCTGAAAATAATCGTGAGCTCCTAAGTATGATTTCTATACAATTTGCTTTAAGTTTTCGTATCTTGGTATTTTAAAGTGGAAGACTTATAATATCACCCGGATTATTGTTGTTCCGAGTGAAATAACAATTCCTAAAATTATGAATTCTTGTGAAAATTAACTTACTCAACTAATATAATTTATCTTATTGCGATTACATTCCCACATATTAGATTTCCTATATAGTTTAAATAAAAAAGATTTAATAGTCAAAATTTTAGTTGATAACGTCCTACATATTAGAAAGTACTAACTAAACGATGATATCGTCCAATATGAAATTTATTTTTCAATATTAAAAAGTCGATCAATTTTGCGTTGAAGTTTCGTGATTTTATAATAGTCTAGAGTGATTGAAGAAGCCAGAATCAATAGAAAAGTGAAACATTAATTAGAGTGTCATTAGGATGTCACTTAATTGCCGAAATACTTCAAAAAACGTCTAAAACTTTTATACTAACATTCCAAATAATTGACTTTTTAAAAATTTAGTTAAGGTAAAATTCTAATCAAATTTAAAGTCCTAAATTTTAGGTATTTAGTTTAAATAAGGAAAGATTTAATAACCAATTTCAATGAATTTTCGAGTCTTAAAATATATATATATATAAGCCTTTTCTATTCTTTTGTCCAAAAAATCATTATTGTGTTTATAGTTACTTTTTCTTGCATTACATTTCTTTTTTTTTATGAAGTAAAAAAACAAAACAAAACTTAGCACTTTACATTTCTATTTTCTATTTTTTCTTCATTGGCGCTTTTCTTGGCTGAAGCCCACACTTTACTTGCACTTTGCATTTAAAGCTCTAAAAGACCTTAGCACTTCTCGCTTTTGACTACTCTGAATCTCTGATTCTGTAATCGGGATTGTTATATTTAACATGTTACGAGCACCATTCTTTGAGATATAATTGTGTGCTGACACTATCAGATCAAGGCATAACCAGGGTTATTAAAAGCTATCACTTTGACTGTTAAAGCAATGAAGCGATGCGAAGTGTTTCAGGGATGATGCATTGCGCTTCAGAAAAAATGCAAGCTTCAAATGACGCACAAAATTATTCTAATGAGAAACAGTCGACTCTTCACATCTCAACTTTGAGTTGGATTAACATCAGCATTATTGTAGTTGAGATTAGTTAATTTAATTAAAATTGACTACCATAGCACTAAATTCATATGTGTATTGTAATTCTATTTTCCGTAAACAGTGCGCTTCACCTCTCGCTTATCGCTTTGAATTTCATGGACCTCATTGCTTCTTTGTGCTTTTGAAAGCACGGTCATAAACTAAGCCTTCTCTGCTAGTATAGTATGGAATTCAAAATTTTCTCCAATAAATAATATCATAGATGGCGCTTCTAGCAGAAGCTAGTATACACCAATAGCAGAAGCTAGTATGCACCAAAATCAAAGAATTAATTAGTTTGGAGTGCCAAAACTTAATTTAATCAAGATTCTAGTGTATTATCTTATTGAGATAAAAAAAATCCGACAATAGTTGGACACTTGCTAAGAAATTGCATCAAATCATAAGATTCTGCCAAACCACAATAAGAAATTATGCATGCAATGGCTACTTACAATATATACTGATTCCGGCCTAGTCACTTTAGTCCAAAAAAAAATTTATTCTTTTGTAGTCCTAATTCCGTTGTGTTTTTCTTTTCTTTTCTCCGACAATTGTGATTCTGGAACTTCCCAGCAGTAGTGGTACTTCATTAATTTCTAGAATACTATACTTCATCACTGTAACCGGGTCAAGCTATTGCATTCGTCTAAGCTTAAAAGTAGCTTCATAGGGACAATTATGGATCTTTCTATGCTTTTTGGGAAAGAAACAGATGTTTCCAACCTGTAGTTACCAGCAACAAATCTCCTCGGTCAATTAGTCCAATCAACATAGGCTTTTTGTAAAAGTTGCTGTTTCAAATTGTATGATGCAGTTGGCCTAATCAAAAAATTGTATAATGAAGTTCTAAACATAAATAAGATGCCTCAGGAATCGACGACTGTTCATGATTCCTGGAATTCCTTTTAGCCTAGTTCCCTTCTCTTCAAAAATCATAACTGATCATCAATCCAAAAATAGACCACCTGGTACTCGTCTCTTCTATTTCGACACTTCAAAACACTGTTTAATTCTCATCCAAACCAAGCCCTCCTTAGCAGCAAACAAAATAATTTGCTACTTTAATCTATAGTGTCCAAACTCCAACCTAGTAACTGTTGATAAGCGACCCTTCACCGTATACAGAAGAGTAATGGATCTTACGCATTCTAACCATAATAACAAGAAACAAATGTTTCTACTGCATCAATGCATAAAATCAGGAAAAAACATAAAATAAAGCTTGCAGCAGAAACATTTGCATTAGTACTATAAAGTAATTGCACATTACCTAACTGTAAGTGCGTAAAATGCACTCACTGCATGAAGAAACTAATATAGGAATCATAAGGGTTACCTTGTCAAAAACAGGCACGATTTGCTTGTTCAGATAGTTGAGAAACTTAATGGCCGATGCACCCCTCTAAAGACAAATGAATGTGAAGTCAATGACTACTGCAAGAGTACTATACATTGGACAACTTAAGGGAAAATAGTACACACCTTGAAGAAGGGAAGTGCCATTGAAAGGCATAATATGTACCTCTCGATATGATCAGCATCTGACACCTACCAGAAAGGTAAACAAGCACTTAGATGCATATTCCAAAGGCAGCAGGTATCAATTTTTCTGAGTTCTGTTAAAAGGGAAGGTTGCAGCGAATGCAAAGGAAACTGTGGACATGAACTCCATCAGATACCTAGGGCAGTAAGAGATCAAAAGCTAACCTTAGGTCTTCATAAAACCACCGAAATACTATCTGTAAATACTATGTAAAGTAGTACCAAGACTATACCCCTGTACTGGAGATCTTCAAAGAAATGGTACGTTACTGACCTTTCTGATCAAATAGTTTCCCGGAAAGCATTTTGGATTAGAATTAACAAAGACTCTTTCTTTAACCATACAAATCTCTTTTCCTTCTACCTTCTAAAAGGCCTGGAAACATATTCAGTTCAAAATTCAAGTAGACTTTCTCAGATCCTAAAAGCATTGACCTTTAATGATTGGGTGTACCCTCATGATTCTGAAGAGGAAATGCACAAAAGCAAGCAGAACTCAGAATTGAGCACGAATTGAGTAAAATCCCGAGCCTTAATGGGGAACAGTAGTGCAGTTATAAAAAATTTATCAGTAAAAATGCAGTTATAAGATTGCATTAGTCAAAGCAGTGATCACCCAAGCATAGCCATGGTAATGAAGTGTTGCTTAACACCAATAACATAACAACCATACAAAACTAGGGTTGCCTCCCAACAAAGGAAAGGAACTAAATCACTTACATTAAATTGAGCATCAAGATCAGCCTGACCTTCAATAATCTCAACAAGCTCCTGAATACGCTCTGCAGGAGCATCACGGCCAAATAAGCTCAAGCTTTTCAAAAAGTCCATGAACATTTTAAATTCAGCAGCCGTTACATCTTGCAAATTCTACAAAACATCAATTTTTTGGATTGGTTAACAAGAGCAAGGACAGTTAAAAACCCACAGATACCGATAATAGAACCATCTGATGTGGATTAGTATCTTTAGCCCTAAAATTTAAAAAGAAAATTGATATAAAAGAAACTGGGAATTTGAAAGAGAACTTCTTTGAGAAAATTCAACATGATACCAATCCGTACCTGCTTTACCAAAGTAGTTATATGCTTCTGCACCTCCTCTGGCTTTAGGAGCTCCATCTTAAGCGGGAACACCTGCAAAATAATGGGATTCATTATAGCAATGATCAGCCACAAACGTATGGAGTTCACCAATAAACACTTCTGAAAAGATATATGCAGTTAGTCCAAGTCAAATGAACTGGAAATCCATGATCATGTGGACAACAAAGACATTTTGCAGTCACCGTGTTAAATTCATCCTTTCTTAGTCAATTGACTGCCAGCATAAATCAAATGGGAAGAGTTCATTTTCCTTTTCCTTGAGAAAATACTTCAAGAGTAGAGAAACACCTTATCTCTAAGAAATAACAGAGTTTTTTCACGAATGCTTTCCCAAGTGCTAAGATCCTCAGCACTCCGATCCTCGATGCTTCCAATATGCTTAAACAGAGCAGTTAAAGAGGCTGCAATAGACAAGTGCAACCAAATCGTAAGCAGGATAACCAATGTGAATTGCATGATTTCAAACACCTGACCTAGAGAATAAATGCAAACATAATATCTATAAAGCATTCATCAATATAATGTGAGTACCAGAAAACCAATAATATAACCAGTTTCCATAGCATGGTAGCTTAGTATCAAGGCACTGAAGGCAGCACACTAACTATCATCCTTGTGCAAGGAAAGATGTGAAAAAAGCCGATGTCAAAAAGAAACCAGGAAAAAGGGTACTGCACCCAAATTGCAGGTGTATTAAATTGCCAAACAGTGTTCAGAATCGCCCAGATGGAATTGCACGCACCTCATTCTTTGGTATGGTATATGACAGACTAAAATAGTGAAATCCTTTGCATGCAAAACAGTTCAAGAAAATATTAATCTTAACATTACGAACTCAACTAAGTTACTGAGAATGCATAACAACTTCCCACTCCCCCACACCACACACACAAAGAAAGTCACTCAGGAGAAAAGGCAGCCACCCCATCAAGTCTGCCCTCACAGCACGAGCCACCTAGATTGCCAGCACTAACACCGAGATAACAAAAAGGCCTTTATGATGCAAACCACACTTCATTTCACAGTAATGTCATCCACCAGCACTACCACACTACCTGAGCAACTCAATAATTCCCTAAAATGGAAAAGACAACATTGACCGCGCCTGTTATATTAATCAAATCTGTGAACCCTCGCAGATGCCAATGCCCCACAGTTTTTTCCCAAATCACAAAGAACTCCCTCATGGTTTTCATTTGGTGATTATTCACCACACGGGTACGTCTATTTATTATTCTGTTTTTTTTTTATGAAGTCTATTTATTATTCTGTTTATTATTTATGCATTCAGTAAACATAATTTGTTCACCATCTTGAGTTAGAAGGAGCATGTTAAAGGGTAAGTGAACTATTGAGAATATTGTACAAAATATAATTAATAAATATAATATCCAAGAGGAAATTCATTTACTCGTGAAAAAAGAAAAACTCTATTAGCCAAGAGAATAATTAAGAATTCTGTGTAGAATACTCTTAATAATTATGCCATAATTACTTATCAAAATAATTATGCTATGAGCCTATGACTAAGAATTCCAAGAGTTAGATTTTTCTTATTCATACAGCACGAAATTCCTATTTAAGAGTCCATTTCTACATTTGTTAATCAACCCAAATATAACAACAGTTCTCCTCTTCTTCTTTTTCACAAAAATAATATCATAAAAATCTCCATTACATGATTTTATGTGAATCCACTAGAGCGGTCAATATGGGCCGGGCTAGGCTAGCCCGGCCCACGCGGGCTTTAGCAATTGATGGGCTGGGCTAGCCCACCATTTTGATGGGCCTTATAATGGTCAGCCTACCCAGCCCTATGTGGGCCGCGGGTCCCCACGGCCCGGCCTATCAATATTTAAAATATAATTTTATATTTTTCTTTAAGTTCTTACCTAAAAAAAGATAATTATTTAAAAGTTAAAGAATATCTTATTGGAAAATTTTCGCAAAATTTAATAACTTTTTATATAGTTCCAATATATCACAATAAACACTAAAAAGGTAAAAAACAAGACTATATTTCATTCACTAAAAGTCAAAACTCAAAACAAACTATTCAAGAGAACGTCCATGACGCTTATGAGATATCCAACACATCATATTCATCAAACACATTTGAATCCACTTATGACAAAGTTGTCTTAACATCTTCACTTTCATCTACATTTACAATTCATATGCAATATTAATTAGTTAAATATTAAGAATAATTAAATTTTAAAAACTAATAATATTCATATTCACATAAAATATTTCCAGTTTGAGTTTGGGAAAAGCTGTGCAGTCAATTTCTAGTAATAAGTGTTTGGACATTTTCATAATAAATGCAACTTATGTACTTTGTAAGAACACGCCACCAATGCTAAATGTTGATTCTGATGCTACAATAGTAATAGGAATACTAAGTACATCATGCGCCACCATTGTATTTTCTAGAATGGTCCTTCCAATACATGACAACATCCATCTCTTGAAACTTCTCAAGATCAAGTTTTGGTTCCTCTAAGTAAAGATCCAATTCTAACTTTCCATCTCTAGAGGCAATATACTTTTTATTTTTTATTTATTTTAAATAAATATTTTATTAGGCCCACAGGCCTGGCCGGGCCAACCTCAATGAAGCCTCACGGGCTTACTCGGGCCGGGCTTAAAAGCCTCATTTTTAAATGGGCTCCAAAAATTTTAGCCCAGCCCTACTAAATCACGCATTGGGCCGGGCTGGCCCAACAAGCCAAACCCATATTGACGGCTCTAGAATCCACAAACACAAAATAGTACAGCCATTTCAGAACATCAAAAGTAGCTTTTATATTTTTTGTGTATATGACTTATGAAATATGTTTTATAAAGGCCCGAATATAGTAAAATGGTCAAAGAGAAATTCATACTGTTGACGCCAACTATGTAATCTTGTTTAGGATTGATGCGTAGAGGTGATTGATTGATTGATTTCATAAGTCAAGATAGTAATAAATACGATTATAAATATTTTAGGTTTCATAGTAGTGAATTAAGCAACAGTTAGTGACATTCCTGAGATTATTAGACTTGTCTACACATTCAGCACTTCCTATTTTTTTCAAAGACCAGTTTCAGTCACAGAGTTCAGGCATTTTCTGTCCTCTAGGGATATCTTGTGTCAATTTGAAGAAAACCCTATGACCAAGGAGTTTGCCATTCAGACAACCATGCTGGGCCTGAACTGATAAGATTAGATGTTATTGTAGCTTCTCATTTTTTTCCCGTGTAAAGTAGTAAGATTAGAAGTAATTGTAGGTCTAGTAAACATTGTAATGACTACTAATGTTAATTCGTTAACGTTAACGACATCAACATTGAGAATTCCAGTTAATACAAAAGTAAGGATAGTTGTGATGAATAATCACACTAGAAACCTTCATAATGTTACTAATAAGTAATAACAGATGTAAGTGGAAGATAAATTATTGACCATGAAACTCTTGGACTTCTATAGTTTCGGGGAGAGGTGATTTAATGCTAAACTTCAGGAGCAGAAACTCACTCTTCACATCCTGACGTAACAAGGTCATAAGAGCCTTGTGTACAGCATCACGCTCTACATTTTCACCTGACATAATTGGTATAAACTGTATCAATATGAGCAAATGATACGAACCAACCAAGTCCACAAGGCATTGAGCACAAAATTTACCTGCCACGAGGAGCGGGCCAAGAATGTCAACAATTTTAGACAAATGCTCAGGTGTATCTTTGCAGAAAAGCGGAAGTCCACGGATCGCTTGTACACGGACCTGGTAGTCAATAAAGAAAATACAAAATTTATTAGACAACACACGGTAAAAGTCAAACCTAGTTCTAAGATATTCCAACTTCTTCACTAATAAGCTACCAATGACAACTATTCTTTGACAATTTCTATTATATAACAATGAGGACACAACCACATTAATGCCATCACACCATCACAGTTATTTTTCTGGGTAAGCCACAGAACAAAGCTGGCTAAATACATAGGCTAGGTATGTCTCTTTATATGTCTGGTGGCTACTCGGATGATTTGGAGTTGATTTATAACAGAGTAATTAGTATCTTCTATTTAGAAAATCAAAGAGTTCAATGTAATAACTTATACTAACTTCTAGTTATAAATGCTTTGGGAGTTACCTTGGGTTACTGAGATGGGTGTTCGTATTATAGATAATAGATAGGCGTGAGTATCTCTGGAAACCACACCTATTGGGTATATATCATGTTTTATCCACTTACACAATGTGTAGCGGGATAAGCCATGTTGGTCACATGGTGATAAATGTGAGTGTCTTAATGGTTCTCCCAATATAATAAAATGGATTTACAATTATGGTTATGTCCTAAGGAGCCTAAACTGGTTTTGAAGTGTTTTGTGAAACTTGGAAAGATGATGAATGTTGAATTATGATTTCAAATTATGTTTTACTATCACTTTATTATAGTTATTGTTCTTGGGCAAGCCACCTAACAAAGCTGGCTAAATATGTACGCCATATATGTCCCTTAGCACATCTGATGACTACTCGCATGATTTGGAGTTGATTTTGGAACAGAGTAAATAATATCTTCTAGTTAAGAAATGAAAGAGTTCCATCTAATAACTTCTACTTGAGATATGAATAATCGTTTTT
Source organism: Nicotiana sylvestris (assembly GCF_000393655.2). Lineage (NCBI taxonomy): Eukaryota > Viridiplantae > Streptophyta > Magnoliopsida > Solanales > Solanaceae > Nicotiana > Nicotiana sylvestris. The sequence goes on from NC_091064.1 coordinate 3,537,283, forward strand.
AAATTAGTCCAACACCCCCAAGGGGTTTTATACATTTAAAGGGTCTGGGCACCTCAAGGCTATGTCATAGGAGTTTAAATTCTATATTACTTAAACAATAAGGTCACTTTAAAATGTAATCGCATGTAACTCCACTTAATAGCATTGATTAGTAACCTAAAATAAATGGTAAGCAACATTCTATAACAGGTTAATAGTAAGTATGGGTTGAATACCAACCCCAAGCTCTTCGTCTTCGCATAAATACCATTGCTGCTCAATAGCTTGCTCCGCTAACTGAGGAAAAAACTTGAAGAACTTCGGAATAAGCTGCGCAGCTAACTGCTTGGCCTTTCCACTGCCATTTGCTGCCGCAATAATGCCCTCATATTCCTGCCTATGCTGTTTTCAATCCAAGCAAACAATTCACAAAAACTAAATAATCAAACAGAGTGTAATGGAAGCTTCCAGAAACCCTAACAGAAAAAAAAAAAAAAAAATAAACACTGAAGTTGAGAAACTACTGGCTTGAGACAGACATGAGCAAGCAATTCACAAAACTAAATAATCAAAATATGTGTAATGGAAGCTTCCAGAAACCCTAAGAGAAAAAAACAAAAGCGAAAACTAAACTAAAGATAAGAGATAACTGACTTGAGACTTGTCTTTGGCCTCGTTGAGCCGTTCGCCGAACTCGTACAGTTTCTCGATGTCGTTGGAATCATCAGTAGCTTCCGCCATTGGAGGTTAAACACAATATGAGATAATATTATAAGAGAAATGTCGCGGAGCGAATGAGAGAGAGAGCGCTAGGGTTTAGGAAAAGTGAACGGAGGTTAAGAGATGAAGAGAGGGAACAGAGGGGGTTTTGAAGATGTGGGAGAAGGGTAATACTGTGAGTTATGAGAAAGGTCACTTGATATACAATTTTGTTTTAAAAATAACATAAATAGAAGATACACTATATTTTATTACTCTTAAAAAAATTAAAAAAATTTATCTTATTGTTCTCAATAATATTATATGAATTTTAATGAATAAAATTTCTATTAAATTAAAGAGAGTTGTATAGTCATTGAATAACATTTTTATCCTCAATTTTTCTTTATTATATTATCAAATATTTATTGTTATTGCATTGTTAATAGAAACTTTTATTAGCATATTACCTTGTTTAATATTTTTATCTACTACTTTATTTTTATAATACACTATATTTTATTACTCTTAAAAAAATTTAAAAAATTTTATCTTATTGTTCTCAATAATATTATCTGAATTTTAGTGAATAAAATTTCTATTAAATTAAAGAAAGTTATATAGTCATTGAATAACATTTTTATCCTCAATTTTTCTTTATTATATTATCAAATATTTATTGTTATTGCATTGTTAATAGAAACTTTTATTAGCATATTACCTTGTTTAATGTTTTATCTACTACTTTATTTTTATAATATAATAGAAGATATATATTTTATTACTCTTGAAATATTTTTTAAAAATTTTATCCTATTGTTGTTAATAATATTATCTGAATTTTAATGAATAAAATTTCTATTAAATTAAAGAGAGTTGTATAGTCATTGAATAACATTTTTATCCTCAATTTTTCTTTATTATATTATCAAATATTTATTGTTATTGCATTGTTAATAGAAACTTTTATTAGCGTATTACCTTGTTTAATATTTTTATCTACTACTTTATTTTTATAATACACTATATTTTATTAATCTTAAAAAAAATTAAAAAATTTTATCTTATTGTTCTCAATAATATTATCTGAATTTTAATGAATAAAATTTCTATTAAATTAAAGAGAGTTGTATAGTCATTGAATAACATTTTTATCCTCAATTTTTCTTTATTATATTATCAAATATTTATTGTTATTGCATTGTTAATAGAAACTTTTATTAGCATATTAACTTGTTTAATATTTTTATCTACTACTTTATTTTTATAATACACTATATTTTATTACTCTTAAAAAAATTTAAAAAATTTTATCTTATTGTTCTCAATAATATTATCTGAATTTTAATGAATAAAATTTCTATTAAATTAAAGAGAGTTGTATAGTCATTGAATAACATTTTTATCCTCAATTTTTCTTTATTATATTATCAAATATTTATTGTTATTGCATTGTTAATAGAAACTTTTATTAGCATATTACCTTGTTTAATATTTTATCTACTACTTTATTTTTATAATATAATAGAAGATATATATTTTATTACTCTTGAAATATTTTTTAAAAATTTTATCCTATTGTTGTTAATAATATTATCTGAATTTTAATGAATAAAATTTATATTAAATTAAAGAGAGTTGTATAGTCATTGAATAACATTTTTATCCTCAATTTTTCTTTATTATATTATCAAATATTTATTGTTATTGCATTGTTAATGGAAACTTTTATTAGCATATTACCTTGTTTAATGTTTTATCTACTACTTTATTTTTATAATATAATAGAAGATATATATTTTATTACTCTTGAAATATTTTTTAAAAATTTTATCCTATTGTTGTTAATAATATTATCTGAAATTTAATAAATAAAATCTCCATTAAATTAATGAGGCTTATATAGGCATCGAATAACTTTTTTGTTCTATATTTTTCTTTATTATATTATCAAATATTTAGTATTATTGCATTGTTTGTCACGACCAAAAATCTATTAAAGGTCGTGATGGTGCCTAACACCGCTGTCAGGCAAGCCAACAATACTTGATTAACTTAATTACTCATTTTAGTAGTTTTTGAAATCATAATTTCCTTCAATTAAATAATAAGAGGTAAAATTTACACAATAAGTGAGATGTTTTCACAACTACAATACCGAACAACCAACAAGTACCCCAAAAACCGGCGTCACAAGTGCATGAGCATAACTAGGGAGTAAAATAAAATACAGCATATGTCCAGAATACAAGTTAGACAGGAAAAATATAAATAACTCTGAAGGAGACTCTGCTGGCTTTGGATCATAACATGGAATGTAGCTCACCTAAGTCCCCGCATTAACCACGCCTCTGCGCCCACAAGGCCACTAAACATATATGTACCTGCACAAAAATGTGCAGCAAGTGTAGTATGAGTACGTAAATTAACGCGTACCCAATAAGTATCCAGTCTAACCTTGAAGAAGTAGTAACGAGGGGTCGATTTCGACACTTACTATGGGCTATCAATAAATTACCGGTATTATAATTAAGCATGAATTATATAAAACAGCTGGAACTCAATAACAAGAAGCAAGTAAACAATTCTTTTACTATTAGAAAATTTCCAAATTTATTTTCGTCATTCAACAATTTATATCTCAAGCCAATGAAGCAATATCAATTATTATTAGTTCCAAAGATTTATCATGCGCAAATCATGCTGAGGTCATACGGCCCGATCCAACATATAAATATAAATTGTGCATTGTCAAGGTCGAACGACACGAACCATAGATGCATCTATTAATCTGCCGAGGCAAACGGCCCGCTCCCATGAGAGTAGTGAAAATTTACCCCGCTCACGGAATATATTTGCGACGCAGTTGGACATAGATTTCTCAAATTATTATAATATTCCTCAATTCTTTTCAAAAATACGAAACTCAAATGAAAACTTTCAAATCTTGAAATCCTCAATTTCAACTCTTTTCAAGGCAATTAGTAAGCATACTCAATCTCGACTCTTTTCAAGGCAAATAATAAATATAATCAAATAACGGTATCAACGAGGCATGGTGTAAACCTAAAACTACCCAGACATAGGCATAATTAGTGGCTATGTACGAACTTTCGTCACCTCGTGCATATGTAGCCTCCGCAAATAAGAGCACACATGAATTCAATTCACCTATGAGGCTAATTCTCTCTTACAAGGTTGGAAAAGAGACCTACCTCGCTTCGAAATTTCATAATCGGCTCCCAAGCCTTTCCAACAACTCAAACTGATGCTCAACGCTCCAAATTTAGTCAATAAATGTGCAAATCCATAAATATATACTCTAATACTCATTATAATCCAATTTACAATAATTTTCAACTCCGCTCGAAAAGTTGATAAAAATCACCATCAGGCCCACTTGCCCGAATTCCGAAATTTTTTGAAGATAAACTTTACCCGTAACACCACAGACTCAAATATATAATTTATTCCAAATTATAGTCCAATTTCGTGGTCAAAATCCAAAAAATATATAAATTTTCTAAGTTTTTCTTTAAAATCCCAAATTTCTACCAATTTTCATACCTAAATCCATGTGATAAACCTTGTATGGAACTCACAACTAGTAGAAATCACTTACCTCATGCTTGATGATGAAAATGACACTCCAAAATTGCTCCTAGGTCGGCTCCCATAGAGGAAATGAGATAAAAATGGCCAAACTCCCGATATTTAGAAGAACACTGCCCAGTACGACCTTCTTCGCGAACGCGGCAAGCTCCTCGTGTTAGCAAAGCAATATCAGCTCTAGCTCCAAAATTACCCTTCACGAACGCGATTCCCAGCTCGCGAACGCATTGCTTAACGGGGCGACCCTTTCGCGAACACGTTGCCGCGAACGCGAAGCACAAAATCAGCAGCCAACAAATTCTTCTTCGCGAACGCTTGAACTCCTTGGCGTTCGAGAAGAACAAAACCAAAACCAGATATCAGCAGCAGCAACTCGGCCAAACTTGGTCCGAAACCATCCTGAAACATATTTGGGCCCCCCGGAACCCGTCCAATCACACCAACCAGTTCCATAATATAATACGGACCTACTCGAGACCTCGAATCACATCAAACAACATCGAAATTACGAATCGCACCCCAATTCAAGCTTAATGAGCTTTAGAACTTCAAACTTCTACAATCGATGCTGAAACCTATCAAATCACGTTCGATTGACCTCAAATTTTGCATACAAGTCACATTCGATATTATGGACCTATTCCAACTTTTGGATTCGGAATTCGACTCCAATATCAAAAAGTCTACTCCCAGTCAAACTTTCCAAAAACCTTCAAATTTCTAACTTTCGCCAAATGGCCCCAAAATGACTTACGGACCTCCAAATCCACATCCGGACGCGTTCCTTATACCAGAATCACCATATGGAGCTATTCCAAGACTCATAATCCCAAACAAACATCCATAACATTGAAATGTACTCCAACAGAAATTTATGAAATTCTTCCAAAATGTTAACTTTCCACAATATGCGCCGAAATGTTCCCGGATCATCCAAAATTTGATCCGGACATACGCCCAAGTCCAAAAGCATCATACGACCCTATTGGAACATTCAAATCCCAATTCCGAAGTCGTTTACTCAAAAATCAAACCTTGGTCAATTCTTCCAACTTAAAGCTTCCGAAATGAGATTTTTTTGTGCAAATTAACTTCGAACCTCCCGAAATTCAATTTCGACCACGCGTACAAGTCATAATATTTGAAGTGAAGCTGCTCAAGGACTCAAACTACCGAACGACGCGCTAGAGCTCAAAACGACCGGTCGGGTCGTTACATTGTTATTAGAAACTTTTATTAGCATATTATTTTATTTAAATTTTTGTATGGTACTTTATTTTTATAATATAATAGAAGATACATATTTTTTGTTTTTTATTTTATTGTATTATTCTCAATAATATTTTTTGAATAAATAAACTTTTTTTAAAACAAATAACAAAAATTATATTAAAAAGTAAGGAAATTTTAAATTGGTAGGTTTTTTATTTTTTATCATTTAAATTTTTTATTTTAAAATAATTTTAAAACTTCAACTTGAGACTACTTTATAATTTGAATGGATTGTTTTTTTTTTTAAATTTTCGTTTTTGTTATAAAATATTTTATTTTATTATTTTATAGATATTTAAATTAAAAAAATAGCGAATAACTAATTATTAACTAAATAACTAATTGTTAACTACTTATGTCATGTGACTTTTTTCTAGACTGCTACTTGGCTTAAGGAGAAGACTTTTGCCTGTTCTTTCTAGAATGCCACTTGACTTAAGTGTTTATCAGAGAGTGCTCACTCGAACGATAAAGGTTGCGACAGAGGCTGTAGCAGTGATTGTAGTGGGAACGAATTTCCCCTGTTACAAAAAAAAATTATTGCATACTCTTATCCAGTAAAGCTCAATTTTCTTCCGCCCTCAAACTTTTGATTTCTTGTACCAAGTCATGGTCAATAGTCACTATTAGTAGTTAATATATTGATGTACAACATTTCTAGGCCCCATTTGAAGAGAGTTTTGGAAAAAAAATTGAGAAAATATTCGGAAAAGTTTATGCAAGGAAAAAGGTATAGGTTATTGTTATTTTAAGCAACATTTTTTCCTCAATTTTTTTCTTAAGAAAAGTGCCTCAAAAATATTTTCTAACGAAACGGGACTTTATAAAGGCCAAAGATCGCTTTTAGCCTTCAAGCGAAATTATTTATATCCGGTAGCCGTAATAATTTATAAAAGTTATATATTATATTTTTTTGTACATAACATATAAAACAAATATATATATATATGTGTGTGTGTGTCAAACGGCCGAGGGTCTATCGGATAACATATGAATTGTCTTTTCTTATTTTATTTTCATCTTTCTGAGCCGAGGGTCTATCGAAAACAATATCTCTGCCTTATCGGGGTATGGGTAAGGTCTGCGTACACACTACCCTCCCAGATCCAACTTAGTAGGACTTTAGTGGGTTGTTGTTATTGTATATATCCAAGGCAGTGTCATTTTTTCCTTTATAAATAGCATCTCGAGCCAACAACTGTAGATTGGAATAGGTTGGAACTGCATTTTATTGAGATTTGTAAAATAAATCTAAATAAATCAGAAAAAAGGTTTAAATAATAGTAGTACTAGTAATAATTTAAAACAATAAAGAAAAAAACAAAAGGCAGATAGAGCAGTGAATGTGGAAAAAGAGAGACGTCGCTGTGAGCTCCGCCTGCTAACTTTACTAAGTAATTTCATTCCAACCAACACCACTATAATATATCGAAAGAAAAAAAAAATTACGTGTTTGATTGGACACAAAATTTAAGATTTTTTTTTTTTGAATTTCTGGTCCTAAATAAGTTAAAAATGATCCAGAGTATTTGTGTGAATATAAATTTTTTTATTAAGTGTAAAATTGTAATTTTAAGTTAAACTATTTTCAAATTTAAAAATGATCGTTCTTTTTTAAATGAACAAAAAAAAGAAGTCGCTACTATTCGCTTGGAATGAAAATTAGGTTCTTACCTATTTTGATTACGATTTGTGGGGTTTTCTTTTTTAACATTCTTTCTTGTTTTTTTCACATGAGAATACATACCCCATTACTTTTTTTGATTGATTCTTTCTTCCCTGAACTCAAAGATGCTTTCTTTTTTGCTGTGACTATGAGATCTCATTTGGGGTTCTGCTTTTCTCATCAAAATCTTAAAACTGTTTGAAAAAAAAGATAAGAGTCTTTAATTTTTGGAGCTCTGCTGACTTGATTAATGAGGTTTGCTGTGCTTTTTTTATTTCTTGAATTTTACATGCTTTTATTCCATCTGGATATGTAATTATTTCTCTTGTTTCAAGATTTGTTTGGGATAAAGTTTTGATCTTGTAAAATAAACAGGATGCTTTTAGCTCATTTTGTCAACCTAAATGTTCCTGAGCTTATTTTGTCTTTGTGACTGTTGTCTAAGCTTTTCATTTGTATTTTCTATTTTAGCTCATTTAAGCTGATTATTTGGAGATTCAATTGATTTTTTAGGTATAGGGATGTATATCTGAAGATGTTTCAGGAAGAAATATATGAATCTTGCTTTCAAGGAAAAATAAATAAACTTCATTTCTACCTAAAGAGTTGTGTCTTTTGAATATATAGGAAGACACCCTTTAGATTCCTAGTGGTTTTAGTGTAAGAATATGTCAAATATCTCAATCACTCTTGAAAGGGGGAACTGCATTCATTTGTTTATTAGCTATTTCTTGGCACATTTGTCTGGGCTTTGTGCTTCTCTTATTTGAGTATGTAGCTTTGTGGAGTAATATTATTGTCATCGCTGTCGAAAAAAGTTAGTCTGAAAACAAGATAGAAGATCGACAAGGATGTGTTGCTCTAGTAGTGAGCACCCTCCACTTCCAACCAAGAGATTGTGAGTTCGAGTCACCCCAAGAGCAAGGTGGGGAGTTCTTGGAGGGAGGGAGCCGGGGGTCTATAGGAAACAACCTCTCTACCCCAGGGTAGGGGTAAGGTCTGCGTACACACTACCCTTCCTAGACCCCACTAGTGGGATTATACTGGGTTGTTGTTGTTGAAAACAAGATAGAAGATGGAGAGTGTTTAATTATTGGGGGGTATTGGAATTTCAGGTCTCGTTGAAACATCTAAGACTTGATTTTCCAACAACTATTTGATTTATGTGATAAACATGCCACATAGTCATTATACAATAGAAAGGGATCAGTAAGATAATTCCTTTTTTTTTTTTAACACAATTGTAGGATACTAAGATGACATCAGAAAGGTTAACAGGAGAAGAATCTATTCAACAGGATTTGGAGTCTTTAAGCGTGTCGAAAAAGCTAGTCAGAAGTGTGAGCCAAAAATTGAAAAAGAAGAACCATAGAAGCGGAGGGGGAGAAGAGGATGATGACAGGGGCGTCTCCTTGAGATGTCTAATGCTATACAGAAGAGGGGGTGGTTGCAAAGTAGGTGCTGACACCGGCGATGAGTTATGGGATTCATGCGGTAGAAGAAGGTCAAATGCAAGTGAGGAAGGCAAAGGCTACGCCCCAATATGTGGAAATGAAGAAACCACAGTAGATTGCTTCGCTTATGGCCTGAGGGAAAAATTCTGGAGGAGGACTAATAGGAAATCTCTAGAACTTGAAGCAGCACTACAGAACAAAAGCATGAATGTGTTTTTACCGGATGACATCCTTGAAATGTGCTTATTAAGGCTTCCTTTTATGAGTGTCATGAATGCTAGGCTGGTGTGCAAGAAATGGAGAAACTTGACAATGACTCCTCGTCTCTGGCGAATGAGGCAAGAAGGTTCTTTTCAGAATCCATGGGTTTTTCTCTTTGGGGTTGTAAAAGACGGTTGTTGTTCTGCAGAAATACATGCATTGGATGTTTCCTTCAACCAATGGCACAAAATTAACTCTGAAATTCTGAAAGGAAGGTTTTTATTTTCTGTTGCCGGTATCCATGATGATGTTTATGTTGTTGGAGGCTGTTCTAGCCTTACTAACTTTGGGAAAGTTGATAAGAGTTCATTTAAGACACATAAAAGCATGCTCGCTTTTAGTCCCTTGATGAGAACGTGGCGTAAAGCTGCACCAATGAAGCATGCAAGATCATCCCCTATTTTAGGAGCGTATGAGATCAGTTCAGATTGTTTAATTATTAGGAATCAACAAACTCGAGGAGACAGAAGATTTTACCGTCCAAGAGTTGGTGGGGTATCTGATGTTTATGAGGATCCTCATAGACTTTCAGTTAGACGCCAGTTTCGATATTCTCTGGATGAGAACGAGCTTACGTCCTTGCCAAGTGTGAAACCATACAAGTTTATCAAACAAAAAGGCGAACATTCAAATAAAGATCAAAGATGCTTTCTCTTGATTGCTGTAGGGGGTCTTGGATGCTGGGACGAGCCTCTGGATTCTGGGGAAATTTATGATTCCATGTCAAATAAATGGACAGAGATCCAGAGGCTGCCTGTAGATTTTGGAGTAGCTTGTTCGGGGGTTGTGTGCAATGGGATGTTTTATGTTTATTCAGAAAGTGATAAGGTAGCAGCATATGACATTGAGAAGGGCTATTGGGTTCGAATCCAAATCAGTCCATTCCCTCCCCGAGTTCATGAATACCACCCTAAACTTATATGCTGCAATGGACGGTTATTTATGCTCTCTGTCTCGTGGTGTGAAGGAGAAGGTCAGATTGGCAGGAGAAACAAAGCAGTAAGAAAGCTTTGGGAGCTTGATCTTATGTATCTCACTTGGACAGAAGTTTCAACACATCCTGATGCCCCAATGGATTGGAATGCCGCGTTTATTGCTGATAAAAACTTTATATTTGGAGTTGAAATGTTCAAAATATTCGGGCAGGTGCTAGACTTCTTGACTGTTGGACAAGTATCTGGTGCTGGAACAAGCTGGAGCCATATCTCAAGGAACCATCTACCCCATGAATTGGATGCTGCTTCTTGCTTGACTAAATCCATGGCAGTGCTACACTTGTGACGGATCAAAGAAGACCTACGATAACATCTGTTTCCTCAGCTTCAGATCTTCTGAATGCCAACTAGTCAAAATATGTGCAGTGTCATATTCTTTTGTTATGGCCAGTTTTTACCATTTGTTGGACGTTTGATGCGCGTTTAACTCATCTATATATTCTTGTTTATTTCATTACTAGTATTAGAACCCGCGCGATGCGCGGACAAAAATCATATCAAATTGTGATATAGGTTGTTTGAATCATGTTCGAATAACCTTAAAATATAAACTTTAAGATAAAAATTATATAACATTAGATATTAATTATGAAGAAGGATATGAAATTATTGTTTAAATCTCGTAGTGGACAGCCTATTTTTTTTAATATATATATTTATAGTAGCATAACCCTTATTTTTAGTACTTGCATTTCGTTTCGCTGTCAATATTAAAGAATACTAAGCATGTCATGTTATGATCTGTCTTGTTTGATCACATTAGATAATATTATTTTAATAGAAATTTTACTACCACTTTATTTTTGTCTGAAAGTCAAATATGTCTTATTTATCACATCATTTTTATGCAAATTCTTTTTTTTGCTCTTTTCTTATAGTTATTGTATTATTTATTATTTAATATTATTATATTATATAATTTTTATTAGCTTACTAATTAAATTAATGTATTGCTTATTATCCTTTAATAGTCTTTAATAAATATAAATATTTTATTCTTGAAATTTGATATATTTTGACACCTGTAACCTCTTATTCGGAATTTTTAATCATTTAAATTTAAAGTAATATTTTAAAATATAATTTAATTATTTAGTTTTTAAATTAATTTAAAATATAAGTATCCTCACACTGCCTCTATCTTTTATGCATTCTCTTCCCTACTACAATATTTTAATTAGTTTTTACATTAATGTTTCACCTATAACAAAAATAATATCATATTTTGTGTTAAATTATAACTTTGGATTAATTTATTTGATTATTATGTTCCAAGTGTACTGAGTTCTCTTATAATTATTTTTGTAATAAATGCAGTTAAATTTTCTTTCTTTCTTAGCGTTAAGATGCAAATTTAATTTTTAATTTTATTAGTAAAATTACCTATATTAGAATTTTATTTTGTATTTTTAAAATTTTATTTTAATCATAAAAAAATGTTTCTTAATTATTTTGAACCTATTATATCTGAATGTTGTAGCAATATTTTCACTGTCATATTATTTTTTTATGCAAATTTTCTTTCTTTTTTAGTTTTAAGATACAAAGTTAATTTTTAGTAAAATTACCTATATAGAAATTTATTTTTTATTTTTAAATTTTTATTTTTTTATTTTTTATTTTTCATAAATAAGACTTCAATTTTGTGGTATTATCTATAGTTTGAGCATTCTCATCATAGTTTTAAGAACTTTCTAATCTCAAATAGTCTTTCCCTTTCATTTAGATTAGTAAATTTTTAATAATTTAACGTAATTTTGCTATTTTTTAATCTGATATATAGTCTTATTACGTTTTGTGTGGCTTTTATTAACTTGTAACTTTATTTAATATCATTATCAACTACTATTCTTTAATATAATATAGATAAATATATAATTATTTAATCATAAAAATAAATATTTATTTTGATTTAAAAATATTGCTTGAAAATTTTAAATTATTTAAATTTTAATAATATTTTTAAGTATTGTATATTTACTTTATTTTATTTTCTAAACTTATGATTTATAAATATCTTCACATTATCTCTAATTTATTTTTATTATTCAATATTATTAGTTTTTGATTTTGTATATTAGACTTGAGTTACGTGGACTTACCCATATTATGACCTTTTTTTTTTAAACGGCATTTATATTCATTCTAGACAAAAAAAATACATTACATTTTAGTAGATGTTGATCATCTACACACCTTCTTCCACAAGCTCTAGCCTAAGTATTTCTTCTTAAGCTACAAAGCAATCCCAATACTAGTTAAGGATATTACAAAACAGTACAATACTAGTATTCCTAAGGGTAACAATTAATCTTCTCAAGAGCTTCTTTTCAATTCTGTATCGAACCCCCTTTCATGTGTATGTGGATTGCTATTTCTTTGCAAATATTGTTGACTATCACTGTGCCTCCCTGGAATCTTAGCTTGTTCCTTTCTCTATATATAATATAGACCATCGTACCAAAGACACAAGTGACTATCACACAATACCCATTCCTCATTTTAGCACATTTGCTTATCCAGTTGACCTCACTCTGCCAGTCACGAATAGGTCTATCATACCCCAGCCATCGTAACACCTTTGCTATTATTACTTTTCTTATCACAATATAAAAGACTTTCTTATCTCAAATTTAAATTAGTTTTACCCTTTTTTCTCTATGATAAAAAAATCTGAATTTATATTTTTTCTCTCTATTTAGTCTTTATTTTTGATATTATATTATTCAATTCCTAATATTATTACATTGTCATGTGAATTTTTATTAGCTTGTTTGAATTTAATATATATTTCTGTCTCACTCATTCTAATATAATATAGATAAAAATTAAATAACTTTCTCATCTCAAATTCAAATATTTTTTTATCATTCTATTTTCTAAATTAGACCGCATTTTTAAAAATTTATGTTATTCTTTCAAACTTACTGAACTCAATTCAAATATTAACCATATAAAAATATTTTCTTAATTGTTTAAACCCATTATATCTAAATAATTGTTACGCCCCGCAATATTACGTCAATATTACGTCCTGCAGTATTAAGTTACGACAGTGTTCTACCCGCAGTATTACATTACGGTAATGTTACGCTTCGCAGTAATAAGTTACGACGGTGTTGCACTCTGCAGATTTTTACGTTGAATTTGTCGTAAGGTAATTTACATTAGTCCAAGGAAAAGATTATTTGGAGATTATAAGGATTATTCTATTTCACAAGTGACTAGTAAATTCATGAAGATGAAAGGGGGAGCAAGTCTAAGAAATGAATTTCGTTGAAATTTGGTATTTTGGGATAAAATACGCCTCAAGCTAAAATAGTCGGAATTTATGGACTAGTACCATACAAAATACCACATGACCATAATAGTAAGGTGTATAAGTTATGTGAAAAGTGAATAATATTTCAAGTAAGTGAGAATAATTCTTAATTTTGCGAGTAATTAATTAATTACCGGGTAACAGAACATTACCCAGTTAACTAATAAATTATTAAAATTAAATCCCTTCCCCCAAGAAAACGTGACAGAAAGTCCACTACTTAAGAATGACTCATATTGAATTATGAGTAGGTGGCACTAACATAAGTCAAGTCTTATCAAAATAAGACTTAAAGTATTTGGTTTTGGGGTTCAACAAAGACATTCTGTCTTTGATGTCAATTATCAAATTCATTTTGTCCTTGGTTCAAAAAGAAAATGTTAAAGCAGTATCAGATTTCATTTTTGGAAGCAAGCCTTGTTCAGAATAAATTTCGTTCATTAATTCAATTTTAGCCAACGTTTCAATTTCAAAGAGCTACCAATTCCGTTTCTGAATTTCGAGAGTTTCAAAGTAGAATTTCGTCTATATTACGCAGAAGCAGATTCGTTCAAATAATTCCGGGAACATGTATGATAAGACTATCCCTTTTTTTTTTGGCATGATCCATACGGTATGAACGAAACATGAAAATGCACAAACTCCATAAGTGACTCTACTCATAGAAGTAATAAAAATATCTATATTCTTTAATTCCCATGTGTCATAATATTTTATCATCTGTTTATGGGTCTCAGAAAAATATGAAAGTTGAAAAGATGTTACTTTATGATATTGCTCAAGAGGCAAAGTGGTCTTATGACCTTCCGAATGATTTTATTGACGTATTTTTCATGCATTGCATTCATGTGCATTGACCCATGACCAGATGACGTTATATACGCGTATATATGTAAATATATGTATATGGGATATGGGAAAAGGTTACGGCGTTATATACACACCACCACCTGATCAACTGGTATATGATGATGATGATGTTGCCCACAGTGGCCGAAATATGATTCAAATGGCGTTATATACGCATATATATGTAAATATGATTCAAACGGTGTTATATACACATATATATGTATGTATATATGTATATGAGATATGAGAAAGGTTATGACATTATATACGCACCACCACCTGATCAGCTGGTATACGATGATGATTTTGCCCGCAATGGCCGGTATGATATGATGGGATGCCCTCAGAGGCTGATGATGTTATGAAACATGTACCTATACACGACATGATATTCATACGCATACGTATTACGCTAAAAGTAATTTATGATTTACAAAGTTATTCAGACTTACAGGTTGAGTCATGTACTCTATATGTCTTCCATGTTTCTTATGTATTTATTTATGTGCCTTACATACTCAGTACATTATTCGTACTGACGTCCCTTTTGCCTGGGACGCTGCGTTTCATGCCCGCAGGTCCAGATAGACGGGTCGAGCGCCCTCCAAGTAGGCTATCAGCTTAACGGAAGATGTTGGTGCGCTTCATTTGCTTCGGAGTTGTGTGTTTGGTTAGTATGATTTAGACGTGTATTGTTTGGTATGACGGTAATCTATCCTGACCTTTATGACATTTATGTACTCTTAGAGGCTTGTAGACATATGTCGTATACGTGAAAGATTGTACGGCCTTGTCAGCCTATGTTTTGAGTTTATAAATGATTATGTTGGCCTATTAGGCCCGTATGTCACGTGTATATGATGACGTAATAAGAAAGATATGTTATGTTGGTACTCGGTCGAGTAAGGTACCGGGTACCCGTCGCGGCCCATTGGTTTGGGTCGTGACAAAAATGGTATCAGAGCAGTTCTGTCCTAGGGAGTCTACAAGCCGTGTCTAGTAGAGTCTTATTTATGGGTGTGTCGTGTACCACACTTATAAGCAGGAGGTTACAGGGTATTTAGGATTGTCACTCTTTCTTTTTACTCTAGATTGTGTGGTAGAGCTCACTTATAAGAATTCAAGTTCCAAAATTCTATTTTAATTGTTATAAGACAATGCCTACATCCAAAAAGATGGATTGGAAAGAGAGATACTTGTGGAAGAGCTGAGTCAGAGGAATTGAATTTTTGTGTGATGCCTGCGATAAGTAAATATGAGGTCTTTAGCAGATTATGGGTGTACTGGAAGGTGTAAGCTTCCTGATAAGAAGCCTTAAGGCAAGAATGTCTATCCACCTTTATGGTGAAAGACAATGAGAGATTAAAAAGATAAATACAAGTTTCAACTAGCAAGAGAAGCAAGATGAAGAATGGTACGAGGCGCCCAGTTAATGAAGGTTAACAACGTTTATAATTGAGGTAGAGAAACATAAGCTTTTTGAGTTATATTCAATAGTAACAGAGGTATGTACAATTGGTCACACCCATTTCAGTCATGTCCTGTGGGGGCTAACATGTATATTTAAGAGAAGGATGTGATATCAAGATCTGACTAGGGTTAGAGTAACCCAAATTGGTAAATGAATTACTTTCATTTGTTGGCATTTCCGAAGGGTATTACAAATATGCCAATAGATCTTCTTGTGAGACACCCAGATGGTGCACCCTGAATATTACGATTAGATGTGAATACTAGTATTCAAAAGATAGGCACTGAAAGCCTGGATAGGATAATTATTACCTTAAGTGTGGTTCTCATCCCTAGTAGAGCGAGAATGTTGAGCAACCCAAAGAACCATATGATGGAGCAAAGGGAAGCTAAAAGCGAAAGAATATCGTATTGAAGTTTTCACAAGAAAAAGGATATGCAGAAATATTAGCAGAGTAATGAGAAGAGAGATAAGGAAGCATTATGAATAAGATGTGATACATGGATAAAAACGGTAGAGTGTTATAGAACCTATAGTCAAATGAAGGAAGAGATGAATGATGATGGGCCTTAAGACAACGAAAGAGTATAGGCCATAAGGCTATATCCTCATTTCGAGAAATAAGTTCGTGACTCCAACACGACTACTAGAGGGGAGGGTTAACCCCAGAGTAATAGAAATCAGTATGGACTGGTAAACAAGATAAACTAAATATGAATTAGGGACTGAATGATTGGGAAGTACTCGGCATCATGGGAATTTTAGATTTCGTTCCGGTGGTAATAGAAGGGACCACAGAAGAAGATTCACGATGAATTCAGAGAATAGTCATTCGGGGAGACGCTTCCCTAGAACAAGCAATGTGAGCAATGTTAAGCTTAAGAGACTGTATGTGCCAGTTACGCTAAGTGTCACCCTCGCGAGTAAGGGAATTTTTCATCCTTGGTACAGAAGAATTGCCGCAAGGCGAGTAAGGATCATTGATATTGAGAAATGATGCCAAAGATGAAGAGGTAAAACATGTATAGGTAGATCCTTGTGGCTTCAGCTCTTAGTACACCCCTAAAGGAGGGAATATGGAGTGATGTGGCATTAAGTCAGAATTAAATGGTTCTAGTGACTATGGAATGGTAAAGGAAGAATGTGATAAATGAAAGAGGAATGAGATGGCACTTATCCAAATCTTACAGATACGCTACGATTCAAGAATATTGTGCAAGCATGACGTCAATGAGAGGAAGTAAAGGTTCTTGCCCGAGCTGTTATTAGTAAATAAGGAGTCAGTACGAGATGTAAGTTAAAACAATGTAAATAACCCAAGAAAGATTACGAGGAATATTGATATGAGAATGGGCCAACGAGTAGTTTGTAATTGGTCAGGAAGATCTTAGTTTTGGCTAAATAGGAGGTTACAGACGAGTCATCAGATCGTTTAAGATAAACGTAGTAGAACCCACCATGGAGAATTCAACCTCGGAGAATATCATTATAATACTTGAGATATATTCAAACAAGAGTCGGGGTAGTTAAAGGTACTGTATGAGTGTTACGGGGATAAAAGAAAGTGCCACTAGGAAGGCAGTCAAAATATCCGTTCAGAAGCAACTATACAAGCACAAGGGCATGAAAGTAAGCTACTATAGATGATTATAGGCAAGTAAGGACATCAAAAAAAGGTATGTAATAAGATCACAACATTACGAGAGTCAAGGGTTCTCCCTAATTACTAAAACGGAAAACTAGTTGAGGAGATAAGAAAGAAGGCTTCAACCTAAGCACAACGACCTAAAGTGGAAATGGTCGTATAACAACAATCTCGCAACAACATTGTAAGCATTCCAAAGGAAAGTGGCACCTACCGTGGCTAATGAATGGGAAGTAAAGGTTAAAGGTAATATTCGAGATCATATGAGTTGTATAAAAACTCTGGCAATTGTGGGCACTAAGATAAGCTAAGTAATGGACGCAACGAGGGGGCAAAAAGACCAGGAAAAGTAATAGCTTACGTTGAAAGAAAGCTAAGATGGAACAAAAGAATTATTTGATCAATGATCCAGAGTTCGTACGTTATGGATACACTCAAGATTTTAGAGCATTACCCAGGCAACATATTTGTTGACAATCATACGGCCATAGAAGACTCCGGTATAAGTTAAAAGAAAGAATTAAGCCCAGGGCATAGACAAAAGAATGAATCGTTAGAAGATTGTGTTATGAATATTCCATAACACCCATGAAAAGCTAAGGTAATAACTGATACCATGAGCCACAGAACGGAAGACAGCTTAAGCCTACATAAAGGCTGATCAGAAGGAAGAGAAAACTAAAGAATTACATCACCCAAGTAAATCAGGAGTCTGATTATTGGACCTAGAAAAATTATAGAAGTTTTGCTTGAGAACATGATAGAATCACTCTTAATGTCAGATGTTCAAGAGAAATAACACAACAACCATAATCTATAATGGCTCTACAAGGAAGCCAGTTAGAAGAAGTACCAGCCTCATAAGAAGTCAGTACGAAGCTCCCACCGGATTGTGTATGCTCCAGAGGTGCGAGTATTATAATAGAGCTTCAAGTTATGGACATAAATTACACCTAGGTGGAAGGGAGGTCACGAGAGAGATAGAAGATACGATGCAAGATTTTAAGGTAAGTAAGGTAAAGGTGAACACCGTACGAAATACTCAAGTATAGAAGGGTGAGAATGATTCATACTTTAGGTAAAAGACTATAAGCGCTGAGATTCAGTATTCAGGAATGATAGCAGTATCGTCAGTAGCATACCTTCCAGCCTATGGTTTCTAAGTACCAAAAGGTCTAATTAAAGTGTATAACAAAAGTAGAGATGATGTGATGTCTCGATGTTCCAGAAAAGCATAGGGAAGTCGGTCGCAAGCTAAAGTATGATAGAACGACAAGGTTTTAGACAGACAGGAGTAAGGATAAGAAGAGGGCGAGTGAGAAGGTGACGAGAATGGATAAGTCCTCGGGATTAAGCCCATGAAGACAAGAAGAGCTGATGGTTTCTCTAAAGTTATAGAAAGATCAGTATAGCCTGAATGAACTCAAATGAGTCTAAGACTAGTAGCATTTAGAAAAGATGGAATGCTGCCCTGATAATACAACAAGGGCATAATTATGACAGATAAAGGATGACGTTTGGGCCTTCGTTTGAATAATGATTTGAAAAAAAAAAATAGAAGAAGAGAAGGAGAAAGATTTCGCTGATGGCACAAAATTAAGATACCCCATAAGGTGAATCACATTGAGACACTATGAAATATGATTATGGAGATCACTTCAAATATTCCTCAATGCAACGTAAACCCTAGCGGTAATGTATTATATAAGAAGTTTCAAGTCTTCAAGTAAAGGATTATAGATCAACATTGAGGCGAATCAACAATGGTCAAATATAAGTTACAAAGTATGACGTGAGATTGGGCCATGATTCTTAAGACGAACGGTAATGAAGGGGCATTGAAGGACTGAGATTTATACCTAAAGGGTAGGCAACAAAAGTAACTGGGAACTTGGTAAGCATACTTCGGTAAAGGTAGATTGAAGAAAAAATTATGGTATAGTACAACCCATGTAAATGCAGTAAAGTCATGTGAATGGGTAACCGGATCTATGAAATAAGATATGACCATATTCGCAAGTTCTACAAAGTGTCGAGCAAAGAACTTCAGTATACCTATAGAGGCCCAGAGAGGCATCCTATTAAGCCTTGTATATATAAAGTAAGGCCTAGAGATTGACTAAAAGATAAAAGTAAAAAAGGAAAGATGAATCTCATAAGTGCACCTACAAAGCCAGGGTCATACAGGCTGCATGACAGGAGGTAACAGAAGTTACAAGATTAGGAAGATTTCGACCACATGTCATGATATGAGCAAAAAGACTAAAGGGGGGAATACCCTAGACTTTGAATTTATTCACGGAGAAACTATTTAAATGGCAAGAAGAGTATTAAGGTATTCACAAGAGCTATAAGTTACGAAAATGATAAGAGCATCAGTCAACATTCGAGGACGAATGTTCCAAAGGGGGGAAAGATGTTACGCCCCGCAATATTACGTCAATATTACGTCCTGCAGTATTAAGTTACGACAATGTTCTACCCAGCAGTATTACATTACGGTAATGTTACGCTTCGCAGTAATAAGTTACGACAGTGTTGCACCCTGCAGTATTTTACGTTGAATTTGTCGTAAGGTAATTGACATTAGTCCAAAGAAAAGATTATTTAGGGATTATAAGGATTATCCTATTTCACAAGTGATTAGTAAATTTATGAAGATGAAAGGGGGAGCAAGTCTAAGAAATGAATTTCGTTGAAATTTGGTATTTTGGGATAAAATACGCCTCAAGCTAAAATACTCAGAATTTATGGACTAGTACCATACAAGATACCACATGACCATAATAGTAAGGCGTATAAGTTATGTGAAAAGTGAGTAATATTTCAAGCAAGTGGGAATAATTCTTAATTTTGCGGGTAATTAATTAATTACCGGGTAACAAGACATTACCCAGTTAACTAATAAGTGGATAAAATTAAATCCCTTCCCCCCAAGAAAACGTGACAGAAAGTCCACTACTTAAGAATGACTCATATTAAATTATGAGTAGGTGACACTAACATAAGTCAAGTCTTATCAAAATAAGACTTGAAGCATTTGGTTTTGGCCTTTGGGGTTCAACAAAGACATTCTGTCTTTGATGTCAATTATCAAATTCATTTTGTCCTTGGTTCAAAAAGAAAGCGTTAAAGCAGTATCAGATTTCATTTTCGGAAGCAAGCCTTGTTCAGAATAAATTTCGTTCATCAATTCAATTTTAGCCAACGTTTCAATTTCAAAGAGCTACCAATTCCGTTTCTGAATTTCGAGAGTTTCAAAGCAGAATTTTGTCCA
This sequence comes from Nicotiana sylvestris, assembly GCF_000393655.2. Taxonomy (NCBI): domain Eukaryota; kingdom Viridiplantae; phylum Streptophyta; class Magnoliopsida; order Solanales; family Solanaceae; genus Nicotiana; species Nicotiana sylvestris. Next base: position 3,557,788 of record NC_091064.1, read on the forward strand.
TATTACGCAGAAGCAGATTCGTTCAAATAATTTCGGGAACAGGTATGATAAGGCTATCCCTTCTTTATTTTGGCATGATCCATACGATATGAACGAAAAATGAAAATGCACAAACTCCATAAGTGACTCTACTCATAAAAGTAATAGAAATATCTATGTTCTTTAATTCCCATGTGTCATAATATTTTATCATCTGTTCATGGGTCTCAGAAAAATACGAAAGTTGAAAAGATGTTACTTTATGATATTGCTCAAGAGGCAAAGTGGTCTTATAACCTTCCGAATGATTTTATTGACGTACTTTTCATGCATTGCATTCATGTGCATTGACCCATGACCAGACGGCGTTATATACGCGTATATATGTAAATATATGTATATGGGATATGGGAAAAGGCTACGGCGTTATATACGCACCACCACCTGATCTGCTGGTATATGATGATGATATTGCCCACAGTGGCCGAAATATAATTCAAACAGCGTTATATACGCATATATATGTAAATATGATTCAAACGGCGTTATATACGCGTATATATGTATATATATATGTATATGGGATATGGGAAAGGTTATGGCGTTATATACGCACCACCACCTGATCAGCTGGTATACGATGATGATTTTGCCCACAGTGGCCGATATGATATGATGGGATGCCCTCAGAGGCTGATGATGTTATGAAACATGTACCTATGCACGTCATGACATTCATACGCATACACATGACGCTATAAGTAATTTATGATTTACAAAGTTATTCAGACTTACATGTTGAGTCATGTACTCTATATGTCTTCCATGTCTCTTATGTATTTATTTATGTGCCTTACATACTCAGTACATTATTCGTACTGACGTCCCTTTTGCCTGGGACACTGCGTTTCATGCCCGCAGGTCCAGATAGACGGGTCGAGAGCCCTCCAAGTAGGCTATCGGCTCAACGGAAGATGTTGGTGCGCTCCATTTGCTTCGGAGTTGCGTGTTTGGTTAGTATGATTTAGACGTGTATTGTTTGGTATGGCAGTACTCTGTCCCGACCTTTATGACATTTATGTACTCTTAGAGGCTTGTAGACATATGTCGTATACGTGAAAGATTGTACGGCCTTGTCGGCCTATGTTTTGAATTTATAAATGATTATGTTGGCCTATTAGGCCCGTATGTCACGTGTATATGATGATGTAATAAGAAAGATACGTTATGTTGGTACTCGGTCGAGTAAGGTACCGGGTGCCTGTAGCGGCCCATCGGTTTGGGTCGTGACAATAATGTAGTAATATTTACGTATAAAATATTTGTTTGCCCGATTTATCAATATTAATATGACTTTATTATTCTTGTTATTAAAATATTTTTTTACTGATTCTTTAATTTTTTTCTTACCTTATAAATAATTTGTATACTTTATATAAGATCTTATTTTGCTGCTTGAATTTTTTAAATTTTAAACTCAATAAATCTTTAATATCTTAAGTAAATTTTAGTTTTATTTTATATTTTAACTTACTCCAAAATATAAATAGTCATAGGTTATCTCAATTTACGTATCTCTATATTTTTTATTTTTCTATTATATTTATTTAATTAATTTTTTACCTCTATATTTCTAGCTAATATAGAAGAAAAATCTATGAGTGGATCAATATATAGATACAAATATAAATATAAATATAAATATTGATATATAGATTAGATTTGTCTAAGATCTATTTAGATTATGTATAGGACTCATTAAACTACTTCCATTAATTATGTTTCCATTTATAATTTCTAATTATTAATGTTGTCCTAAATTGCCAAGTGGCTTCATTTTAGCTTGACACTTGGCTTAACCACAATGCATAGTACTCTCCTTTTAATATAACTAGTATCCGTTTCCGCGCGTTGTACGGAGAATAATAAATATAATCTTTCATAAGAAAATATATCTAAAAAGACGGTAGATACAAAAAGCATGCAAATGCTATTATTTTTTGGAACATGTTAATGTAACAGATATTCGTATAATAAAGTAGCAAGAAAACACTATAAAAAACATACAGTTATTTCCTGAAGTCATGTATACCAGGTAGATTGCGAAACAAAGGTTTCTAATGCCTTGAAAATTCAGAAATACGACAAAGCCATAGTATTTCAAGATAGAAAAATCAGACTTCATAACATACAGTTAGGGGAAAACAATTACTCCTACTTGCATAACCTTGAAATCCACAATGTACCCACTTTATTACAACAACTTTACTTAGGTGTTTGGGGACATGACAATGTACACACTCATAAATACTGGAGTATGAGTTTTTGCTTGATATTACATGCAGAGACGCTCATATCCAGGCTCCTTGTCAAAACACAGGAAATAAGAAAGAATTAAATATAAGAAATTGACGGAGTCTTAAGATGTAGAGGATGTTGCCTTAAAACATCTTCTTTCACCTTTCAATCAAGTTGCAAAATACATAATCTTGTTCCAAATGGAACTTATGGAAGCATGACTTATTTCATTGTATTCTTATTATGCTCTTTATGCATGTATTACTTTTGTCGTTCCTTTGTGTCAAGAATTATAGGTTGTTCACTTAGTATCTAGTACATAACTTAATCAAACATAGTTTTCTAGCATAAAATTCTTCAAACTTACTGGAAAGTTAGTTTTTCAGATTGTAGATTCTTAAACTTCGATGGTATGTTCTCATGGAAGTGGGAGAATGAAAGCCTTGACAGAATGATATTTTTTAAGTTAAGACGCGCAAAATTGTAAAAACATAAGGACAGAAATTCAGAAATGTGTTTAAAAGAATATCTTGATGAAGATGTATATCACAAATTATACAAATTTATGAGAAATAACAATGAGATATTGATTTGTTCATGTTATTTATTACATAATAAAACCATTAATACGATAGTAAAAGAATTTCTTACCAGGAACAATTGAATTCTTTTTTATATCCAAAGGAAACTTGATATGTTGTTGTCCTAGGAGGTAGTCCTTCAGAAAATGACAATATAAAATGGGATGTATTAGTACTGAACTTAAATTTAAAGAAGGGATAGTTTTTCGTAATATAGACTTTTATTATTAAATACCTGAACAGGTAGAGATGTCAACGTGTATGCCGCAAAGAAGTGGCAACTAAAGTGCTAATGTGGTGTTGATAGGAAGAGAGATGAGGTTAGTTTGATTGAGCAATAGGCAAAGACAACTTGATTTCTGGCTCTAGCCTTGCCTTAGGTACTGCTCCATCGGCAAGGGCAATGCGACTTGCAAGAATGGTCCATGAGGAGCAAATTGTAATAGGAGCACGATGACACGTTGGGGCCTAAAGTTGAGCTTTCCAAACTCTATGAAAGGGTGGTAGGCAGAAGAACAAAAGGAAAGAAAAATTAAGAACGGTTGTAGATGGAGGATTAGCAACCAGGGAATGAAAAGCCATATTGTTGTGAACCTTTTAGTGTTTTTTTCTTTACTGATTTAACACATGGTTAACTTAGTTAACTTTATGGACTTTTATAAATAGAAGGTGAAATTTAGTGTGAGGTGCAGCATGCATAGAGTATGTAAATTACCAAGTAGCACTTCTTTTCGTTCTAGCATCAGCTGTCATATCCCTTAGACAAAAACTACATATGATTCAGCTCTGACTGCCAAGATTATGAATTTATTTTTCATGTATTGATAGTCAATGACCAAAAGGGATTTATATTGTATGGAAGAAGGGAAAGCATTAATAAATAAATAAAAGAAACAACAAAGAGATTGGAGTAATTGCTATAATATAACATACACGACATTTTGAACTTCTTACCGACAGAATTATGTGAAGTGAAATCCATGTTCATAAAGTTTGAAAATTATATGACAATGTAAGGGCGAGAGCCATTGTATAGATAAGGTTCAAACTTTTCTTCAAATTCTTCCCACAAAGTTATATTTGATTTTGCAGAACTGCCTGGGGAAAAAGAAGAAACATAATCTAGTTGAGTTAAAATCCATATGATTCATCCAAAATGTAATATAAAGATATGTGCTTAAACAACTTGGAAACAGAATTAAGGTAAGAATTAATCAACTTTTTTTCGGAAGATAACAAACAAAAGTAGATGTCCCATTTTTCCACTTATTTCCAAAACTCTCCATGTCACCAATGGCACATAGAAAACCAACGACATCTATAATATGAACTGAAAAAAGGAGTTATTTCATAATTACATTGGAAATAAACAAAATGTAGCTGCAAAGATTGATAGTAATATATGAAACTGATAACATGGTATTATTGTTCAGCCGTGAACTAATCATGTCTATATAGGAATATTAACAATTTCTTCGTATAGTTTCTGGAGCAAATTTGTGAGTAAGAAAGTAATTTTAAAAGTACTTGTCAGTAGTCTATATTCACCAGAAGTCTCAGTAACTTTGAAATTCTGATTAACATAGGTTAAACCTTTACTCAACAAATTCTTGAACCTATTTACTTGATTCTTTCTGATTGTAGCATGTATCAGGTTATGTTAGTACAGAAAAAACAGTAAGTGTATGGACAGTTAAAAATTACAAAATGCATATACAAAAGATAAAGATACATGTATTACCTTTTCAATAAAGGATATTCCAATATTTGTTTATAAATACATATTTAGAGATATTGTTGTTCAATGTGTGGCCTATAGTTTTTGCCCTTTTTTACCGTATTGGCTACAACAGGGACAAAACCTGAACTTAAACTTTATAACTGCACATATTTTGAAGAAAACCTATTATACTTTAAAAATAGAGATTGAGACTCGTTACTTGAATCCTGTAATGCTGCATCCGCAGTTGAGGCAAGGACTAAAGTTCACCATATGAATCTTAAATATGCAGATGAATAGTTAAGGCAAGAGATGACAGTTTTTTATTTGAGATACACGTAAAGAAGAATGTATTTAAACCTCCCGAGAAAGCAGTAGTGTAACGGCAACTTGCACACAACCCCTATCAATGCAGTAAAGAGAACAATTAACAGAAAGCTAAGGTGTTGTAAAGGTAAAAAGTAGTAACCTGGACTTTTCTTTCAAAAGTGTCACTTCCGCAATAAGGTGTTGTGAAAGTATAGTCATCCTCGAGTACCACCTATTGCAAAGGTTTATTGCAGAAACCAAAACGCAAAACAAAAATATGCGAAAAGGAGTTAGAAAAAAGAAAGAAAGAAAGAGTAAGCAAGTAAATATGAAAGCACTAACCTTTCCCATAGAAAATGTAGTGAAATATCGGAAGAAAGTACTGCAAGCAGCTCCAAACAACATAGTTGAACATATATTTGATATCCCTGAACATGAATTACTATGAGTTTATACAACTTGATAAAAGAAAGAGTAATCAACACTTGATACTCACCGAAAGGAACATAACAGAAGTTAAAATTTTCATTTAGCGAGTAATACTCTAATGCAAGTATAATTTGGATGAATTTAATTTATGAGCACTTCAAAAGAAGATTTTTTTCTCCACTATTTCTATCACAATTTCAAGACAATGGCGTAAATTCTAAATGATTCACAAAATATGGTAGGAATAAAAATAACAGAGAGGAAATGAGACCAAAATTAAAATAAAAGGCTTGAAGAACAGAAAACATGGTAGAAATAGTGTTAGTTGAAATGAACGATCTTTCATTTAAATAAATAAAAAGGAAATAAATGATTCATATTTGTAATGCATAAGTAAGTAAAAGATATAAGCTATCAATTCACAAATCTTTAATCATATTCAAATGTGCGATGAAACCAAAATCAAGCGGATGTTTATTTAGTATTAATTTTACCAGTAGAATCTTTGTCTTTTATTGTTCCACCTTCGGCTACGGAGCAAGTTTTATTTTGTAAACCTCAACATCCATTGCGAGAACTCTGTTGTAAAAGGTCATAGATGTTTGTAAGTTGTTTGTTAGTATATTTAAAGCATAAGAATTTATTAGCTCAGAGAAACTCAAAATAGTAACAATTAATGTTGATGAGATAACAGATAAGCATACCAATTGAAGTTGTCAACTATTGTTTCTGAAGCTTATTTCCAATATGGTTTAGCAAATACAGTAGCATGAGAAGCAAATAAGTTATGAACTTTCAGATCATATTTGCTTTCATTCTCCAAGAAAATTACGGAAAACTTCTTTGTAAACTACATTTGTTGCTTCATTTGAAATTTCTCCATCATCGTCATAAATCAAAATCTTTAATCCCTTTCTTTTTGTAACCCATGATAGAGCAACATAAAGCTGCCCATGTGTGAAGACTGGTTTCTTCAAATATAACCCAACATGAGATAAAGATTGTCCTTGACTTTTGTTGATAGTCATTGCAAAAGATACAACTATTGAAAATTGCCTTCGCTGGAACTTAAAAGGTATTCTTGCATCAGATGGAGTCAGCGACATTTTCGAAATGAACACCTTTTGTCTAGCCATATTTCCCGATAAAACTTTTGCTTCGATAACCGGATTTCTGAGTCTTGTAATGATTAATCTTGTTCCATTACATAGCCCTGAAAATTGGTCTATATTTCTCAATAACATCTCTGGGACACCCACTTTCAAAATGATAACATGAGTTGGAATTCTATAACACTTAATAGTGTTTAGGAATTCGGATGTATGTAAATGTTTCAAACCTATAAAAGCATTGTCTGACATGCAAATTGTATCGGAACTCAAAAATGTTTTTGGTTGATTTTGGTTTAGTGAAACCATGTATTGGTTGATTGATTCAACCATGTTAAGAGTGAGAGCAGGAATTCCTCTTTGTTGTAGGTATGTTATATCACTGCAATGACTTAAAAAATCTGGATATGTACTTTCCACAATTATAGAAATTGGATCTCCACAATTATTTATGATAAATCATCAGGGATATGAACTTTTTCAATACCATCAACAGAATTTCCAATCATACCGTCACCAATCGCTAAAATCCAATCAGAAAATTGTCTTAGATCATTCAAATGTGAATCCACCTGATTTCCTTCCAACCTCAGATTTTTGGTTAGCTTTAAGACATGATAGTGATTCCACAAATATGAAGAATTAAGGGCAGTATTAACAATATCTTGTCTAGTACCTTTTGGACTGACTGAAAGTATTTGTCTGAAGTCACCTCCAAGAACAACCGTTTTTCCTCCAAATGGTCGATCTAAATTGGATGCACCTTTAAATCTAATAATATCTCTTAGAGTTCTATCTAGAGCTTCAAAACAATATCTATGCATCATTGGTGCTTCATCCCAAATAATTACCTTTGTCTTGACAATCAATTTTGATAAAGGAGTACCTTGTTTTATATTACATGTTGAATCTTCAGTTGCATTGAGTGGGATTGCAAATCTCGAATGAGCTGTTCGACCTCCTGGTAACAAAAGAGATGTAATTTCGCTGGACGCAACTGTTAAAACAATGTCTCCTTTAGATCTTATGGCTGAAGACAAAATCCTCCACATAAATGTCTTTCCAGTTCCTCCATGATCATATAAGAAGAATCCACCTTTGTCCTCATTCACTGTTGTGATAATTCTGTCATAAACTAACCTTTGCTCCACTGTCAATTTAACCAATAATTCTTCATGTTCCTTAGACAAAGAGCACCTATCATAACACAATTCATCACAAATGAGTCTATTGATGTTGTCAACTTCCTCTTCATTAAAAACCGGTCTTGGCATTGTTGGAAAATCATGTAACGTTCTTCCGCAACCTTTCAACAAATTTTCCAACTTTTGTAGACAACGATTCTTTAGTTCATAGTTTGTTAGCTCAACCTCTAAAATAACAAAAGTATATAATTAATTAATTAATTGATCGGAAATTATAATTATAAATGCAAATTAATGTTACTTTACTTCATTGGAAGTACATCGAGTATGTAGCCAACAAAATATATTAATAATTAAACACTGATACTTTGCAAACCTAAATCTAGCATCGTATATTAGACTAAGATTTAATTTGTATACAACAATAATGTAATTTTTTTTAACAAATATATAATATTAAAATCTGAAATAGAAGGTGAAATTGTATACCTGGATTATCCAATATTCTTCTTTATTCATGTAGGATATCATCTGATAATAAAATTCATGTTGCCTCCCAAACACATTCTGGTCTTGACATTGAATATGATAATAGTAACATAGCAAATAACTGCCTAAGATATGATAGCATTCCCCAGTTACTTGCCTCCCTTATGGCATCCATATATTCTTTATCATCATCTAATAAACCCAGTGCATAACATGCATCTCTAAAAATTAGATGTTCATGATTGTTGATTCTTTATAAATCCTCGTAGCACTTGGGTCCTTTAATGACATTCAACAACATTCGAAGGTAATATTGCTCTCCATTTATAGGCGGTACAAAGAATATTCTCCCTATTGAAACTGCAGAATTTCTTCTTTTTTCCACTTTTTTACTTTTTTATTCCACACAAGCTTAAGAGGAAATTCTGCATAAGTTAATTCTCTTGCTTCTTCATATGTCTTATTTGCTTCAAACCAGCTTAAAAATTGCAATTCCTTTACACTTGGTCTATTGGCAACATCATCAATTGGATCATCACCAGAGAAAATAACTGTTTGTTCATTTGGTAGATGAAAGGAAAGTCTTTCTACCGAAGGTTCTCTATGGTGAATTGGAAATTTAAAAATTCTCCAAATAGCTTCACACGGTGATATGTATCGACAATCATAATACATTTTTATTTCATCAACGTCTTCCCCATGCACACTTTGAGAAAAAGCTGCCGTCACGCAATCATGACCCTTATTAACGTACTTAAATAAGTACTTGATTGATCGAGATTGATTGCACCATTCAACATTTATATGTGCACCATACTTTAACAATAAAAATCTATTGTGTGGCACCACATACATGTTATCCACTTCAATACCTTATTTCTGGATAGTTCTATTGTCCCTTCTTTTATAAACAGGATATCCATCTTCATCGATTGTGGTATTTTCTACGAACTTCTTTGGAAAGTGTTTTGTACATCTACCATTACACATGCAAGGAGACGATTTTCTAGCAGAACCACACGGGCCATGCATCATAAAATTCTTCACGGCCTTATAATAATATGGATCGACCAATTCATCTGGTATTTCTGCTGAAATTATTTGATCTATGTCTCCAACATTTGGATATTTATTATGAAGAAAGAGCAATATGTGTGCATGAGGCAACCCTCGCTTTTAGAATTATATAGTATATATCACTGCAAAAAATAATAATTTACAATTAGGGTAAGTAGTTAAAATTTATATGTTAAAAAAATGCTTTATTAAATCAGATTATAAACTGATAATAATTTATTATAAAAGATTAATTATATACCTGATTTAAATGCTCCAAAAATTTGTTTCTCTTTCAAATCTTTTATTAAACGATCCAATTTGATTTTGAACACCCTAGATAAAATGTCTGGGCGATCTTCTGGTTGCAAGCCCCTACTCTTTACAAATTTACTAATCTCAAGCCACTTTGGGTTGCAAGTAAATGTAATGAAGAGATTTGGATATCCAGCCCATTTGCAGATTGCCATAACATCTTGATAATTTTGAATCATGTATCTTGCACCCCCTGTGAAACTGGATGAAAGAATTATCCTTTTACCTTGAGAAGAAGGATTTATCTCTCCATGTAAAACTTCATCTTCTAATCCTTTATACATATGTGCTCGCAATTGTCTTTGATGAGTTCTGATGTACTTCAACCTAGACGATTAAACCATTGTAAATCCATCGACCAAGAATTGTTGAAATAATCTTCTTGAGTTCACAATTGTTGGTACTTCACCATTCCTTTCTTGAATTTTGTATGCGAAATATTCATGGATGCTAACAAAATTCCTTGCTCCACTTGTTTCATCATTTCCATTTAAAGGAATGTCTTCCCGATAACCATCTTCACCAAATGGAAACAATAAAGGATACTGAAGTCCTAAATAGGCGGCATTCAACTCATTTATCCTTTGTAGTTGTCCAGATTGGGTTTCAACAATGATGTCTCGTTCACATCTAGACACATCAAAATCTCCAACCACCAAAGCAGTTACCTCTAAAACCGTTGGTAAGTTGTATCTTCTTCCATCATAATTCCGTTTCCCTATCAATCTGAACCTAAATTGGAGTGAGTATCTTCTTGAAATTTGTCTCTGACCATTCTAAATGACTTTGTGAAAATATTCTTTTCATCAAGCATCTGTTTTAGATCTTGAACAATTTTAGCGTGAAGTTGGTTTACGCTTTGACCATGACTGCATAAATATAGGTTTAGTAAAATTGATCTAAGTTTGTTTTTGTTAGAATATTCATGCATATTTAAAATAAGAATAATTGAATACTAACCACAGTGCATGAATTCTATTCTGCACTTCGTTTTCTATATCGTATATATATATAATTGTGCAAACTTGGGGGTGGATCCTTCGGGAGGCAACAAACTTCCGATTTGATGATAGTTTTGTCCAGACAGTTTGAATGTTCTTGGCCCCTTTGTTTGATTGACAGAAGCATCAACTTTTACTCCCATTGATGTAAATGAAAATATTGAGTTATAACTTCTAATATTATTTCTGAAATGGTTACTTTTTGGACCTGCATAACAATATTTGGTGGTGAATCAAAATATTCATTTATTGAAGAAATTATTTAAGTATGGTAAAATAGATTTTCTTGTTACCTGATCCGAATAATAAGCGTTTTATAATTGTGGGAGGTTCTTTTGGCTGTGGTAAGTGTATCTTTCCATGATTATAACACAAAGAGAACTCTGGTTTTTTAGCTTTGACTTTCTTGTTTATTCTTTCTTCGTACCAGAAGTAAGCACCACAATGTTCACATTCATATGTAGGATCGCCGATATCCCAGTAATCTATGAATAAAAGAAGCAAATGTAAGATTAATGTCAACGTTTTATGTTATGGCATGCCTACTTATTATATATACATATAACAATAATAAAATATTAATACCTTCATTGTCAATAATTGCATATCCGACGCCAGCCTCTAAATAGTATAATATTAAAATCATATTAAATTAGCCATATAAATTGAAAAAAGTGGACATGTATGAATCATTGTTTGTGTTAAGATGGACATACTTTCATACTCGTCTTCATCTTCAGTAGCATTATTATTTTCTGCGATTGTTTTCACGTACCATTACGTTAAGTATTTAATCAAGCTACCATTATTTTTAATATTAAATAAATGTAGTTTATTTGTATAATTTAATAGCTAAAACTTTTATTCATTAAAAACATACCTGGTACATCACCATCAATATTGTCATCCTCAAGTTCTAATAATAAGTTATAATAAAATGTTGTTAGTATACATAAATGACTCATGTTATATAAATAAATTTATTTATAATAAGAACCTTGCAGTAGGGGTAGCTCATTTAAATCCGGTAGAAGATAATTTCTCTACACATTTGAAGGTGACAAACAAAATTGCAAATGTTTCTCTTGAGGTAAATTTGGATATCGTGCCTGAGATTGAGACGATGAAGCATGTCCACAACCGTTTAAAGGTGTATAATAAAATCGTGTGGAATTTTGACGATTTGTTATGTCTGTTAAAGGTTGTGTTTCCTTTTCTTTGCCAAAAGCATCTCCTCTGATAGTAGCATTACGAACAAAGTCTGTAAACCAAAAAACATACAAATCAGATAACTAAAAGAAGTGGAAAAAATATATAAACTTACATCTTATATGAATAGTACTATTTAACGTAATGAATTTTGTAAAAGTATCATCACAAATCAATGTATGTTTAACAAACTAAACAACGTAATAAAAATTTTTGGGCAGAATAAATAGGCAAGTACAAAGACAAATCAACTATTAGCACATACGATTAATAATTCAAGATTTAAAATGATTCAGATATCATAATACACGTATGAAGGCGTGTCACTTTTTTTAGCCCATAAAAAAAATAGAATATCGGGAACTCAATGGTTGTGCCATATTCTCCCCTTGGAAAAATAGGACATTTGATAAGATTTGAACCTAAGCTTTCGGCAGAAATTTAATATTGATATAATTGTGTAGTACTCGACTCATCTATAGTGTCACATTAGATCACAGGACATTATTCGCGCTTTTAGTTGCATTGTAATTTCAATAGCTTTCTAATCACTCTAGCTAAGCTTCCTTTGTATGTATATAATAGAAATGTCCCAGTTAACATCGGCGAACCTGACGACTATTCCACTAAATTAAACTAACAGCTAATATTTTTTGTGTTTTCAGATTTTGAGATGAAATAGATATAGATTATAAAGTAAAAAAATTGAGCATAGTCAACAACTTTGTCACGACCCAAACCCCGATCCGGTCGTGATGACGCCTCTCGTGAAGACAAGGCAAGCCAACTAACTCATTTCGCCTTTTCAGAATAGTTAATATTAATAAACAGTTTTAGTATTATTAGATAACCACAAACTAAGCAAAAGATTTCTTTATAAAGTGCGGAATACAACCCAAACACAGTCCGATACTGGGGTGTCACACGTCATGAGCAACTAAGAAATCCGAATACAAGTCTACTGAACACTAAATCCGATACAATAGTTCTACAAACATAAAAATGATAAGATAAGGGAGGTACGAGGCTGCAAACGCCAACAGCTACCTCGTAGTCTTCGAATCACTGCCTGAACTGGGAGAATCAGCACTCAGGAGCGGACTCTGCGATGCCTGAATCTGCACCCATAGTGCAAGGAGTAATGTGAGTACTCCGAATCAGTGAGTAATAGTTATAAATAATGGTTGAAAGTATGAAAACACGTAAAGGCACAAAGCAATTCTATATCAAGCAGTAAAATCACTTAAAGCAGTAAATCAGTGAAGAAATCAAATGATATTTCTTTTTAAAAACAAGTAAAACATGTAATTTAGCAGGTAAATAACAAGTAGAAATCCGCCCCTCGGGCACAGTATCAATCGCTCAGAACAGTATCAGCCCCTCGGGCTCACTCTCAGTACATTATCAGCTCATCGGGCTCAGTATCAATCACTCAGAACAGTACCAGCCCCTCGGGCTCACTCTCAGATCATAATGGGTACTCGCGCTCACCGTGGGTGTGCAGACTCCGGAGAGGCCCCTTACGGCCCAAGCGTTATATCAAGCCACCTCATGGCAACATCACTAGGCACTCGGCCTCACATCACTCAAGCCACCTCGTGGCATAGAAAGTATCTCATATCACTCAGCATGTCCTCACATATGGCCCTCGACCTCACTCAATCCAGAAATTATCACAAGCCCCTTGGGCATTAATAAAAGAGTAGTGCTCAACCCAAACAATATTTGAAAGATCATTTAAGTCTCAAATTCAAGTAAAAGTGGCTGATTTTGTAAAGCAGTGTAAATCAATAGGACTGAGTTCAAGTAGTATGTCAAAATAGTGAGGAAATAGTGATAAAAGTCCATGAAAGATTCAAATAGTCGGCACGAAGCCCAAATATGGCAATAAGCCCAAGTCATGATGATAACAATTAAGTCTCAGTCAAATACGCGGTAAAAACATCAATCAGGATGGACCAAGTCACAATCCCCAATAGTAAACGACTCCACGCCCGCCATTAAGCGCGTGTCTCACCTCAATATAGCACTACGTTGTGCAATCCGGGATTTTAAACCCTCAGGACATCATTTACAATCATTACTCACCTTAAGCCGGCCAAAACTCTAGCTCGCTATGCCCTTGCCTCTCAAATCGGCCTCCTCACGCGTCGAATCTGACCAAAACCACAACGAATACGTCACAATAAGCTAAGGGAATAATACCCAATCGAAAACAATCGAAAAATATCAAAAATTCCGAAATTGGCAAAACCCGAGCCCCGATCCCACTTCTCAAAACTCAAAAAATTTCACATCATTAGATTCCTTATCACCCCACGAGTTCATACATACCAAAAGTTCTCAATTCCGACCTCAAATGGTCCTTCAAATCCCAATTCAAAAGTTCAATTTCTCAAGCCCTAGTTCTTAAGTTTTAGGCTTAGTTTTTCCATGAATTTCTAGGTGGATTTCACAATATAATGAGAGTTTCAGGTTCGAAAATCTTACCTCTAAACGTTTCTCCTTGAACCCCTCTTCGATTTCCTTCAAAAACCTCTCAAAAAGGCCAACTATGGAGTAAATGAGCTTCAAATCGCGGATGAAACGAATTAAAACATTCTGCCCAGGGGTTTTTCGCATCTGCGAACAAAAGCCCTCTTCTGCGGAACCGCGTATGCGGCCCAAACAACCGCTTCTGCGATCACTCATTTACTAGCCTAAACCGCATCTGTGATGGAAAATTCCGCATTTGCGGCTTCGCAGATGCGGCCACCTCGACCGCTTCTGTGGAAACTGCTCACCACGCCCACTCTCGCATATGCGGCTCCCCTTCTGCATGTGCGACACCATACCTGCGGTCCCCAATCCGCAGGTGCGGAGATACCAGAAGCAACAATATTAGCTGCTGCAACAAGGTTCCAACCTCTCCGTTAGCCATCCGGAATCACCCCGAGGCCCCCGGGACCTCAACCAAAAGCACAAACATAACCCAATAGCTTATTCAAACTTGTTCCAATCATCAAAATATCTCAAACAACATCAAATTACTCAAAACACATTGGATTCAAGCCTAATTTTTGAAAAATCTTCCGAAATATGCTTTTGATCAAAAACCCAACCAAACCACCTCCGAATGACCTGAAATTTTGCACACACATCCCAAATAACATAACAAAGCTATTGCAACTCTTGGAATTCTGTTCCGACCCTCGGATCGAAATCTCACCTACCAACCGGAAATCGCAAAAATACTAACTTCGTCAATTCAAGCCAAATTCTACACCGGACCTCCAAAACCAATTCCGATCACGCTCCTAAGTCATAAATCATACAACGAAGCTAACCAAATCATAAAAATTCCGTTTCGAGCTCATATACAAATAAGTCAACTCTTGGTCAAACATTTCAAATTTAAAGCTTTCAACTGAGACTGTTCTTTCAAATTCATACCGATCTCCGCGAAAACCAAAACCAACGATTTACATTAGTCATAATACATCATACGGGGCAAGTCATGCTCGAGAACGGACAATCAAAGTGCAAAAGCTCAAAATGACCGATCAGGTCATTACAAACTTAAGTCACCACATCTCTGATATTAGTAGTTCAGTTAAGCTAATTTAAATACCACAATATATCACTTCTGCAACCTACATGAAGATTAATTTGTCAAAAGAGGAAGAAGTTTGGGCTGGTGCAAAGTGTAGCGTTGCTACATTCAGAGTCCAAGACAGAAAGGAACTCTACTGCTGAAGAATGACCCAAAGCAAGATGATCAAGGTAGCAGAAACTTAATTGGATGGTTTCTAATGAAAAGTCCATATTGCAACACAAAACAATAATTCCAGCAGATCACATAAAAATTTACTTAACTAATAAGTTATGCAAGTCTACGGTGGGCAGTGATAGAGCTTTTGAGCCATCCAATAGGCCATGAAAATTAGCCCAAGGAAAATCAGAGATAAAAGAAGATGACGTAAGAAATATGCAGTATTCGTATGTTCATTCTATTTTTCCTGGCTAGTTTCTTCTCTTCTTAGACAAGTTCCAACCGAGAGATTGTGAGTTCGAGTTTCCCCAAGAGCAAGGTGAGAAGTTCTTGGAGGGAAGGATGCCGGTGGTCTATTTGGAAACAGTCTCTCTACCTAGGGTAGGGGTAAGATCTGCGTACACACTACCTTCCCCAGACCCCACTAAGTGGGATTATACTGGATTGTTGTTGTTGTTGTAGTTTCTTCTCTTCTTCCATGTCAAATTGAGTAGTAACTGGCGTAGTTGTGAGAAGTTGTAGAGCCGTCTATTGAAGAGAAGGCAGTTGATGATGCATGGCATATACTGCGCCTCTTTTTCGCTGGTGTATAGCATATTTTTATTTTTATTTAAGTAATATTTTATTTTAATATAAGTCTCACTCTTTATTTTTTGGATACAATAATATTAATTGAGTTTTGGTGTGTTGTAATGGTTTTCAATAACAACGTAAATAGGATGAGGTCTGTATACTAATTTTGAGGAGAAAGTAAAAGTGTATTTAAAAAATATGCATTTTTTTTGCTTTATTTTGTAGTTTTTGCATTTTAATTTTTTTTTGTTTTCTTGAACTTATTTTTAATTCTTTAATATGATGCTCATGATATAATACCGTGTACTTTTAATACCATGTGATATAATACCATGAGATATTTCGTAATGTGTGCGACTATGTACTTTTACAATTTCAAATTTCCACATAAAAATCGACTGCATAAAAATTGTCGAATGTCGATTGGTTATTATTTTTAATTTCTTTTAAATTACGAAATCACATCAGTTATGTGATTAGCCATATCACAGAGAAAAATCGTCTCCATGGGTGAATATTTTAAAAATAAAACTGGTTGTGAATTTTGCCCGTAACATTATTTTTGTAAGATTTATGCATTATTTTTTTTATCTTACATCTTTAATACGATACGTGATACATATGTTGTAATAGCATAAGACCTTTCGTACCTTTCGCGACTATGTAATTTTGGATATGAATCTGTACCCGAAGATATATATTTATATCTTTAATATGATTCTCGTTTGGTTATACAGCTTTAGCCATAGGAAAGACCAAAATCCTCTCTATTGTTGCATAAATTAAAAGCGCCGAAAATTATTATTTTTACCTTTAAGAGTCCGTTGTAGCGTCTATGCATAATCTTTTCGTCATATATTTGTAATAATAAATTGAAAAGACGCTCGAGATCATATACTGTCGTCTAATATCATATCACATTCCTTTGTGGGTTTGACTATATAATTTTAGCCTTTGAAATTCTAATATAGAAACTTTATTTTGGCAGAAAAAAAGCTAGATACGACGAATAAAACTCCGATGTTTTCTTTTGAAAAATTAGGATTTATATTACTACAAAATAATTTTGTTTTATTTTTAATTTATCTGGTTTAACAAGCAATACCAAAAAACAGATATGGTAATGATCTGTAGCAGAGATAATTAACAAAACAAACTCATAGCAACACTCTAAATCAAGTAAAATTAAACCTTTCCCCTTTAAAATTTAGTGGCTTCATGAATTCACTATAAAAGTTTGATGTGATGAATGCCAACAGAGAAAATAGGGAAGGAAATTAAATTATTAAGATTGCCAACTCATAGACAGAGGAACTATTTTAAAATTGAAACTTAATAGTACTTTTATCTTGTTAGAGTTGAACGAATTAACAACTCAAAAACACAAAGCAACAAATTGAAATTTGCAACTTACGAAAGAAAGAGCAAAACAAATTAGTAAGAAAATAACAATTTTTGAAGACCTTTTCATCTTGTAGAACTAATTCAATCGAGAATGCAGTGTCTGAATTATAACGATATGATATTTTCCACAAACGAACAACCCGAACTTTCAACTTCCATTGCATTTTTGAAATAGTTATATCCTTGATGAAATCATTGTGAGTAGTCATTCTTTGCATCAGCCGTAAGTTTTCTTTAATTTTTGATAGCAGTAGGAAGATTAGAATTGAAGTACCGTGTAAGTTACTGGTATGAAATATAAGTTTGCAGTTTGTGCAGTAATTACCGAGTAGTGGGTTTGAGTCGTTAGTTTCAATCGTGGTTGAGATAGTTGAGGACACTCTGTTATTTTGCAGAGATAATTTAGGGCAAGTGGAAGTTAAAAGGTTTGGAAAATTTCCTTTTCAATCGTGCGCATGTTTGTAAGTTTCAATGTGTTTTGAGGTTTTGCAGAGGAAAGTGGGTTATAAATCAAGTTTCTTTTTTAAAGTTAAAGAGTAAAAAACGTATATGTTTTAAAATCAGTTAACTTTTTAAAAATAAAGAAATCTGAAATTTTGAATTAAATAAAGATCTTTTCTTGGAAGAAAAATTTACGGTCTTCATGGTTCAAAAGTGGATGAATTTTGAAGTAGCTTTTATTTCCAAATAATTTTGAATTAGTAAATTTTCTTAAAAATAAATAAATCTACAATTTTGAATTAAATAAAACTATTTATTGGTCTTCATGGTTCATAATTAAAGAGTCAAAAATGTATGTTTTAAAATGTGTAATTTTTAAATAATAATATAAAATCAGATTTTCTTTTTAAATTTAAAGATTAATAAACATATGCTTTAAAATCAGTTAAGTTTTTAAAAATAAAGAAATCTTTAATATTTTAAACTAAAAGATTAGGAAAAGTGGGTTCTAAATGTGCAATTTAATTTTTAAATAAAAATCTAAATCAGTTTTCTTTTTTAAAATTAAAGAGTAAACAATGTATGTTAAAACCAGTTAAATTTTTAAGATGTATGCTTTAAAGTCAGTTATTTTATTAAAAATAAATAAATCTGAAATTTTGAATTAAATAAAGCTCTTTAAAATAAAAAATTTGGTCTTTGTGGTTCAAAGTTAAGGAGTCAAAAACGTATGTTTTAAAATGTGCAATCAATGTTTAATTTTTAAATAATAATCTAAATCAGATTTCCTTTTTAATTTTAAAGATTAATAAATGTATGCTTTAGAATCAGTTAAATTGTTCAAAAGAAAAAATCTTTAATACTTTAAAAATAAAAAAATCTAAAAGTTTGAAGGAATTTTCAAAATAACCTTCCAGCTCCTATTTTTCGGAGGATTGTCCTAAAGTGCCAAGTGCTTATTATGATGATGCCACTTGGCTTAACGAGGATGCTTCTTCCTTTCTTTTTAATTATAGATAGACTAGTATTAGTACCCGCGCGATGCTCGAACAAATCATTTCAAATTGCGAGTATGTTGTTTGAATCATGTAAAATAACCTTAAAATATATATCTCTCAGATAAAAATTATATAACATGAGAATTTAATTATGAAGCAGGATATGAAATTATTGATCAAATCTCGTAGTAGACAACCAATCTTTTTAACATATATTTGTAGCAACCTAACCCCTTGATTTTAGTACTTGAATTTCGTTCTGTTGTCAATATTAAAGAATGTTAAACATGTCATATTGTGATCTGTCTTGTTCGAGCACATTAGATCATATTATTTTAACAAAATTCTTACAATTATTTTTATCAGGAAGTCAAATATGTCTTATTCATCACATCATTTTTACGTAAGTTCTTTTTTTTGTTCTTTTCTTATAGTTATTGTATTATTTAATATTTCATATTATTATACCATCATATAATTTTTTGTTAGCTTATAATTAAATTAATGTCTTGCTTATTATCCTTTTAATAGTATGTGATAAAATAAATGTTTTATTCTCGAAATTTGATATATTTTTATGCTTTTATCCTCTTATTCATAATATTTTAATCATTTAAATTTGCCAGTAATATTTTTAAATATAATTAATTATTTTATTTTATCTATATTAAAATTAATGTAAAGTACAAGTATCCTCACACTACCTCTATTTTCTTTTTAATATACATTCTCTTTCTTGCTATAAATGTTAATTAGTGTTATATTAATATTTTACCTATAACCAAAATAATGTCATATTTTGTTTAAATTATAACTTTTAATTAGTCTAAAATATTAATACATAAGTTATTTGATCATCATGTTCCATATGTATTGAGTTCTCTTATAATTAATTTTGTATTAGATGCAGTTAAATTTTTTTTCTTTTTAAGCTATAAGATAAAATTTAATTTTAATTTTAATATTAATTTTCAATATTTTTAAAATTTTATTTTGTATTAATAAAATTTATTTTGTATTTTTAAAAATTTATTTAATATATAAAAAAATTCTTAATTTTTTGATCACATTATTTCTAAATATTGTAATAGTATTTTTACTGTCATTTTAATTCTTTACGTAATATTTTCAAAACAAAATCTCATCTCAAACTCAAATAATTCTTATCATTTTATTTTATAAACTGGACCACATTTTCAAATAATTATGTTATGCATTCAAACTCAAACTAACTGCACTCGATTCAGATATTAATCACAGAAAAATATTTTCTTAATTGTTTGAACATATTATATATAAATGTTTTAGTAATATTTTCACTGTCATTTTACTTCTTTACATAATTTTTTTTCTTTTTTAGTTTTAAGATACAAATTTAATTTTTGTAAAATTACCTATATCAGAAATTTATTTTATAATTTAAAATTTTATTTTTTATTATTATTTTATTTTTCATAAATAAGACTTCAATTTCGTGGTATTATTCATAATTTGAGCATTCACATCGTAGTTTTAAAAACTTTCTAATCTTAAATTCAAATAGTCTTTTCTTTTCATTTCTAATAGTAAATTTCTAATAAGTTAACATAATTCTCCCATTTTTTTAATATAATATATAGTCTTATTACGTTTTATGTGGCTTTTCATTAACTCGTAACTTTATTTAATATCATTCTCAACTACTTTTCTTTAATAATATAAGATAAATATATAATTTTTTAATTATGAAATAAATATTTATTTTGTTTCAAAAATATTGCTCGAAAATTTTAAATTATTTATAATTTAATAATATTTTTAAGTATTGTATATTTACTTTATTTTATTTTCTAAACTTATGATTTATAAATGTCCTTACATTATCTCTAATTTATTTTTATTGTTCAATATTTTTAGTTTTTTATTTTACTATTAGATTTGAGTTATGTGGACTTATATTATGACTTTTCTTATCGTAATATAAAATATTTCTCATCTCAAATTTAAATAAGTTTTACATTTTTTCCTATGATAAAAAATCTTAGTTTTTTTTCTTCTATTTATTCTTTATTATTGATTTTATATTATTTAATACCTAGTATTATTACATTGTCATGTGAATTTTTATTAGCCTGCTTGAATTTAATATCTATATTTACCGCACTCATTCTAATATAATATAGATAAAAATTAAAATACTTTCTCATCTCAAATTTAAATATTTTTTATCATTCTATTTTCTTAATTGGACCATATTTTCAAAATATTATGGTATGCTTTCAAACTTAAACTAACTAAACTCAATTCAAATATTAATCATAGAAAAATATTTTCTTAATTGTTTGAACACATTATATCTAAATGTTGTAGTAATATTTACGTATAAAATATTCGTTTGCACGATTTATCAATATTAATATGAATTTATTTTTCTTGTTATTAAAATATCTTTTGCTGATTATTTAATTTTTCTCTTACCTTATAATTAATTTGTATACTTTATGTAAGATCTTATTTTGCTGCTTGAATTTATTTAGTTTTTAAACTCAATAAATCTTTAATATCTTAAGTAATTTTTAGTTTTATTTTATATTTTAACTTACTCCAAAGTATAAATAGTCATAGGTTATCTCAATTTACGTCTTTATATATTTTTTTCTATTATAGTTTTTAATTAATTTTTCACCTCCATATTTCTAGCTAACATAGAAGAAAATTTATGAGTGGATCAATATATAGATATAAATATAGATATAGATATAGATATAGATATTGATACAAATATATATATATAAATTTAAATATAGATATATAGATTAGATTTGTCTAGATATATTTAGATTATGTATAAGATTCATTAAACTACCTCCATTAATTATGTTTCTATATATAATTTCTAATTATAAATGTTGTCCTAAAATTGCCAAGTGGCTTCATTTTAGCTTGCCACTTGGCTTAACCACAATGCATACTACTCTCCTTTTAATATAACTAGTATTAGTACCCGCGCGATGCGCGGATAATCAAAAAGAATGATCTACACCGTAAAGTTTAATATGTTAGTGTTAATACCATCTTTACAACCAAATATTAAAAATATTTTAAGACTCCAGTAAAACTTTCATTCCATCTCCTAGTAAATGTTCTATAAAAAATAATGATACTATACAATTTGTTTGATATGAATGTTCCACGAAAAATAATATAATGATGCTATACAATTTGCTTGATACGAAACATGTGCTTAAGGAAATATTTTTGTAGCAACTGCTCATGATATATTGCAGTGCAGTTTTCAAAAGTTGTCCTCTGTATTGAGGCAATGATGAAGGAACATGAATTATGTCAAACACTAGCTCATAATCAAAATGTATGCGGCAATGCATATGCAAAACTGATTTCCCGCTAAGGCTCTCTCTTTATTATTGTCTAGCATTTGTGGTAATTGAAACTTTTTACTCTTTTTACCATTCCACAGGCTTTGTCTATTAGCCTAACACTGTCTAAAGCCAAAGTTGAGGCAGAAAAGGGACAGGTCAATTGCGGAGAGCTGATAAATTCAGCTATTCAAATCATAGATGAAGTCGGTGGAAGGGTTGTGTCACGACCCAATTCCCGAACCTGGTCGTGATGACGCCTCTCATGAAGACAAGGCCAATCATTCAACCCAATTCATCCTTTTAAGACAATTAATTAACACAATTATAGTATAAACATGGTTTAATAGTATCCAATAGCGGAAAGTATAGATAAAATACGAAAATCCAACCCAACTCAGCCCTAACCGGGGTGTCACAAGTCATGAGCTACTACAGAGTTTACTAAAATTCTACAAAGTATGAAATTAGGAACAAAGTCTGAAGATATCATAAATAATAGAAGATAAGGGAGAAAACGGGTCTGCGAACGCCATGCAGCTACCTCGATAACTCCGATGAAAACTAAACAGCAGAAAACTCGCTCTATGCCTCAAGAATACTTATACCTGCACACATGGTGCAGGGAATAATGTGAGTACTTCGACCCAGTGAGTAATAAATATAAATAATGATTGAAGGTAAGAAAACACGTTAAGGCACACAACATTCTATACAGAAGCAGTGAAATCATTTAAAATAACAATTTAGTGAAATATCATGTGAAATTTCTTTTAAACCAGTAAAACATGTAATTTGGTAGTAAAATGACAAGTAGAAACGTGCCCCTTGGGCTCAATATCAAAACAACAAGTAGAAATCTGCCACTCAGGCTCAGTATCAAAATAACAAGTAGAAATCTGCCCCTCGGGCTCAGTATCAAAAATAGTAATTAGAAATCTGTCCCTCGGGCTCAGTATCAAAATAATAAGTAGAAATCGGCCCCTCGGGCTCAGTATCTTAGAATAGTATCAGCCCCTCAGGCTCAAAACAGTATGAAGCAATCTGTCAATGAAATAAGAGCACATAATTATTATGGTAGATAATGCAGATAAGGAATAAATGCAGGAGTGCAATGCAATGCATATGACAGTACCCTCTGGTACCCACTGCGGCGTGCAGCCCGAGCCATCCATATTTATTTATCGTCGACGGCGCTCACTGGGGGTGTGTACAGACTCCGGAGGGGCTCCTACAGCCCAAGCGCAATATCAAGACATCTTGTGGCATCAAATCTAGGCCCTCGTCCTCATATCAATATCAGTATAATCACCCAGCTCTCGGCCTCAATATCAAGGTAATCAACCAGGCTCTCGGCCTCAATATCAATGTAATCAACTAGGCGCTCGACCTCAATATCAATGTAACACTGCTGCAACGCGCATCCCGATCCATGCTCAGTCCAGAAATCACCATAATCCCCTTGGGCATTTGTAAAACAACAGTTCTCAGCCCGAAATATCATTTAGAAATATCATTTAAGTCTTCAAATCTTAGAAAGATGGCTGAGTTTGCAAAACAGTATTTAAAACTTTGGACTGAGATCAAATGATATGCAAAATATGCGAAAATAGTGATATCAATCCTTGAAGGATTCAAATAATTGGCAAGAAGCCCAAATGTAACAATCAAATCTAAGTAAGGATGATTCTCAATTTAGTTCAAGTAGAAAACACGGTAAAAAACATCTCTCGGGACGGACCAAGTCACAATCCCCAATGGTGCTCTACCCCACGCCCGTTATCCGGCGTGCATGTCACTTTAATATAGCATTATTATGTGAAATTCCGGGGTTTCAAACCCTCAGGACATCATTTACATCAATTACTCACCTCAAACCGGTTATTTCTTTAATTCGCGACGCCTTTGCCCCCGAATTGGCCTCTTTGTCCGTCGAATCTATCCAAAATTAGAACAAATATGTCACATTATGCTGTAGGAACAATACCCAATCGAAAATAACTGAAAATATCAAAAATCCGAAATTTGGCAAAACCCGAGCCCTGGGCCCACTTTTCGAAATTCAGAAAAATTAACATCAACGGATTCCTTATCTCGCCACGAGTCTATACATATAAAATTTACCAAAATAGGACATCAACTCGACCCTCAAATCTTCAAATCTTATTTTCAAATCCCTAGGCCTAAATCCCCAATTTACTCCTCAAAAACATGTAATCTAGTCGGATTATTCGATGATAATTCAATATTATGGAGTAGAAATGATCACAAGTGACTTACCTCAAGATTTCCCATGATTTCTTGCTCAAAAATCGCCCCAATCCGTGTTCTTTCACCAAAAAAACGTGAAAATGAGCAAAGAAAACCAGAACAGCATTAATAACCCGAATCTGGTCGCTAAAAGACCCATTCCCGTCGCTAAAAGTCCCAAATCTGGTCGCTAAAGGTGCACATCAGAACCTTCTGCACCAGCAATATTTATTTTCACTAAAAAAGCTCTAACTCCACCATACGAACTCGGAATTCGATGATTCTTGCTCCTATGAGTCACAAATAATGATACGAACATAGTCCTTCAATTGAAACTCAATTCGGAGCTCGTTTGCTCAGTGCGATATCCATTTCGCTCGTTAAACAATTAACTCATATTTCGCGTCAAAAACTCAATCGCGACTTGATGAAATTAGACCAAACTTTCCAGAGCACTCCTATAATTCATTATTTAAATTCTGGAAATCTCGAAATAAAATTTCGATCTCTAGAACTAAAAATGGATCTTTGGATCATTACGTGCTTATGCTCAAAACGGCAAAAATCTTCCAAAAACTCTTCCAAAACTTATCCGAGCCTCATGTGACCCCGACCAAACATGCCAACACACCCCATAACATCATTCAAACTTTTTCCAATAAACAAAACACCTCAAACAACATCAAAACCATCAATTCACATCGAATTCAAGCCTAAGTTTTCCAAAAACTTCTGAAACACGCATTTGATCAAAAACCTCACCAAATCACCTTCGAATGACAAATTTTGCACACACATCCCAAATCACATAATGAAGCTACAACAACTCTCGGAATTCCATTCCGATCCTTGGATCAAAATCTCACCTATCAACCGGAAATCGCTAAAATACTACTTCCGCCAATTCAAGCCAAATTCCACACCGGACCTCCAAAATCAATTCCGATCGCGCTCCTAAGTCATAAATTACCTAATGGAGCTAGACAAATCATAAAAATTCCGATCCGAGATCATTTACATATACAACGTCCGGTTGACTTTTCCAAAACAAACCTTCCTTAAAGAGACTAAGTGTCTGATTTCCTACTAAAACCAATCCAAATCAACTCGTTCGCACCCAACACTGATAATGAAGCATAAAGAAATAGGAAATGGGGAAAACGGGGCGGTAACTCACGAGACGACGGGTTGGGTCGTCACAAGTTGATTATGCTGAGGTGAGAACTTAAACAATAATAATATATTTTATATGGATATAAACAATAGAATACCAACTGGGAACTCAATCTGTTCCCAATATCAAAAATTGATGGAACCCCTATAATTTTCAGTTTCAATTTATGCTTGCTGGTCTTAATTTTCAGATTGTTTGGTCCAACCACAAAGTTTTCATAACGTACAATCCTATTTCATGTATTTTTATTTTGAAAATACGCATAACAACTATTCCAATAGTTGCATGAATTCGATCTCCTTAAAATAAAAGATGTGGAAAGAAATTTAAGTTAGTAAGGCGCATAAGTTGATGAAAATACATCACAACTCGAAAAAAATAACATGTAAAAGAGTATGCACCTTTTCATCTTGAATAATTAATTCAATTGAATTAGAATTTTCTGGTTTCTCGCGGATCCCGCACGCAGCGAGAGCTTAGTGTACCGGGTTGCTCCCTTAGAAGCTTCAAATCAACTGAATCAGAACATGGAGCACTTGTTTTTATGGTTCAGCAAAACTTGTAAAAATTGAATAATAAAACATTTTACAACAGTAAACCTTAAACATTTAAAGAGGACAGTATCTTCTGAAGAATAGAATGAATAGACATGAAAAAGAATGAACACCAGAAAGGTGGACTAGGGGAAGAAGGAAGAATACAAAACCCCTCTATAAAGAAGAAAAAAAGAAAAAGAAAATACTATGTACCTGCATCATACCAAGTTACAACAAGAAAACACTCTGATTCATCTGAGAAACTCAGCAGTGAAAATGGCCACAATTTCATCAATGGTGAAGTAAGCACCTCGAAAAAGATTAGTCCGTGTTTGGCAATACCCCTGAAAAGTTCGGAATTCTGTCAACATGCTTCAGCGCCCGCTCAGCAATCTGTCGTGTCCTATAATCACCATGTTGGAAAGCATAAACGAGAGCTGTGCTCACGTTCGGATCACCAGCAACTTCAAGGGCTATATCCTCTGTACGCAGTAGCATTTCAGCTGCCCAAACTGCTCTTCTCAAGTAATACATCAAGAATAGGTTTGATTCCTTCAGTCTCACACAATATCTGGACACCTTCTTCGATATCCTCTCCATCATCCAACAAAGTGCATACAGCTGCAAGTGATGCCTCAACAACCTTTTCATTTGTGTGGTCAAGAAGTGCAACCAACTTGTCCACGGCTTGTCCTTCCAAGAGACAGAAGGTGTCTCTCAGAGAACATGTTCCCGGATGGACCTTACACAATCCCGTTATAACAGGTGGCTTGCTCAAACAAGGGAAGATCGAGACACAAAAACCTGGCTTTGGCAGCACAGGCAATTTGGTCAAGTTATTGGATTCTTGAGATAAGTTCTCCAAAGCCATGGCGGAGACCATCCGCACATTATCATGGTCTGAAGAAGTTCAATGAAGAGTGCGGCAACATTCTGTTCACGACAAAGTGCAATGGCATCAGGCTCATCAGTCAAAACAAATGTGATCCTTGAGAGAACTTTCACAAGCCCTTCTAGATATGGCGTAACAAAGCGACTCCCTCTTGTCTCTCCCTGTCGGATACTAACTACCCTCGAGATTACCAGCGGGAAGACACCTTCGTCAAGCATTTGCCTAGTAAGTCCCCTATCCCTTTCAGGGAGATCAGCTAAAAGACCAACTGCCGCAGCTTGCTCCTCGGTTATACCAGTATTCTCTGATATGACTTTAATTAGACTACCAAGCTGACCTGATGTACCACGTAAGCAACGAGCGAGTTCTTGAACCATATGAGGAGAGAGGTTCCGCAGAAGCTTTATCGAAGCTACCCGAAGATCTTTCTGTGGAGCCTCAATAAACTGAACCAAACTGATAGTCGCGGCCGAGCTTTTAATGGCAGAAACAACGTTAAAAACAGCTGCAGGAGAACTGGTTAAACCAACAAGAACTTGAAGAAGCTTGCATTCTATTGCAGGACCGGTGTTGCATTCTACTGCAGGACCGGTGTTGCTGATATTCAGAGCCAACCGGAACTGAATCAAAATCATACCCTGAGTTGGCGATGTTTGCAAGGATTGTTGCAGAAACCTCTTTGAGTCGCATCGGCAGTTGGTTAGCCCCAACAAAGAAGAGATCTTTGACAAGAGGGGGAAGTATACCTGCCTCTATGAGGATCTTGGCACTAGACTCGTAAGATGAGATTTGATTTAGAGATTTTAAAGCAGCCTCTCTTGATGACATGTTCCCATGTTTCATGATGTTGATCAGTGATGAACCAACAGTCCTTGCCAGTAACACTTTCACATCATTATTAAGAACCAGCTCACCAAGGAAAGCAGCCATGGAAAGTTTGGTCTCTGGCGATCCTGTAACAATTGATGGGACAATAAATTTAACTTGGAAGATGTTGAATGAAATAAAGCAAGGATTTTGCTTAGAGAGATGTAACCAGTATAAGGAGAAAGTATGGTCAATCTGGGAAATTGCTGCCAAATATCCATGGGTGATGAGTTTGTGTGCATCTACTTAGCTCAAACACAATGAGCATGAAGCAATGAGTTTTAGCAAGTATAGAAGTCTGAAAAAGAAAATTTCAGAATGGAAACAGGCAACAGTATGCGACTTTTTGGTTCACTCAAAAGACATCAGAAGGGGGTATGCCCCAGCTCCCCTCCAGATTTCCAGCCAAACCACCACCAAAAAGAACCACTAAACACAAAGGTAGACGCACACACACAAATATATGTCTAGCGAGTGAGTCCTCATGTGTGCATGTGGAAGTCTCTGAGAAATTAAAGTGATAAGCCATCAGCCCGTCACTACCAGATCTCTTACCAGAGGATTTATTACCTAGGTATAAACGAGACACTCTACATTGTTGGAGAAAGAGTCCGAGGAAACCAGAGAAAAATGAACAGCATATGGAGGAAAAATAAATCCTACATGATAATCAAGATAGTTTCAATGAAACTTCAGACCTAATGCAGGTATTCCAGGAAAAGTTATTATAAAAAACCTGAAGGCGAAAAATTGGAGGATTGTTCCACAGATTTGGGATCTCCATCAATCGATGATGATGCATCCAGATACTTAGACTTAATCCTTCTAAGGTCTACAGAATGATATAATGAGGAAAACAATAACAGTGTTTATGAAGAGTTCCAGAAAGCATCATAAAGCATTCCAGAATGCATCCAAATAACCTGACTGTTCAACTGCTAAAGCTTTGAAAGTCGAGCCTTCATCTATAACAGAATGGAAACTCAGATAATATTTCATTTGAAAATGTTCATGAAACATTATGAAATTCCTTTCCATGAATATCACACAATTTCGGAGGTAAAGCATGCACTTGCAGCGCATGTTATTTCAGAATCAACTTATATGCTAAATAAGGAAGTGAATTATATGACAAGGAGGGAAAGCGATGCAAACTAAGAGAGCTGCACATGAAGAAACTTCAGTTCGCTGGGCAAATGAAAAGAAAGAAAAAAAGGATATAACGGTTGCATGGACATCTTACTGATCGACGAAAGCCAAGCTTGAGACAAGTTCTTCTCCACCCAAGTACAGCAGATGCAGAAATAAAGAAGGAAACTTTCATGAAAGCACTTTACAGAGTTTGCTGTTCATTGTTACCGTAAAAATTTTGCTATTGTGATAAGTCTTGTAGCAGTTCTTTAGAATTGGGGTTATTAGTTAGGTCCTATTTATTTTCAGTAACTTTTTGCTTTGTTGTTCCCTTGTCTTAAAAATGTCATCTTTAGTACCTTCGAATCAATTTCTTGATTCACAATAATTAGGAGTCCTAGATTGTTCAGGATGAGGATAGTTAGTCCTTTTTCCTATAAATAGAACTGTATTTCAACTTTGTAATTCATTCAACCATTACTATTAACGATATTTTGTCTTTTGGCCTTTTTATCTCTGTCTAGAACTTCTAGAGTAAGTTCCTTGATTTTCTATGAACAAAATACGGCTAAAACATACTTTGAAGTAAAGAACTTCCTACCACGCTGACGCTCTCACGTTTCAGATCTCCTCATGGCGTATGTCATACAATACGTATCTACTAGAATCATACGAATAACTAAAATATACTGAGTACTGACTAAGAAAAAAGGCGCTTAGAGTTTTTTATTAACTATCCTACATATGACAACTTGCTCTCTACACTGAAATGGTTTATTCTTTAGACTTAATTAATTTGAGTTTGTTGTTTCAAGTTTCAACAATAAAAGGCAACAGAGAGAGAGAGAGAGAGAGGGAGAGAAAGAGAACAAACAAATAAACAATAAGCAAGCTGTCATCCTTTGAAGCTATCAAGCGGAACAAATAAACATTTATCGTAATACAAAGAAGCACAAGAGATGGAGATTCAGACATCAAGTAAAGTACCTTCAAGTAGTAGAGTTAAAAGGGGCTGCAGCCGACCATTTTCAGCCATTTGTTTTACATTAATCTCACACTTTTCCAGGTTCTCCAGAGTATTCTCAGCCTTCTCAACAGTCACAAGATTCTCCGATTTGCTGCTAGCCATTCCAACCAGAATCAGAATTACCCCATTAACTGAACCAATTTTTTCACACTCTTAGATTTCGATAGCTCGTACAGCAAAGAAATGGCTGCCTCTCTTTCTTTGGATTGTTCATGTGATAAGAACTTCACTATTGTCCGTACGTTGTCACCCTCAGCCATTATTTCCTGAGGAAAGAGCAGGGCATATGATAAAAGAAATTAAAATTGGAAAAACATAAATAATAGGAACAATCAACATCATAAAATCGACTTTGGTAACAACATAAGTAATTTTTACCAAAGTTCTACAACCTTATTATCCATGTCGTCCTCTACCACAACTAGAAGCATTTCAAGAGCTTTACATCGAACCCTGCGACTGCTACTTCTTAACATTTCTACAATCATGGGTATGAGCTCCGCATTTCGAATAACATGTTTGTTTGAGCGATTTTTTGGCAAAGGTGCTGGACAAACTTCAAAGCCTGCATAATATCACTCTCCCCACTACCCAGTGATAATGATCTGCGAGCCATATCTATTTGTGCAGCTTCATTCCTTGCATTCCATTCTTCAATGGTATTTCATAGAGCTATACTTGGATTCAGCTCCGTGCTTCAGATCTCTATGCGTTAAAAGGGTACACAGGCTTTCTTCCACTATCCCTACATTCCTTGAACCATTTCTCAACAGCTTCCCTCTCGAAAGTCATGCCATTTTCCAGGGTAACAGGATCCTGCATTACTTGTTTTGTCAAAGGACATATAAATGCATCATAAATTGGTTCTATGTGCAGTCTCTCGAGATGGTAACTCTCCTCGGACGGGCTACCAGGATCATGATTCCCATCCCAGCTTTCCGCCATTAAAGCTTTGTACCTGTCAATGCATCTAACATAACTTCAAATCCTAACACAAAAATCTCAAACAAATGGCAGCTCACACATAAGCCGACCTCTTGAGCAAGAGTTTGCTCCCACTAATATGAAATGCTACTATTTCCATGATGTGATGAAAAAAGAAAAACTAAACTGGTAAAGCAATATCATCCCTTGTCCATTTTCCCAGACTTCAATTCCATAGATGAAAGCAAAACATAAAACAAGAAATAGAAAACGGAGAGGCTTCACGGAATGCTACACAATTCGAAGTGTCCACTTATAGGAATTCTTTTAACCAAGCTTATGTTTTTAATCAAGCCATCAGCATTTCTCTTCTATTCAATTGTTGTCATCGCTATGCTTTAATGATATACAAAATTCCATCTTTGAAAATGTGACCAAAACTAAACAAGAGGAACTTGTAACAGAAGATCCCAAAAGAGAAATGACTTGTGGAAAATACAACTAGTAGCCCTATAATCATCAACAACAACAACCCAGTAAAATCCCTATGATCCAACTACAATAACAATGATCAAAATTAACTAGTAGCCCTATAATCAAAGATCAAAATTACAATGATCCAAACAAATTACAAATAGTAAAATTAACAATTCACTGATCAAGTTCAATGACCAAAAAGAAGTCGATACAAACGAAAACTAGTTGTACCCCAATTTCAATTGGAAAAAGGGTAACACCCTTTACTTGGGACAGTTAAAAAAACTAGAATTGAATTGAAAAAAAACATCAGTTAACCTAAAAGGCTCATACCTTTAGGGAAAAGGAGCTCAACGGTCAAGACTATGAAATCAACTCAGCAACAAAGTCCAAAGATGAAATTGAGCAAAATTCATATTGTTCTTGAATGGGGCCATGTTGGAGAGGAAGAAGGAAGGGAAAGAGCTGGCAGCAGGAGTTGATGTTGATGAATGAATACAACAAACAAGTGGAAAACTACAAATTATGATTTTTTATTTCTGTAGTTGGGGAAAATATTTAAATACTTAAATTCTTGGGTTGACTCAAAGGACTCTATGTTATTTCTTTAATCTCAACAATCAGAATTTGGATACCCTTGCCAAAAAGATCACTAGTTAAGATGTTTCATATTTGATCACAACTATGTTACCAGCTAAGGACCAATAGAACAAAAACGCTGTTTATAGAAAATGTAAATAAATGAAATAAATATACAAAGCAGCTAAAGTTTACAGTGATATCTATATTAAGAATCTCTTCCATTTCCAGGTTCCAACCCCTTCCGCCTGGAGTGATCAAAATAATTCTCTGCTTTACCCAAGAGCAAATATCCACTGGATAGGACTCCAATATCGACGACTGTGTTCTCTTTGGTCAGGGAAAAGCCTCAATCTCTTCAGTCTGAACTTAAAACAGATTTCCCCAGTTCAGAAATCACTTCATGAGTCCAAAAATCCATGCGAGAAGGACATCAAGCCATCTCTTCAGCGAATATGATATCAAAAATGAATTGTACTGCAGAATAGAAGCAATTAGAATGTAGAAGTATGGGTTCAATAACAACAACATACATGTGCACTTCAAACAATGCATTAAAAGCTTCTGTTTTAGCACAGCTGAAGCTTAACTCGAGCTAAAACCTTACTGCCATAATGCTTAATTCCAGCTACAAGCAAAACTACATTGTCAAGAGGCTTCATATGGTTGATCTTACCTTGTACATTTCCGAGGAGCTATAATCTAAGGCATTAGGTAACTTGATGGGATAATTAACACTGAAGTTACGCATCATTAGTAACTTAAACAACATTACGGTGGGTACTAGCTGCCTTAATAACTAAACCACAAAGGAAGGGGAAGAGGAATAATGAAAAACTACATGTCTGAGACTCTAATTGTAAAATTCACAATTTTGAAGCAATTCAATGTTTTTATAATCTTTTAATTAACTCCTACATTCTAGGTTTGACTGTGAGCATAGAGGTCAGTAATCCAGGTTTAAGAGGCAATATATAACTTTTTTTTCTTCTTCCATAACAAACTTTCCATGCATTATCAAGTCAACATCCATATCTTTAGTTCAGGCTGCACCCAAAGTGTGTCTGCCTTCTAATTTTAGGTTGTCCTAGACTCGTGTCTGACAGAATATTATTGACTCATGTCAGACAAATGTCATATCCACATATTGGTACTTCTAATACAAAATTCTCTTTCCTTACTTAACGAAAGAGAACTTGTAATCACCAGATCCAAATTTTGACAAAACCAAAATACATTCAGTTCTTCTAATCATAAACGTGCAAAGATACAACTGCCATGCAATAACAGTTTGTTCTGACAACAAGATGTTCATTTAACAGGAAAGAGTAACTGTCTATGGACTGTTAGATTAATACTGACACTTTTATTGTTCTTTTTTTTTTAGGATGAATAAAGATGGATAGTTTCGTTCTTGATGCGACTTGCACAAATTCAAACCCACACCATAAGCCACATGGATTAGCAAGTCACTTGAATTGCTTGACTACATCGATTTTTACTCACCTTCCTCTTTGGGGATGTTAGGCTGATCAACCAACAGTTGCTGAAGCATGCCTAAATCATCAGTTGCACTGCAGGGAAATCAAGCTCCAATATGTGCATAAATTTTTAGAAAGAAAGAGAAATGGAACCTAATGACAAGACTAGGATGAAATCCCAGAATATCCCAATGCTCTTCACGAATCGAAACAGAATGAGCTTGATTTTTGACTCAAAAACGGATATCAAGCCAACAAAACAGGAAAAGAAAAATAAATTGACAGGGCATTGACCACCTATACCTAGCTCTGCCAGTGAGATCTAGAAAGGAAAATAAGTGTAAAAAAACTGTGTCATATGAAACCTGGGTTTTAAAGCAACTGCTGATATGACCGATAATTTAAGATGGTACCTGAAATAATGTACTGAGAGAATCAGTAACGTAAAGTGTTCAATGCATAATAATGCAAGGATAAGAACTAGTTCGTATGGCAAAAGAAAACCTAAGTTGCTCGGACACGGGTGCGGGTGTCCGACACGGGTGCGGATCTAGAGATCGGATCCTTTGAGATGTAAATTTTAAGAATCTGGGATATGGATCCTAGTATGGATACGGGTGGGAGGATCCGGCAAAAAATAATTCAAAAAAATAAAAATATAAAAATATCTCTAAATTATGAGAAATTCTGTGGAATACTTAGCTTGTAAAGTGTGAATTTCTTTATTCTCAAGTTGTAGATAAGTAAATAATTGATTTCCTAGATAAAGTATGCTATTTTCTTTCGATTTACCCTAGTTTTGGTTCTGATTTTCAGGAATCAAATTGTATCTCGTCTCGAATTTTTCTGTCTGACGTGGTCAAAGTACCCAAAATTGTTTGACCAGATCCGGTACATCCCATACCCACACCCATACTAGTGTCGTGTCGACACGGGTACGGCACCTAAACTGCCATATCGGGCAACTTAGAAGAAAACTATATCAAATCCATTCGAGGTGACAGGAAGAAAGAGAAGAAGGATGTAACTTGATTTCAAACCAAAATTTTGTTCATGTTAACCTACCATAGCAAATAGCACAGCTATATCATTTTCACAGTAAAGAGAAAAAGCTCCTGATGCAGGAAGTGATACTGAGGTGATAGTGGATAGCATGATTATATATCATTTTTCTTTTTAAGGATAACATCTGAAAATCTAATTCAAAGGAAGAAAGATCAAAGTACAGCTATATTACTAGGAAACAGCATATTATCTGCTAATAAAGGCTCAACAATGGAATTTACTAGTACTAAAAGACAATAAACTTCGTAATTTAAGATAAATAAGGCAGGAAAAGTGAAACAGGAAAAACATATATTTTCTTATCTATGCATACTCTGATTGGTGCATCTCACAGAGAAGTTTTAGCCCATCCAAGCAATCAGCAATGCTTGGTTTTACTCCAACGCGTTGCTGCAGCTGTTTCACAGTTACTTGAGTGTATCCCCCTTTTACGAGCTGTCTACCATCACGAACCATCTTCTCAAGCGATAACACGACAGAACGAAAATTTTCCCTAGATTTTGAACCAAACAGAAAGAGGGGAAAAAGAATAACCCTCTTAGTTGATAATCAACATCTAGCTCCAATAACTAAATGCACAAGTAAACTACAAAAGCAATTCACTTATTGCTCTATAACATTACAAAGGAGTACAACAAAACTCATCCCACGGTTTTAAGAAAGTCAAAAACAAGGAAAATAATGCTACTTTTGCTAACATAATCAATTACCAACAAAAAAAACAAAACAAAAAATTCGAAAGGGCAAGGACAAATATTTGACTTTTATAACTGAGGAAAGTTTGTGTTTGCCACTAGTTATTTTATCTCTAGTTAGAGACTTGCATATAAGTGTTTCAAATAACCTCTAGTTTAACTTAAAAGACTAATTTTGGGTATTAGAATGAAATGAGCCCGAATAGTAAAAGGATTCATATAGCCGACCCCAACTAGTTCGGATTGGCATATAGTTGATTGATTGACATTACTAAAAATCATGAAATACAAAGACAAAAAAAAAGGACCTACAGAGTTTGATTCATAGAAAGCAAGATAGTTTGAAGAGAATCCATTTGCTTAAGCAAAACAGCTTCTGCAATGCCTTCAACACAACTCAGGGCACCATAATTCTTAGAATCTTGAAGAATCTGCATAAAAATATAATCTTTTATAAGGGACAAAAGTAAACTATGTCAAAAGCCCTTTACTGTTAGAAGCTAGCCATTAGAACATGGTTAAAAAAGCTGGGAAAGTTAATTACCTGTAACCGCTGAATGATGGAAGAAGCATTGGTGAACTGAGAAAGCAGTCGAGATTGAAGATCATTCCACGTGTCCATCTCTTCCTTCACCTTCCTGAATCTCTGCTGATACTTTTTAACTATATTTTCCATATCTCCAATTTACCTAAAGACTATCAATAGTCAAATCATTAAAAAGACATACATAAGCGAGATATGAGAGAGAAAAAGAGATATGCGTATATGTGTTAGAGAGAGAGAGGAACTTACAACTGGAGTTGGCCGGAGACAGAAACGGCGGGCAGTTGTTGGCAGCCGCGGGCCAAGTGTTAATTTGGCTGAAAATTTTCCTTTTTTATTTTTTTAAAACCGAGAAAATATGGAATTTAAATAATCCTAGGATTTAACTTCTATAGATTTACTGTGTAAATTTTCTTTACAGTGTGAGCTCAGTGTTTGACCAAAAAATACAAACTTTCGGTTAAATTATTAAATCTTATGTAATAAAGGGTTAAACCTAGTTAATGATAATGACTCTAGATTTAGAACTAGTTAGCATAAATAACGTGAGATAATGCTGGTGGGGACCTGAAAATAGTGCACATTTAATATTCCAAAGGATTTGAGCAATAATAGAGGAGCATCAAGCAACAAAATAGCAATGAATGGTATTTATGTAAATAAGGAGAATGATTCCTCCTTCAAAATGGCTGTGAGGGTGTTGTCACCTGCATTATTAACAGTGTGAGTAGTACCTGTTATTGGAGGAGGGCAAGGGCCATGCTGCTCGACCGTAGTCGGTGTAACGCAAGTCCTTACGTTTTCTATGACTGGTTAGCGTGTCAGTTAGCCAAGCCTCAAGGAGCTTTTTCACCGCTAGTGGGCTCCTTTACCGCGAGTTCCATGGTTTTAGGACGGTCGTTTAATCATACTTGCTTAATTAGATTGTTTAATTACTCATTCCATAAATTAATTATGTTGGTGTTCATATCTTGAATTAACCAAATTTCACCATCTACTTTAATTACACTACGTGACAAATGCACTCATGTCCATAATCATATTACAGTCCAAACATGAGAGTTTAACAAATTATGCCAGATTTCATTGAGAATAGGGGCTGTCATTTCAAAGGAACATGTAAGTACATAGATGTCGAACTTACCAGTTCAAAGCCGAGAAAACACTAGGGAACAGACCAAATAAAGGTCAGAAATAGCCTCGACTAGAGCTCAGCAACGATTCCAACAGCTATCAGCAGAATTGAAGACCAAATCGGCTTGCCAAAAACCCAGAAATAATAAAAAAATTCTCTAGAATCAAGCAGAAACAGATGCAACTTCTCCACAGCCTTTTGAAAAGGAAAATCGGCCTAACTTGATTAGTGGTAATGGCCACCTACACCATTAGTCGCCATAGATGAAAGCAAAAGGCTTCAAAAAGAAATTGATAGAGAAAAAGGCGAAAGTTTTAGTCGGCATTTGGACATAAGAATTGTATAATTCCAAAAAAACGTGAAAAAAGATTTCTAAGTGAGACGGTCAATTCTGTTTGGATATAAATATAATTTCGGGTTATTTTTAAGTTTTGTGAGCTATATGAGTTAAAATTTTGAAAAATATTTTTTTGGGATTTTTCAAAATTTTTGAAAAATTTTAAAATTCAACTTCAAGTAAAAGTTGAAAATTTTATGAACAAATACGGATTTCGAAAAAAAATAAAAAAAATTCGGGAAAAATGGAAAAAATTTCTTATGTCCAAACAGGCTCTTATAGTACAAAAAGGAGAGAGAAAGTTTCGAATATTAATAATGATAAAACCGATTCCTTAATTTGGGGAATCTATTTATTTTTAAACCTGCATATATATGTTTTAAAATATGCTAAAGTTGTACAAAAATCAAATTATTTATGAAATAAACAAAGAATGATGCTATTAATGACAACTAGTATTAGTACCCGCGCGATGCGCGGATAATTAAAAAGAATGATGTGCACCATAAAATTTAATATGTTAGTATTAATACAATCTTTACAACCAAACATTAAAAACATATTAGGACTTCGGTAAAACTTTCATTCCATCTCCTAATAATTGTTCCATAAAAAATAATGATACTATACAATTTGCTTGATATGAACATTCCACGAAAAATAATGATGTTATATAATTTGCTTGATATGAAGCATGTGCCTAATGGAACATTATTGTAGCAAATGCTCATGGACATATTGCATTGCATTTTCCAGAAGTTGTCCTCTGTATTGAGGTTTATTACTACAAAAAGGCATGGGTAAAAATTCAAGAATTTCTGGTCCTTGGGCGATAATTTTTTACGAAAATGAGAGACAACATATATTGTATTACTGATGAGATAATGAAGAAGACATGCCAGAATGATCCTTTAGAAGGAAACTTAGTTGGCATCTAAAATTATTCCACACTTTCAGATGTTTTGATTAAGTGTAGAATAAAATATATTCAAATACATCAATAGCTTGGATTTTAGGAAGCCGATAGATCTCATCATACCAACATCAGAATCTAGATGAGCTTCATGCACTTGGACTGCAGATAACATAGTCACAGGCCACTGTTCCATGTCACTACAGGTGATATCTTTTTAGACTTTCCCAATGCATCTAGCTTATATTATGCTCTCTGCAGTAAATTATCCAACTTTGCGTTAAAGTAAAAAGTTGCATACTACCTCAATATGGAATTCTCCAGTTTCTGGTTCTTTGTTCACTGTTGTTGTCCACCCAACAGCAGATAAGGATTGCTAGTATAATCCATTAGTATTCTCCATTTCTCACTAATCTGCAAGCTAACACGACAGTATCACTCAAATATGATAAAAACTTGTGGCAGATTAATCACAACAACACGACAATAAAATACACAAAATGCAGTAACCAATAATGACACATAGTAAATCATATATAAAGAAAACAAAAAAAAATACTTAATTGGCTTCAAGATTCTAGGAGTGAGGCGCTGGAAATAAAACTAAAATGTCACCTCTAATGAACTACCACATAACATAGTTATACCAAATTAAAAATAATAACTAAAGAAAATGATACATAAGACCAAAGGATCATAAGACAATAACAATACTCAATAATTAAATGATAAATCATTTAATAACAGCTCTTCCAATAGTTGCATGAATTCGATCTCTCTTAAACAAAAAATTTGAAAAAAAAAGTTAAGTTAAGTTAATAAGGCGCATAACTTGAAAAAAATACATCACAACTCGAAAAAATAACAACAGCTAAAAGAGTATGCACCTTTCATCTTGAATAATTAATTTAATTGAATTAAGATTTTCTGGTTTCTCACGGTCTGGAACGTGCTATAGTCTAACAACACGAACCTTCAAATTCTAACTCATTTTGGACGTTGATATTTCGCTGATATAGTTATAGTTTGGAGCCATACTTTGCAGTAGTTTGTGCGTAAGCTAAACCCTAAGCAATGTAGAGAAGCCAAACCTAAATAAAAGTTGCTTAAATAAAGATTTTTAAGGAAAGGATATCGTAGTAAATCAATTTTAAGGCATCTGAAATCTTAATTTTAAAAAAAGGTATGTGTAAATCAATATGTAAGAGCGAGTGCACTCAAGAAATGACACAAATCTTCATTTTTTAGCTTTGGGTTTTTTGAATTTTTAACTTTCGTTTATTTTTTTATCAACCACCAAGCTTTAATTTTTCTTGTCTTTTTCCTTTGTCATCTTGTTAATAATATTTCCTTTAATATAATATAGATGTAAGATACAAAATATTTATTTAATTAATTCTTTCTTAAAAAAGAATACCTACCATAACTGAATTATAGACAAAATTTAATTAAAGATATCTATAATAATGTATATTGTTCACAAATAAGGTCAAATACAAAGCTTGTACTAAATAAAAATTATTATTTCAACATAAAATTAAGGTGTAAGATACAAAACGAAATTAACAAAATTTAATTAATTCTTTCTTAAAAAGGATACCTACCATAACTGAATTATAAACAAAACTTAATTAAAGATACCTATAGTAATGTATATGATATATATAGTAATGTATATTGTTCACAAATAAGGTTAGATACAAAGCTTGTACTAAATAAAGAATTATTATTTCAACTTAAAATAAATGTGTAAGATACAAAACAAAATTAACAAAATTTTAATTAATTCTTTCTCAAAAAAAGATACTTATCATAACCGAATTATACATAAAATTTAGTTAAATATACCTATAGTAATGTATATTGTTTACAAATAAGGTCAAATACAAAGCTTGTACTAAATAAAGAATTAAAATTAATGTGTAAGATATAATGATTCTTCTCAAAAAAGGATTCATACCATTACTGAATTATACACAAAATCTATATTATACACAAATTTAATTAAAGATACCTATAGTTATAGTATATTGGTTTGCTTAATGAAAATTGCATCTTTTTTTTGGTGTACGTCTTTGGTCATTCATTAAAAAAAGAACATTTTTATTTCTATTTATCTTAAAATAATTGGCTTTGATTAACTAAAGAATGAAATTCAACTTACAGAAAATCTTGGACTACTATTTCCATTAAATATGTTTCCATTTATAATTTAAATTTTTATGTTGTCTTTAAATTGCCAAATGGCTTCATTTTAGCTTGCCACTTGGCTTAACCACATGCTTCACTACTCTCGTTTTAATATAATATAAATATAGATATAATATATATATATATATATATATATATATATATATATAATATTTAAGTTTTTTTTTTTGAGCCGAGGGTCTCCTGGAAATAGCCTCTCTACCCTTCGGGGTAGAGGTAAGGTCTGCGTACATATTACCCTCCCCAGACCCCACGTGTGGGATTATACTGGGTCGTTGTTGTTGTTGTTGTATTTAAGTTTTTTTTTATCTTATAAATAACTTTATACTTTATGTAAGATCTTATTTTACTGCTTGAATTTTTAAAAAAATTTGAAGTCAATAAATCTTTAATATCTTAAGTAAGTTTTATTTTATATTTTAACTTACTTCAAAGTATAAATAGTCATAGGTTATCTCAATTTACGTCTTTCTATATTTTTTATTTTTTTCTATTTAATTTTTTACCTCCATATTTCTAGCTAATTTAGAAGAAAATCTATGAGTGGATATATATATATATATATATATATATATATATATATATATATATATATATATATATATATTTAAATGTAGATATATATATTAAATTTGTCTAAGATCTATTTAGATTAAGTATAAGATTCATTAAACTACTTCCATTAATTATATTTCCATTTACAATTCAAATTTGTAATGTTGTCTTAAAATTGCCAAGTGGCTTCTTTTTAGCTTGCCACTTGGCTTAACCACATGCTTCACTACTCTCCTTTTAATATAATAATATAGATAGATTTATATA
Organism: Nicotiana sylvestris; assembly: GCF_000393655.2. Classification (NCBI taxonomy): domain Eukaryota; kingdom Viridiplantae; phylum Streptophyta; class Magnoliopsida; order Solanales; family Solanaceae; genus Nicotiana; species Nicotiana sylvestris. The sequence continues at coordinate 3,599,011 of NC_091064.1, forward strand.
TTATTATAATATTATCCTAAATTGCCAAGTGACTTTATAGTAGTTTTCCCCTTGACTTAATTACAATGCAAACTTTATTCCTTTAATATATATATATAGAGAGAGAGAGAGAGGGAGAGAGAGAGAGAGAGAGAGAGAGAGAGAGAAAGAGGTGTGTGTGTGTGAGAGAGAGAGATTAATTATGACATTTCATATCATATTTGTCAAACTAAATATTTTATTAATATGTACCTAAATTAAAAAAATAATATCACCTAAATTTTAGTTGGAAATGTATCATGAAGCAAAATCAGTCCAAATTCAATCCTTTCGTTTTTCACTTTGACCAAAATTAAAGAAAGAATCTTCCTTAAATAAAAATATTTACTACATAAAAATTTCTTGAACAATTTACAGATTTGGTATTCTTCTAATAAGCATAATGTTCCTAAATATACCATATTTCATATTATTTTTATTCTATTCTTGTCAATCTATATTAGATTTTGTCCTAAAATCTATTTTGATTTTGTCTTAAAAGTGCCAAGTGGCATTTTCTCAATAAGTCACTTGGCTTAACCACATTGCAAACTACTCTCCTTTTAATATAATATAGATAATAGTTAATAAGTGATCAACTGTATAAAAATCTCTAGGGAGATGGATATTTTAATAGATGGAAGAGGAGGATATTGGGTCAGGCTGTTAGGCGGATTGGGTGGGGGCATTTATAGCCATACCCGTTTTTTGGGTCACCTTTTAACTTATACCCGTTTTACAAAAAAAATTGCAAGCGTACTCACTTTTTACGTAACTTCAGACATATGGGCCTGAAGTAGCAAAAAATTATGTCTGAAGTTTGAACTTCAAAATGTTTTGCCTAAGGTGTAGCAAAACTTCAGATATTTTTGCATGAAGTTCAGCCTGACTTGCAAAGACAATCACACAAACTTCAATTCATAATGCAAATGGAAAACTTCAGTTCAATAAAACTACATCATGTTTTTGCTGAAGTTTTTGTTTGTAATTGCTGAACTTCAGCATTCTAGTGGCTGAAGTTTTGTTCTGTATTTGCTAACTTCAGCATGTCTTAGTTGAAGCTTTGTTCTGTATTTGCTGAACTTCAGCATGTTTTAGCTGAAGTTTTGGTAAAAATAGCACGGTATAGCCAGTTTTCGGACTGGTCATTCAAAAATAGCCAGCGTTTACCAAGTCAATGAAAAATAGCCACTATTTTGGTGCAACAGAGACCGGTCCAGCATAATATACTGGAGTTTGGTGCACCTGTGTATGAACTCCAGCATATTATGTTAGACCGGTATATTTTGCTGGCTCTAGTATAATATACTGGAGACTGGAGCACCGGTGCTCCAAACTCCAGTATATTATGTTGGACCGGTATACTTGCTGGAACTCCAGTATATTATGCTGGAGTTCTAGTGTACTTATGCTAGAACTCCATCATATTATGCTAGAGTTCCAGCATACTTATCCTGGAACTCCAGTATAATATGCTCGAGTTCAAGTATACTTATGTTAGAACTCCAGCATAATATACTGGCGTATTTTTCGGGTTTTGAACAGTGTTTTCGCTCAGATTTATCTTTACATGAAAAGTGGCTAAATTTCGATTACTTTTGAAATTGGGCTATTTTTGAACGACCAGTTGTAAATCTGACTATTTTTGAATTTCTCCTGAAGTTTTGTTCTGTTTGTGATGAACTTTAGCGGTTGAAATTTGTTTTGTATTTGCTGAACTTCAGCATCCTTGGAGCTGAAGTTCTAAACAACAATGAATTTAATAAATCATGATTAGTAGTGGTTGATGTTGTTCATTTCAAAGAGACATGAAAACAAGTTACTACATATAAATTAAAACCAAAAATCAATGTGCATGTAAAATTAAAATATCTAAGAGGTTAAATTATTGTGAATAAGACCAAACTGAACATAATGGGACAAGCAAATATATATGAATCATCAAGCTGGAACGCATAACAATATCTCAAACTTCAGCATTCAGAAAACAAAGGAGGAGAAGGAGGAGGAGAAAGAGGTCTAAAGTTGTTTAAACAGTGGATACAAGTTAAAACTTTTTTAAAAAGTGGGTATAGAGCGCCCCGTGCAATTTTTATGATTGGGTGTGGGTTTGGGCTGGTGTTTTAGGCAGTTGGGCCATTGATTTTCCTTGGTCTAGTTAAGAATGTCAACAACCCAATCTTTCTTTTGTTTTAATTGCTAAATTAACCACTCTAGATAAAACACCTAAATTGAACCTATTTTTGCAAAATTAGCATGGTAACTATCATTTAACCAATTATTTAACTAAAGATGCATGTAAAGTGACTAATATGTTTTTTGTTGTGATTTTCATGTATTAGTTATATAATTAGTTCCTAAAAATGCAATTAAACCTAAAATGATATGGAATTAAGATTTGGGAATTTTTTACGGTTTTTCTATGATTTTAAGACATTAAATATGCACAAAAATGTAACTAAATGCAAACAAACAAATAAAGAGAAATTCCCAAATATTCTACAAAAAATCAAAAATAACTAGTTTTATTTGTTTATTTATTATTTTTTTGATTTTGTAGGAATATTTGTGTAGGGTAAAAATTGCGTGCTCACAGTCGGCCTCGCCCTTAGGGTAAGCTTTTTCGATCTGTGCTTTGTACTTCATTCTTAGTTGTTGTTTGTCTTTGTTTTCAGACTGTGATTTTGGAAATCGAGAGTGCCCGCCGAGAGGAAAGGCGCAAGGTCATTTTTCAAAAGATGGAGCCGAAGTATCGTGAGTACCGCAATATGCACCGCGAGATCTGCAGGTGGTTTTGTGAGGGTGACAACTTCCAGGCTCTCCGAGACGAGCTGAAAAGGAAAGATGACGAGTTGGTGAGAGTCATTAGAAAATGCAGCGTCCTCGAAGGGGCGTTGAGAGATAAAGAAGAAGAGCTCGAGGTGAGCAAGGGGGTTGAGGCACAATGTGCCAATCTCCAAGACCAAGTGGTTTCGTTGCGGGCCGAGATCGAGGAGTGTCTAATCAAGGTAGATGTTCTCAATAGCGAGGTCACCGAGAAGACAACGGACTTAGAGAAGGCAGAGTTGGCCCGGTTGGGGGCAGCGAGGAAAATGGAGGCACTAGAGATCGTGGTCCGCGTTCTTCGTTCTGAGCGGGAGAGCGCTCTAAAGACAGCTAGGCTTAGAGAGGAGCGACTTGATGAGTGGATAGGGGAGTCGGAAAAAGAGGTTTCAGACCTTGGTGATCAAGTTGTTGTTTTCGAGGTCGACAAGTCATAGTTATTGTGTCAGCCGTCTTCTTCTCGCACTTCCACTTTCCCTGATATTTTGCAGGATCTGTATGAGAAGTGGATCCACGCCAAGGCCCAACTGGATATATTTAGAGATCTGATGGGGGCGGGGAAAGTTTCTAAGGCCGCCTTTGAGTACGCTCGTTCTAAGGCACGTATAGCTCGTGTCGTTTGTGGCTATGACCCCACTACACCGGAGGTCGGTGATGACGAGGAGGATGTGGGCGTGGATCGGATTGAAGAGGATCCCTGGTACGAGGATGAATATCTCGATGGCGATGGTAGAGAGGCGGATGGCGCTGCTGGGTTAGGCGGCGATTAGTTGTTTTCCTTCTTTTTGTTTGTAGACTTTTGTGTACATGTTTTTGTGAGCATTTGTTCTAGCCTTTGTAAAAAGAATATTCCAAGTATGAAAATGCTAGTTTAGTTGCTCGTACCTTATTCTTTTTCCTTCAGTTTGGGTTTGTATGCCTCTTTCTTTAGTTTTGCTTTTTGGTCGCTTTAGTCATAAAAAAATTGGTTCATGTGGGTTGAACGAGGTCTAAACATAACTTAGTTTTGAGCATGGCCGAGGGCCAGCAGATATTGATTCGAACAAGGTCGAATTGTAACCTATTGGTTAATTCGAGCGAGGTTGACTATAACCCATAGTTAATTCAAATGAGGTCGAATGTAACCTGTACTTAATTAATTAGAACGAGGTCGAAAGTAGCTTTTACTTAGTTAATTCGAACAAGGTCGAATGTAACTTTTACTTAATTATGGCTGGGGGCCGAGTAGGTATTAATTTGAGTGGGGTCGAATGTAACCTGTACTTAGTTAATTCGAACGATGTTGAATGTAACTTTTACATAGTTAATTCGAACGAGGTCGAATGTAACTTTTACTTAGTTAATTCCAACGAGGTCGAATGTAACTTTTACTTAGTTAATTTGAACGAGGTCGAATGTAACTTTTACTTAATTATGGTCGGGGACCGAGTAGGTGTTAATTCGAACAAGGTCGAATGTAACCTGTAATTAGTTAATTCGAATAAGGTCGAATGTAATTTTTACTTAATTACGGCCAGGGGTTGAGTAGTTGTTAATTCGAACGAGGTCGAATGTAACCTATACTTAGTTAATTCAAACGAAGTCGAATGTAACCTATACTTAGTTAATTCAAACGAAGTCGAATGTAACTTTTACTTAATTATGGCCGGAGGCCGAGTAGGTATTAATTCGAATGAGGTCGAATGTAACCTGTACTTAGTTAATTTGAACGAGGTCGAATGTAACTTTTATTTAATTATGGCCGGGGCCCGAGTAGGTGTTAATTCGAACGGGGTCGAATATAACCTGTACTTAGTTAATTCGAACGAGGTCAAATATATCTTTTACTTAATTACGGTCGAGGGCCTAGTTGGTGTTAATTCGAACGAGGTCGAATGTAACATGTACTTAGTTAATTCGAACGAGGTTGAATGTAACTTTTACTTAATTACGGCCGGGGGCCAAGTAGGTGTTAATTCAAACGGGGTTGACTGTAACCTGTACTTAGTTAATTCGAACGAGGTTGAATGTAACTTTTATTTCATTATGGATGAGGGCCGAGTAAGTATTGAGGCAAAGTTGCTTTGGTTGTGCGTTTGGCGAAATATGGGCGAACTTCATGCATTTGTGCTTTGTTCATATACTTGGAGAAATTTATATATTTTCTGGGCTGGAATTCCAGTCCCAGTCTATTTAGTCCCTTCGTTGGTCGACCTGGAGAAGTATTGAGAGGTTGGGCAATGGACTGACCGTCCAGTGCCTCCGTCCGTTCGCACTTCAACTTGAAGAGTTCCCCTTGCCGCCTCGTTAAAAACCTCATTGAGAAAACCCAATTGGGACAAAACTCAAGTGAGAAAAAAAAAGTACGACTTGGAGAATGCTTTTTCTTAAAAGTTGAAGTACTTGAGGTGGGTGTCATTCCAGTTATTTGGTAGTAGTTATCCTTCCATTGTTTCTAGTTGGAATGACCCTTTGTTTGCTTTTGCCGTGATTTTGTATGGGCCGTCCCAATTTGTTCCAGTTTTCCTTCCCGTGGGTCTTTTCTTGCTTGTGTTTTAGCTTTGAGCACGTAGTCCCCGACTTTGAGTGGTCTGACTTTTGCCTTTTTGTTATAATAGCGTTCTGCTTGTTGTTTTTGGGTGATCATCCTTATGTAGGCCATATCTCTCCATTCTTTGGCTTCATCGAGCTCTTGCCTTCTACTTTCATCGTTCATCGGCCTGCTCTTGTGGGAATAAATCAAACTGGGCTCTTCGACTTCAACTGGTATTACCGCATTAGTCCCATAGACTAATGAGTAGGGCGTCTCTCCCGTGCTTATCTTTGGTGTTGTTCTATAGGCCCAAAACACTTCTGGTAGTAACTCCGGCCATAGTCCCTTGGCGTCCTTAAGCTTTTTCTTCATAATGTTCAATATTGAATTATTGGAGAATTCTGTTTACCAGTTTCCTGCGGGGTGATAAGGTGTCGAGAGTATTCTTTTGATATGCAACTTCTCCAAAATTCAACGACCTTTTTCCCTGTAAATTAGGGTCCATTGTCGCAACTGATCTCTTTGGGGAGGCCGAAGTGGCATACGATGTTTTTCCATATAAAGGCGATCACTTCATGCTCACGTATTTGGGTGAATTCTCCTGCTTCTACACAGTTAGAAAAATAGTCATTTAAAACCAAAATAAATCATATGTTACCTCTCCCCAGGGGGAGGGGGCCGACGATGTCCATTCCTCACTTGATGAACGACCAGAGGGAAGTGACTGAATGGAGGTGCTCGCTCGCTTGGCGGATCATCGGGGCGTATTTTTGGCGTTGCTCGCATTTTTTCATGAAATTTGCGACCTCTTTTTTCATGGTGGGCCAGTAGTAGCATGCCCGTATGAGACATCTGACCAGAGCCTGATTGTCTAAATGAGCTCCGACAATGGCCTTCGTGGACTTCTTCAAGGACATGCCGTGTCTGATTCGGGCCTAAGCATTTCACTAGGGGGCCACCATACGTCCTTTTGTATAGGTCGTTATAAATGATGTTGTACCTGGCTGCATGCATTCGAAGCTTCTTGGATTCATTTTTATCATCTGGAAGTATGCCATCCTGCAAGTATGTAACAATATAGTTGCACTAGTCCCAAGTTATATTTATGGTCCTTGACTCAATTTGATCTATCGATGATCGGATGAGGGTGACCATATTTCTTTCTCCGGTTATGTTTATGGAGGCTGCTGCTAATTTGGTGAGGCCGTCTGCTTCGATGTTTTGTGCTCGAGGAATCTGGTCGAGCTGACATTCATCAAACTCGGGTAATAGTTTACAAATCTCAGCCTAGTATTTTTGTAACCTTTGCTCTTTGATCTGGAAAGTCCCTGTGATGTAGCTGACGACGAGTTGAGAGTCGCAGCGTAGTCTGACCTGCCTCTCCTTGTACTTGAGTGCTAGCCTTAATACTGCAATCACGTCCTCATACTCGGCCTCATTGTTAGTCATGTCAGGGCACCTTATGGACTAACGAATCACTTCGCCTATTCAGACTTCGAGTACGAGTCCCAGTCCGGACCCTAACGCGTTAGAATCGTCGTAGATGTAAAAAATCCATAGATCTTGTGTTTGGGGAGAAGCATGAGCGACTTCTTTTTTGACTTCGGGTATTATTTTTACGATGAAGTTGGCGACAAAGTTGGCAAGGGACTTGTGACTTTATCGTCGTTCGTGGTTGATATATGATATCATGCTCGCTTAATTATATGGCCCATTTGGCTAACCTTCCCAATAGCTCGGGTTTATGCAAAATACTTTTCAAGGTAAAAGTCATGACTACCGAGATGGGGTGTCACTAGAAGTAGGGTCTAAGCTTTCGTGAAGCTACGACCAAGGCTAGGGTCAATTTTTTGAGGTGGAATACCTCATCTCGACGTTGACTAGTGTTATGCTAATGTAATAGATGGGAGATTGCATACCTTTAATTTCTCGGACTAGGACTACGCTCACAGCCACCTCGAACACAGCGAGGTAAACGACAAGGCATTCCCTAGGTTGTGGTTTTGAAAGCAGTAGGGGCGACGAAAAGTAAGCCTTTAACTCCTTCAGGACTTGGGCGCACTCAAAGGTCCATTAGAGGTCGTTATCCTTCTTGAGCACACCAAAGAATTTGTGGTACCTATAAGATGATCGCGAGATGAACCTTAAAAGGGCGGTGATACGACCAGTCAACCTTCGAACTTGTTTTTTGGTGGTTAAGTGCTCTGGTATCCCGTCGATGGCTTTGATATGGACGGGGTTGACCTCGATACCTCGCTGTGATACTAGGAAAAATGAGAATTTTTCTGAGGCTACACCGAATGCACACTTTTTGGGGTTTAGTTTCATTCCATATTGCCTGAGTATGTCGAAGGTTTCTCTCAGGTGGTCGATGTGATCTTCTTTTCTTTTGGACTTGACCAACATGTCATCTATGTAGACTTCCATTGTCTTATCGAGTTAGTTCTTGAACATCTTTGTTATCAACCTTTGTTACGGCGCCCCTGCATTTTTCAGTCCGAATGACATGACTCTATAGTAGTACATTCCTTGGTGGGTGATGAAAGTGTTTTTTTTCTTGATCCTCTTCTTCCATGAGGATCTGATTGTAGCCTGAGTAGGCATCCAAAAATCTCAGCAGTTTGTGCCCGGCCGTTGCATCGATGAGTTGATCGATGTAAGGTAATGGGAATGAATCTTTGGGCATGCTTTATTTAAATCGGTAAAGTCTACGCACATTCGCCACTTCTCATTTTTCTTCTTTACCATGGCAATATTGGCGACCCATTGGGGGTATTTTGACTCTCTAATGAAGCCGTTTTCCAATAACTTTTTGACTTCATCGTGTACTGCATCATTTATCACGGAGTTGAACTTACGCCTAACCTACCTCATCGGGGGGTGGAATGGGTCGATGTTTAATTACGATTTCCTTCGGGATACCTGGCATATCTGCACGGCTAAAAGTAAACAAGTCCGCGTTAGTAGTTAAGAATTGACGAAATTTACCTGGTTCTTGAAGCTTGCAGCCGATTTAAGCTTTCTTGCTGGGTTCGTTGTAGTCCAATTGAATGGGGTCGAGGTATTCTATGGTCGATTTCGCGGCTTATACCCTATCCTGGTTTTTGAAGACGTCTTCTCTCTCATCACAGCTGGACCTCGGCCCTGCTAATTGCTATGCCTCTTTTGCTTTGCCCTTCATTGGTTGAGTGGTCGTATAATCCAGGGCGATGCGGCAGCATTCTCGAGATGTGCGTTGTTCTCCTCGTATACTGAATATTCCCCACAGAGTTGGAAATTTGATGACTTGGTACAAGCTAGATGGGATGACCCTCATGGCATGTATTCATGGTCGCCCTATTATGGAGTTATATGTTGTGTCCTGATCCATGATGTGGAATGTGGTTTTCAGAATGATGCCACTGGCCAGGACGGGGAGTATGATTTCTCCAGATGTTCGTTCAACTATATTGTTAAAACCTGTTAGCGTTATGCAATACGAAACTATCTTATCCTCGAGTTTCATTTGTACAAGTACCCGAGGGTGGATAATGCATGCACTGCTCCCATTGTCTACCATAGCATCTCACATCTGTGTCTAAAATTTGTAAAATGATAACAAGGGCATCATAGAGAGGGAAAGCCAAATCGTGGGTATCTGACTTATCGAAGATGATACTTTCTTCGAGTTTGGCATATCGTTCATTAATGATCGACCGTTTGTGCTTATGGGTTGTGGTGAACTTTACGCTGTTGATAGAAGCATCGTCACCTCTATCGATGATAATCTGGATGGTGCGGGTTGGTGAAGGCGGCTTCAGCGGTCCCTAATGTTGTTCGCATCCTCTAGCAAAGTTGGTCCTTCCCCGATCGCTCAATAACTCCTTGAGGTGTCCTTGTCGGAGCATGTTTAAGGCCTCCAATCTTAGGGCGATGCAGTCCTCGGTTTTATGCCCTCGTTCTTGGTAGAACTCGCATAGTGCATTTGACTTTCTGGTACTTGGATTTGACCTCATCTTTTGTGGCCATTTTACCTTTGACCTGAGCTTCTCCAATGCGTAGACTGTTTCTGAAGGTGACACACAAAATTGTGAGCGGATAACAAAGGGGGAATACCTATCTCGTTCCGATGAGTCCCTGTCCTTGGTCTGGGTGGGCCTTCTTCATGGTGGGAAGGAGGTACAATGGCGCCTCTATCGTATGGTAGATGTCATTCTCGATTGGGTCGTGGAGCCAGGAGGCCCCTTCTGGTATCGTTTCTTCGATATTTCCTAGACTCGGCTTGTATCGAAGTTAATCGGTGAGTCAGCCCATTGAGGTCGTCCTCGTTTTCTCTAACCTCGGCATAATAGGCGTTGTGTATCTCATCCCAAGTAGTTGGGGGATACTTCATAAGCCGACTCAATAACTTTCTCGTTTCCCTTGAACCACTCCTGCTCAGCCCGTTCTGGAAAGTTGCGACAGACATTCCTTCCGATACATTTGGTAAGGTCACTCTTACTCGGTTGAATCGAGCAAGGAAGTCCCTCACTCCCTCTCTAGGCGACTGTTTGATAACGAATATATCATTCACTCTCGCATTTTGTTGACCCTTTCTTAGTGCTCTCTTATTTGGTCCCGAAGCACTTTGTTCTTGTTCTCCATTTCCTTCATCTGTTTCAAAATGGTTGTGAGGGTGTTTTTACTGCATTACTAACAGTGTGAGTAGTACCTGTTATCGGAGGAGGGCAAGGGCCATGCTGCTCGACCGTAGTCAGTGTAATGCAAGTCCTTGCGTTTTCTATGACTTATCCTGAGCAGGCGTGTAGATGATGTTGGTTAGCGTGTCAGTTAGCCAAGCTTCAAGGAGCTTTTTCACCGCTGGTGACGTCTCTTCCGTCATGACGTGGAGGCTCCTTTACCGCATGATGTTGCAATACTGCCGTGAAGGAGAGGCGACCCGCCTCGCCTGGAAGAGGCATTAGGCGTTATGTCCTCATCTTCTGTCTAAGAAACCTCATTGATGGTGTTCAAGAGATTGGTGGTGAGGTCGGTCACTACCCTCATTCTTTCTTCTCCGTTACCTGCCATGTCAAATCTGTGTGTACAAAGAAAAAGGAGTTTTGTTCTCTGTGTGTTTTTTTGTTAGCAATCTGTGCTAGTTGTAGATCTAGAAGAAACTTAAATTTTAACTAGGAAATCCCCACAAACGACGCCAAATTGTTTGACCAAAAAATACAAACTTTCGGTTAAATTGTTAAATCTTATGTAATAAAGGGTTAAACCTAGTTAATGATAATATCTCTAGATTTAGAACTTGTTATCATAAATAACGTGAGATAATGCTGGTGGGGAACTGAAAACAATGCACATTTAATATTTTAAAGGATTTGAGCGGTAATAGAGGAACATCAAGCAATAAATAACAATGAATGTCATTTACGTAAATAAGGAGAATATTTCACCCAATAATTAGTGAGGTGGATGATTCTTCTTTCTGAGAGTGATGAATGACAGATAAATCCGAGAACATTGGAACTATTCTCGGATCTGATGGAAAAGTATGAAATAATAGAGGATGGAATCTTAGTAAAAAGATAGAGTTCGTATCTTTGCTAGAGAGAGTCTTCTTCTCAAAAAGTGTTCTTATCAAATGACTATTACATGCCTTATCCCCTTATCTCTTTTTATCTTTATATGAGACATATCTTAATCAACCTTAATAGTACAAGTGCAGAGAATATTCAATGGAATATTCTCTTTAATATCTTATTACAAAAACTAGTCGTTAGTGCTCTGTCTTTGATGCTCAACCTCGACCAGTGTTGACTGCTCGGCCACGAATCCTACTGTTTCCTAGTCGACCTCGACCACATCTTTTTCCTTAATACCACTTTATGCTAAATTCCCTTAGAACAGATTTTGGTCTATACACTCAGCTGTTTATGATAGACTGTAGAGATAATTATCTTTGATGAGTGAATTTAGTAAACTAAAATTAAGACAACTAATATGGTTACAACAAATTAAGAAAGCTTTTTAGAAGATGCTCAACCTTTAAAAATTACAGAAATATGACTTTTTGGGGTTGTTTTTAATTTTTGACCCCCGCTTATCCCCTGAACAGAACTTCAAGGTCAAATATTAAAAGTGTAGCGTATTAGCAAGGGCAATACTTATTAAACTTAAATTTTTGCTATGTGATGTGCCGGACAAAAATTCAAGATACATTTATTTTGAGAACTATTTGTGTACTTCACCCCTCATATTTTACTAGAGATTATTCAGTCCTTATACGATGGACATGAAAGCATCTTTTTACTGTTTTCATACTACAAATATGGCTCCAGCACAACCTTTGTGCTGATGACCAAATGTTGAATAATATGTTACAACAAATTAAATTGCATTGTTAATAATTTTATCGGTAGCTAAAAAATCACGAAACTAGAAATAGAGACTGTAAACTATAATCGTGTAACATGTCAAGAACTATTTATTAAATATTTATTATATAATATTTTCCTTAGTTTAACAACAACAAAAAATCCGGTGTATTCTCATAAGTGGGGTATGAGGAGGGTAGTGTGTGCACAAATCTTACCCCCACCTTTAAGAAGACAGAGAGGGTGTTTCTGATAGACCTTCGGCTCAGGACAAATAAAGGGAAGGGGTGACAAACAAACCAATCAGAAAATCAAGCGAAAACACAAAACTAACACTAGGTAGTGCATTTAGAAAACAAAGCGAAGACAATAACAAGTAACAACAGAAGTCCAGAAATACAAAAATGCACGAAAGACACTAAGTGATGTACTAAAGCCTCTACCATGATTCTCAACTTCCACATATTCCTACCCATGGTTATTGTCACGCCCCAAACTAGGGGAGGTACGACTGACACTCGATACTATATTCGATCGAGTTAGCCACTAAACATACTAGCTAACTAAACTAGGGGCCCAACAGATCAGGCAGCACAACATCTGAAATACTAAGCATGGACCATTAAGGTCATGACCTGAATAACAATATGCCATATAAACAAAGGTAGACGAGCCAAAATAATAAAGAACTAGCTGGCCGACGAGGCCGCGATTGGAGACATACATGCCTACACACATTGGAGACATACATGCCTACACACATATATATATACATGCCAAGCCTATGGGCTGGAGACTGAAAGCTACAAAAAGAAACCCAGAATACTGTGTCCACAATAGCCTCTAAGAGTGTCATAAGCACTGTCGGAACAAGGCCCCGACTATACCCAAACTGTACGCAAAAGTAACCATCCTATGAAAGCTCCAGGAAGAGGTGGAGCTTACCAACTCACAGCTGAACCCCGAAATCCTAGCAGAGGGGTCGATCAGAGTCCCTACCTGGACCTGCATGCACGAAACAAAAATGCAAGTGTCCCCAGGCAACGGGACATCAGTACGAATAAAAATGTACTGGTATGTAAGACAGAAAGTAGAATCATACATAGCTGATGTAACAAAAAAATAATAGTGAAACCACCTGACACTGAAACTCTTATAGCCTCCATGACCGACATCCGACCTCATAGTAATCAATTATGCATGGTATGCTCGTGTAAGCGTATGTTGTGAATACATATATATTAATGCAAATGCATTACATACCCAACCAAATGCTAGCAATGGCGGTCTCTCCCGGTAGCTAATCAGTATCATATTGCCAACCTGTGGCTGTCACACCTCCCTTTTACATACCCGCGAGGGGACAAGGGAGTTTTTTCCAATTTAAAGGACAATCGAAACGGGATTTGTTTATTTATTTCAGAGTCGTCACTTGGGAGATTTAGGGTGTCCCAAGTCACCAATTTTAATCCCGAATCGAGGAAAAGAATGACTCCATATTACAGTCTGCGTACCAGAAATCCGGATAAGGAATTTTGTTAACCCGGGAGAAGGTGTTAGGCATTCCCGAGTTCCGTGGTTCTAGCACGGTCGCTCAACTGTTATATTCGGCTTAATTATCTGATTTTATACAAATATGAACTTATGTGCAAATTTTAACTTTTTACCGCTTTCATAATTACTATTATTATTTTTTACAAGGAATTGCAACGTTGTGAAAATGTATCTCGAACCGCGTTACAATCAATGTACCCATGGTCGTCGATACACTTTGACTCCGTTGAGATTTTGAATTTGGGTCACATCAATGTGCACCCGAGTTTAAGAAGGTAAGATTTATTAAGGCGCATCCTAAAGAGACTAACGTATTGTTATTTTAGGAAGAGGCCGTGAAGGTTCATTAAATGGCCAAATCCAAAGTCTAGTCAATGGTTATGTATTTATTGAGGGCCCCAGCGATGTGTGATTTATTTGGCGAGGCTCGTCTCATTTTATTTTAAGAATAAACCTACAGTGACTACATTTCTTCTATTAAGTTTGTCTCTAAAAAAACAAAAGAAAATTTCTTAATTAATTACATGCTGAAAAACGTAACTTATTAGTTATTAAGTTACGGCTAATGTGAACGGAAAATTGCGATCGCGTTTGTACAAGGAAAAACTGCTTTCATTCTACATTCTATTATTTACTAATGCTAGAACATGAGATAGATACACAATAATATCAAAACAGATTAACTATTCTTCGATTAATTTAAACTAACATTATTAGATGAAGAAATTATACATATGCAACCTCATTACTCATTAATCATTCAACTACATCTTTATACAAAGAAAGGAAAATTATATTCAAACACAAGTCTAAACAGGAGGAATTCAACAGGAACAAAGCCTGATTAATATTTCATTTCGCTTCAAGCCGAGAGTGTACAAATGTGTACCTGGAAATAGCAGTACAAGAACAAAAGAAGGAGGAGTCAGCAGCAATAATAACACAGCAACAGCAGGTTCAGCAACACCGCAAACCAGTAACAATCAGCAGAATAACCCAGCAACGGATTGAAAAATCAGCAAGACCAAAGTGCAATCGCAGTCAAAGCAGAAGAGAGAAAGATACAAGATGCAGTAGTTTCTGATTTTTGAATAACACTCGCAGAAAAGCAAACAGAATTGTTCAAGTGAAAATTCAAATTGTCTTTCTCTTTTACTCTCAAAAACTCTCTCTCGAGTGTAAAAGTCTGTCAATAATAATCTCCAAGTCTCTCTAATGTGTCAAATGACCCTATATATATAGCAAGACAAGTCTTGAATTCCCAACCCCAAATTATTCCCCCAAGACATGCTTTGTCCCCACTATTTAATGTCTTCTTTATTTTAAACCTTGTCCCCCATGCCTACATTAAATAAATACCACATCCCCAACCCATTATAATTTGTCCCCCATGCTTAACATAAACAAATGCAATATTCCTCCCCATTATATTTTGTCTTGTCCCCCATTATGTTAAACAATTATATCAAAAAACCCACCCCATTATATTTTGTCCCCCATGCTTAACATAAAGAATCAAAATAATGTTCAATTACCAAACTACCCCTCCGACCTTATTGCAATTACCATTCTACCCCTGAATGCAATGCAATTTACCAAATTACCCCCATCAGCTCTAAACAATCAATTAATCAAAACTTAACCAAAATATAGCCAAGATGACCAATTTCTCAACAATCTTCAACAACAAATCACATGAACACGATGAACAACACAACTCCAAATTAATGGAAATAAATTAACCATATCGGGAACCAATCCTGGTTAATTTAGACCATCAATGGATGAGCAAGGATACCACAATACAAACAACAAAACACATGATTCAAACTAAATCAAACAAATCAAAACAAACATAAACTCACGTTAAATCACTGGATTAAACATGAACTTCAAGCAAAGATGAACATGAACTAAATCTATTTTTTAAACAACAAACATGACGGACTAAATGATTCAAACAACATTAATAATTTCTGGAAAATACATAACACATGAAACAAATTGAAGAAATAATTAATTAAATTTCAATTTGAATCTAACAAAACATCAAACTAACAAATTTTTACCTAAACAATAATACAAACATGAAAAACAACTAATTAACTTCCATTTGAAATCTGAAAATTAATTTAACAAAGCACATGAACAAACTAAAAAAAATTAATTCAAACGATAGACATGAACAAAACGAACATTTGCCGATTTTAGATTCGAAGATATCAAAACAAAATACGGACAAAATAACACTCAAAATCTACCAACCGGATCGACACGAATATGTACGGACTATTTCGACAAACCTCGACCAAAGCTTCGAACAAATGACGATGAACTTGGATGAAAACAATCTGTCCGGAAACGAGTATCGCACCAAGATAACTTGACGCCGAAGACGACCACGAATGGACGACCAAAGAAGATGGTCATTTGGCATTGTTTAAAAACGAAATAGTGGCAGCCTATCACAAGCCAGAAGGCAGCAGCAGGCTGATTCGTGAAGAAGACGAAGGTGAGGCAGCAGCGCGGCAGCAGCAACTCGGAGGAAGGAGGAGAAGCAGCGTCAGCTGCCATGGTAGAAGGAGGAGAAACAGCGGCGACGGTGGGGTTTGGACGATGAAGCAGCAGCTGAGGCAACGTCGGGGGCAGCTGCTCGTCATGCGGCAGAAGTAGTAGCAAACATGGCGTTATGGCCATGGCGACGAGGGAGCTTCGAAGACGATTAAGTGAAGCTTGTTGGGTCTGTTTGGAGAGGGTCAAGGTCAACAAGTTGTTCGTCGTCGACGACTGGACGTGGCAGCAGCCATGGATATCGAGCAAGCTTTGAGCTTAACGAAGGAAATGAAGCAACGAAGCAATGGCAGCAAGCTTTCGAGTTTTGGGCGTGTGTGTGCTTGTGTTGTAGTCGGATTTGTTGTTGTTTAACAATGGTGAAGAAGGGGTAGCCATGGTCGTTGGGACGAAGTTGCCAGGGGCAGCCATGGGAGCTCATTCTTTTGGAGTAGAAGTGAAGAAGAAGAGGGGGATGGGGGCGGGTAGTTTAGTGTTTTAGGGTTTTTGATTTTTTTATTTATTTTTTTGTTTTGTTTTGTGTTTTGAAAAATAATAATGAAGAAAGGTGTTGGGTATTGGGTTAATGGGGCGGACCGGGTCGACCCGGTTTGAAGTGGACCGGGTCATGGGGAAGGTTGGGCAATTATTTGGGCCTGGGGTTGAAATTTGAAGAAATGGCCCAATCCGATTTTTCTTTGTATTTTTGTTATCTTTTCTTCTTTTATTTTCTAAAACTAAATTATAAAAATACTTAAATTATTATTAAGAACTAAATTAGGTTATAAAAGCACAAATTAACTCACAATAACAATTAACGCATAATTAAGTAATAATTAAGCATAAAAGTGTATATTTGGACATTAAATGCTAAAAATGCAAAAGATGCCTATTTTTGTAATTTTTAATTTTTGTAAAACAAACTTAATTACTAACAAATTGTAGAATTAAATCCTACATGCAAAATGCGACATATTTTTGTATTTTTTATTAATTTAACAAATAAACATACACAGACAAATACAAATAATTATCCAAAAATGTCACAAAATTCCCAAAATTGCACACCAAGGAAAATCATTTGATTTTGAATTTTTTGGGAGTAATTCTCATATAGAGCAAAAATCACGTGCTTACAGTGACCATCTATACAATATATATAGCTTTTCGGGTAAATAGGCCCCTTACCTCCGATTATAGCTCGAAGTCCATGCATAATATGCCATGTATGATATGAACTTTGAATGTACATAATAGGCCATAACAAGAACTTAGCCAATCTTGGCTCATAGGTACTCTTATCCTCATAATCTCATAATCACCTTCGTATCGCATACAATTGTCTCGTGGAACCTCATATGTTTTCTTTGAATAAATAAGCTTGAAAACTTAACTCGACTTTTAGAAAGATAACTTAACTCTGAAGATGTTCATCAAAAGCTTAAGGTGCTTCACTTAGTCCTTATATCTGATTTCTTGATAATTAGTAAAGGAAAGTATATAAAAAATCAAGTGTTTTAATAGTTTAAACGTAAAATTTATATTTGTGATTTTTGGAAATCGATGTGTCACTTTAGAGATTTTAAAATATACTTTAACAAGGAAGAAGAACTGATCGTAAATACTAAATGCCTTTATTTTGTTTAGTTACACAACCCAAAGACGAATAAGAATTCATATATATAAACATACGGATAAGAAAAACGACAAAATGACATATATAGATGTCGAATACCCTAATTAACCGAACGAGTGGAATATCAACCTAATAGCATCATGAAATTATTCAGATACGATACCAATGCCTTTCAAAGAAGGTCTTTCTAGCAATAGAATAGTAAAATATCACATTTGACGTCTTAGGAATTTCCAAGAATTCGTGCAAAAAGGAAGGACGGAGCTTAGCCTTAACATACCTTCCCAACGAACGTCCGAATGCCTGTAGTTCCTTCACAAAAGTTATTCCTTACGTACTAAGCTTCGCAAACACTATATATATGCAGCTTATACGCACCTATAAACAATTCATAATTGAGTTTAAATCGGCAGATTTGCCATATGGCCCTAACTTGACGAAACGTCCGTAGAACTTTGTAAAAACGATCATAAAAGAATCCCAAGATAGTTACCTTGGAAAATCAAGTATAAAGCCTGAAGAACCAGCAAGAACAACAAATTTCTATCTTCCAAAAATAGCTCCAAACACAGCTAATAGAAGGGGGAAACAATTGCAAAGCGTAGAGATTGAGTTTCTAGGCACAGGGACAAACTTTAACGGTAGAAATCGTTAAAAACGTACCTTAATCACTCAAGAACGCCATGAAACCCTCTATTCATCCCCTCACTGTTTTGGGACAAAAATGAAATGTTTTGGGGTCTTACAAGTCAGATTTGCCGACTTATACCACTTGTTTGACCCGACTCGGTTCGCGACCCGGTTTCAGCCTGGATAGTCCGGGGTAAAACAGTAATAACTTTTTACTCCAAGGTCCGTTTGATGTGAGGTATTTTTGGTTGCGAACTAGACTTGTAGACCTTCAATTTGATAGGTTGTAGATCCAATAACTTATTATATATTGGGAGAAATGAACTTATACATTTGACCCAAAGTTTAGAAAAAGTATTAGAGAAATTTACGATAATCTTTGCCGACCTTTATTTCGCAACTTGCTTGACTCCAAAACTTAACATGTGACCCGTGTGATATTATAATACCTCATAATACACTATTCTTAGCATATTAGACACTCTTAGTCTTATCCCACGGATGCAAGTTAACTTAAACCTTCCGAACGCGCGGGGTGCTACCCGAGCCATTTCTTTAACCACGAACCTTTGTTTAAGGGATTCCTTTGACCTAAAGCTTTAGTTAGTTCCTTGATATTACCACACATTTTCAGTCTTATTCTCCCAATGTGCCATACCCAATTGTATATACCTAATATAACCACACCACGTTACGTATATTACGTAAGAGAAGAGAATAAAACACATGGGGTCTCACAGTTATGCTCTCGTTACGCTGGAGCAATGTCATATCTTGCCTAATTATCTCTCTCCAATACGTCATCAGCCTACCAACCTCTCACACCTCCTCACTGGTGCATCTGCACCTTTGCCTTCTAATTTTAGGTCGTCCTAAACTCGTGTCTGACAGAATATTATTGATTCATGTCACACAAGTGTCATACTCACATCTTGGTACTTCTAAGACAGACTTTTTCTTTCCTTTCTTTCTCAAAGAAAGAGAACTTGTAATTACCACACCCAAATTTTGCACAACCAAAATACATTTTCAGTTCTTCTCTTCATAAAGGTGCAAAGTTACAATTGCCATGCTATAACAGTTTGTTCTGGCAACAAGATGTTCGTTTAACAGGAAAGAAAAAATTTCTGCGGACTGTTGGATTTGTACTGACCCCGCTTTTATTGTTCTTTTTTTTTCTTCTTTTAGGATGAATAAAGATGGATAGTTTCGTTCATGATGCGACTTGCACAAATTCAAACCCACACCATATGCCACATTGATTAGCAAATGATATAAATTAAGGGTCCACCAAACTGTATAAAGAACCTAGTTCTCCATCAGTCTTTACATAACACACACACACACAACAGTAAGTAAATAACATATTAGAGTTTTACGTGAAAAACTCCCAGTTCATGTGATTAAAAATCACGACCTACACTCGTAGGATTTTAACTTCACTACTGAGCAAACTTCAGATTACAAACTATTGTAACCTAGGAATTAAACTCTTAATTCCTCACTCACTTGTAACAACTCTGTTACAAGCCCCTTTGTAATAACGCTGTTACAAGCCCCTTTGTAATAACTCTATTACAAAGCTCACAACTCGACTAACTCTAACCAAGACACACACATAAGGTTTATGGTGTTACAACTAGTTTCCTACACATTGGTTTTAGCTAAGCTAAGTAGGAGTTACAAGTAAATCACTCTAACAAAAGTACAACACAACTGAGGATATATGGTAACACAGTGCTGGAAACTAGTCTTTCTTCTGTTGTTCTTCATTCTTGAAGGCTTGAAGTCACTTGCAAGATTGCAGCACCCTTGAGAGAGAAGCTTGATGATTTCCATGTGTTCAAGTAGGCCGTTTTCCCTTGCATCGTGTTGATAATATACAAGTGATATCATTTGGATGATGCAAGCAATTACCCGGTACAAGGTATTCCCCATAAAGTGACTGGTGCACTATTTACCTTGTTGCGTGTTTGTTGAGGAATAGTTACAACAACTTTACAACTGTGGGAAGTTGACTGGTACAGTCAGCAAGGGAACTGATGTCCATCAGTTCCCTTTGTCGTCTCTTTGACTTTAATTGTTGGAACTTGTGCCCGACTTGAGACTTATTATTTTTTAGCACTTTGAGGATGTGTAACAGGTTACCGATCCGGTTCTTATTATTAAGTTTGTTAGACCATCAAAACATAATAAGACACATAACCTATCAATTTCCCTTTTTTGATGATGACAAACTTGTAATTGAAATTCCCCCTGAGAGCAAGATTATCATACAATATTTTCTGTATTCCCCCTGAACCTGTTCACTCTTGTTCCTGTTCCCTCTCAATTAATTTTCCTCTTTTTGGCATCATAAAAAAATTATGCACAAGTAATAAGCAAAAAGAAGTCCAGCATTGTTAACTCATGCTACATGTGTGCACACAAACATGGTAAAAACATAGTAGAAGAATATAGCATGTATAGGGAAAAAGATGGGACACTCATTAATTTTAAATAAAAGAGAACATAATTAGTAGTACCATTTGTTATACAACCATCCACAAAATAAAACAACTTGAAAAGGACCAGTCACCAAAAATAACATAACAAAGGGACCAAGATATAAGACAGACGACTGTTAACTGGACATTAGGAAGGAGACTATTTTAAGGAGCACTGGAAGGGGGAGACAGAGATGAAGAGGCAAGGTTTCTAAGGAGGATATCCATTCGAGCATTTGCCAACACTTGCTCGTTAAGCAGCCTTTCCTTCAGGTCCTCAACCTGTTTCCTGAGATCAGTATTTTTCTTAGTCAGATGGACAACCTCTGTGCTTTGGGCATTGCTGGAACCAGGTGCCTCCTGGGCCTGATTAAGCTGGACCTCAAGAATAACATTTTGTGCCTTCAACTTCCTTGTCTCTTCATTGGCAACATTCTGAGCCTCAATCAATTGAGAGATAGTGGAATTGTTGCCAATCCCTCCTTTCTTATCAATGCACTCACACTCTTCTAAGGTGGTCTTGGAGAAGGTTTGCTTGCGAGTTCCCACTGTAGCATTTCCCAAAGGGATTTTGAAGAAGTTAAACACCTTAATGAGTAACAACTCATAAGGCAACCCATGATTATCATCCTTAATATGTGCAACTTTCTTCAAGTGCTCTATCATGAGACTAGGCAGATTGATAGTGGTGTAGGCATCCAGTGCTTCCATTAGGAACAGGTCTGCTTTTGACGTAATGGAACGACTTTCTGCCCGTGGAAGCATAACCTTGTTCACCATTTCGAACAACAGTTGATACGCTGTAAAGAGGGCTTTATTGTGTACCCGTTCCCCGTGTTGTACTGCATCATCCTTCAGAATGACACTTCTGAAATTGAGAGAACAAGTTCCGTCAATGGATGATATTCTTCCAGTAGGTACTCCCAAAATATTTCCCAACACAGCCTCGTCTACCACAAAGTCTACACCGTTGACCTTCAAGCAGATGTCGTCCTCTGCTAGTGTGAACATGTCTGCATAGAAACTATGCACCTCTTCCTCATACACTTCACGACTCTCATTTTTGAACAAATGTGTCCAATATTGAAACTTACAAATATTCACCAGTTGGCGCATCCCTGTCATGTCAAGAATATCAGGAGCAAATGTTTTGCCCCCACAACACCCTCTGTTTCCTCAGTTTTTCTCTTCCTTCATCCTTGGCCACACCCACCTTGGCAATCTTGGAGGAACCATGTTCCTCATTATCATCAGTCTTTCTTTTCACAGACTTTCTCACACTTTTCTCTTTCTTTGCAGATTGTTCAGACACCTTCTCACCAGACTCTTCCACCAAACAAGTTGTAATTTAACTGAAAAGTACTATAGTACTTCCTAATAAACTCTATACTCATGACTCAAACTAGGATCCAACTAAATTAATCCATTAGTTTCAATTACGACCTTAAAGTTCTCGAAAATACATTTACAAAAGTTAGGGTGGTCTAATTTGTCAATCTTCAATCTAACTTCATAAATAGAGCAACTCATTTGGCTTCTATCATCCACTGTGTCAGCAGCCTATGTGTCGACCTATATCAAATTAATTTACGCTCTATCCATGAAGTTTTATTTTTGTACAGACTTTAAAGTTAAAGTATTATGTGCACAAGCAAAAGTGTGTAATCAAAATTGCATTTCTGTTATAAATTAGGCATGGAATAATACAATTTCACCTTCTATTTTATCTGCCATTTAGTCATTGTTTCATAGCAAATGATCTGTTGGCATTTGCTTCAAAAACTTGAAGAATAGTTTTGTAAAAAAACACATTCACTTTTTTACAAAATAGTTTTCCAACCAAACAGCAAAAAAGAAAAGGCAAGTATGGTTATAACTTATATACTTGTGCATATCCATTCTTGCTATTTTTGGTAAGTATATATTCTTCTTGCTACATGTTAAATAGCAACTCTTATATGGTTTTTTCTTGCTTATAAACCGTCATATATTAAACTAAAAATCAAAGACCAATTTCCAAATATGACCTCAAATATGAATCTGAAGGCGCATTTTATCTAAAATTGTTTTAAAGAATTTTTCCAAAAAACTATACCAAAATCAACTTCAATTTTCTGCCATATTGCATTAGCATTAAACTGTGCAGGTCCTTGTATCCCTTCATACATAAGAACACATTAACAGAACATCCAAGAGTAGTTGAAGAAAAGAAGATCAAATGACATTCCCATTAGAGGTTTCTGTACAATTTCAGGCGACAGACAAAAGTTAGAGGTTTCTGTACAACTTCAGGCGATAGAGATAGCGCCAATAAAGATGTTTCTGGACAGGTTGACCATTTGCCATACCCTGCCGAGTATGTACAAAAATATAGTACAGTTTCAGGAACGGGAATAAATACTTAGCAAGAAAACAAAAATCATCGTTCTTTTTAATGATAGATCCAGTGACCATCTATCGCTTGCTTTCACAAATCCTTTCCTTCCGTCAACAATGCTGTGGACTTGCAGATGGGACAATTGTTCTTCATAATCAACCATTTCTTTACGCAATCTGCATGATACTCATGTCCGCACTTGAGTGTCCCGATGCTCTCTTGATCATCGTAATTAGACTGAAATAATATGACATACATGCAGGCCATCAGAGTTTAAAATAAAAAAGCAATAAAAGGCGCACTACAATGAATAGCAAAGCTAGTAACCTAACAAGTAATTGCACACAATTGAATTGTAATAAGTAGGACGCTCAACTTACGAAGGAATGGATAAAACAAGATGCTCAGAAACTTCGAGAGGCCGTGGCAACATTGTTCCGTACACACTAAAAGTTAGTAAATTATCCAACTTATAAGGTATGGAAGCCTTGCAAAGATTTAGGAAGGCAATGACAGCATAATAGCAGCAGTGTGAAGATGTTGACCATCTCCTCCTTTAATGTCGGTATCCTCAAGGTTATGGTGGGAAATCCTGTGTTGATGTTCAATTGGAATTGTGGTAGGTGGAAGAGAAGACGTAGGGCATGGAATGTTGCTCCACTAACAGTTATGTGGGTTATTTGGAGAGAAACAAATAGGAGAGCTTTTGAAGATATTGAGATGAACTTTATACGATTGACGAATAGCCTCTTTATCCTTCATTTCTTTTTGGTGCAACTGTGAGATCCATTTGTGGGTGTTGTTTGTATAGAACCATATCATTTTGTAGGTTTTCTACTTTTTTGGTATACTTCCTGTATAAGGGCCTTTTTTGTGCCCAAAGTATTAATAAAATTATTACTTTATCAACAAAAAAAAAATACCGACAGTGGGCATGAATGATCCCGAAAAACTAAAATTAACTCATTAAGCTACAGGAATCATCAAAAGTTCCTGAAAACACCTCACAAATTGAGTAATGACCCCTCCAAAAAATTATACACAAATGCTTCCCATGTCAACTGTAAATCAGCATACCGATAATACCTGGCATATGACACAGAAATCAGTCTTGCTATCTGAACATGCAGCCCTTTCCAAATTGCAAGGAGTTACCGATGATGAAAATGATCTTGTTTTCAAATGGCTAACAATGACCTCCTCTGATAACCCGGTTTTTACAGTGCCGATCTGCTCTCCCAATGCAAGAAGCTCCTGGCGTAGGATTTTAAAGTGGATTTAAATTTTGTTTCCAGAAGTTACAGCAAATAAATTGTTAAAATGAACATTACTAAAGTAGTATATATACCTAACCCCCCCAAAAAAAGGAAAATGGAAAAGTTGTATAATACTCATTAACCATCATGATAAATATGAACCGGTACATACAGTTGAAGAACCTTCTATCTTCCTACCTCATAAGACATGTGATCTACGTCCATACGCATCTCTCCATGCTGATCAGCAGGATCACTCACTGCATGGTAGCCAGGAATATCCAACATTGCCACTCCCTGCATACAACCACCAACAAAGAATAACCCATTACATTCAACCCCATAAATTTTATTGCCCGGAATTAGACAATTATGTGACAAAAAAATCTGGAAATCTGGTCAAACAGACACATATTTTACATCTTCAGGAAGAACTCTCATGTTAGGTAGGTTGTGATTTCTAACATTTGTTTCATGCATAAATTCTCCTCGTTGAGGCCTGTACAATCTAAACCCAGTCGGTGGGAATGGTCTAATATATCTAGGCCCTGCTTCCACAAGGGCGAATGGATTGATAGAGCTGTTCAACGAGCTACTTGGGAGGTGTCTGTGTGAAGAAGCAGTCATTTGTGGAGGGAGGGTGATAATGTGGGGCCTCACTCCTTGGACATTTGGGGGCAAATGACGAAGGTTTGGGTGCCCTTGAGGAACGGATGGGTGCACAAAACTAGTCAAACCTCCGTTGCCGGCTGTTACTTGATAACCTCGCATACTGAAGTTTCCACCATCTTCACAACCTCGAGTATCACCTAGAGTAATGGGAAGAAAAAAAAGCAGAAGAGACATGCAATTAGTTTAGGAAGTTAAAATTTTATCACTTCGAACAAAGACCTTGAAGATTTGGGGAAGGGCAAAAAAAGAAGACTGTCCTAGAGCAGTACCAAAAGAAAGGCGAGAGCTGCAATGATTTCATAAGGTTAAATCTTAAATCATTCAATCAATCAAATCAACTATACCTCAATTCAAAATTCACTGGGCAGCTATATGAATCCTATATAATCATTCTGCATATAACAAAGTTAACTTTTTCAATTTGAACAAATATGAAATAGGTTTTGGAAAAATAATGTAAGGATGAAAAGAAAGGGTAAGACTTATTTCCTGTGAATATATCCTTTTAACCATACATGAATGCAGAAGGAAAGCTCGGATACAGATACTGTTCAACTGGGTGACATAGCAGTGGCACTATTAGAGCGGAACATAAAACAGCACCGACTTTGATGAACATTAAATGAAGAGAAGAATAGGTAGTGTTTAGTTGAGAATAGGCAAAGAAATTAATGCATGAAACAGGAGAAATTTGCTGTGGAAATTCCTAAAAAGTTATATCAATTCAGGAGAGAGATGGAGGGAGTTTTCCTTATTTTCTCCTTGTCAAAAAAACACGGCTTTTATTGTTCGTAAATTAGGTATATCGAAGCCATCCACTAATCTCTCCAAATTTGTGCCCTAAATATGAATAGTTCGCCCCGCCCTCTATAACTGAACTCTCATGTCAGTGTTTCTCATTTTATGCAATTGAAGATGTTAAGAACTCTTCTATCCTACGAAACAATTTATCCACAAATTAGGCAAAGATAACATAAAATGGAAAGTTAAAAGCAAGAATTTCTCATTAAAGAAAGAAACAGAAGCTCATCTCAGGATCCCTTAGCAACTGAACAAAAATATAGGCTGGAACAGATCCATAAAAGTCATTAATAAAAAATGAGTAGGAAGTACCAGGCAGATAAGGTAGACGAGCACTACGATTCCAGGCCCAAGATTCAGTCTCTCTAGCGGTGCTGTTGAACTGCAAGCCTGACCAATAATTTCCAGGAAATTGACAGGCTTGGCCGACATAGTTTCCTTGAAGCAGATCATTGTTGTTGTGTCCTAATACATTATCTGGACCACTAGCACCAGATATGTCCCTCACACTTCTCAGTGCTCCATCTTCGATGAATGATGATGAGTCATTTCCTCTGTACTCAGGTGGTATAAACGATGCAGCACCCATTGGGGCAAGAGAAGAACTGGAGCCTACCAAGGCATGCTGATACTGAAAATTCACGGGAATCCCTTCAGCATTCTTTCTCTTAAACAAGCCTCTGACACTGTCGCCATAAATATTGTTCCTTCCATAACTGTCTACATTAATTCCAAAGGTGCCTTGAGTGCTTGAAAATGGAAGCCACTCATGTTGCCCATGGTTTACTGCAACCTGGAGATCTCTAGAAGCAGATGGAGCAGCTACGTAATGGTTATAATGATTTGTCGATGAAGCAATGGCTGGGTCGAAATTGGAGGCAGGATGTTGATATTGAACCCCATTGTACTGCGACATCCCATAAATTAATGCACCCTCTTGACAGTCTTGTGGATGGTGCAAATAGAAATTACCAGCATTTCCAGGGGCTGGTAATATTGCGTGGACATTAGGCTGCGGAAAAGTTGTTAAGCTCCGGTAAAAAGCACAAGGCTCCGGATGGACATCTTGACTTCGCTGGTCTGCTTCCAAATCAGTTATTTGATTACTATAGGACATATTCCTTTGCGCAATTTTATCCAGTAAAATTTAGTGGAGAATGCCTGCTTGGAGAAGAAACAGGCATCAGAATACAACTTTCACGTAAATCCATTGTAAGAGACTGCACAAACTTAAGTGAGTACGAGCTGATACTTATTTCAATGAAGATAATGTTCAGGTCAACTGATACTTTATTATAATATCTTTGTCTATATTCATTTCAATAAGTACAGTTCAATAAAACCTAAAAGTTTAGTAGTTTCCGTTCAAAAGTTTTAACATTCATGATCTTTGAGTCAAAAATCTGAACTTATCTCACAAAACATCACCTAGATATTGATAAGAAAAAACAGAGCTATGCATGACTTGCTGCTTAAAATAGAGCAGTTATATTTGGTAAAAAGCAAACCAGACTGTATGGAATAGAAACGAGAATTTAATGAAGCAAAGACGGCAAGCTACTCTTCCTGCACTCAAATTTTCCTCAAACTACTATTTCCAAGTTGACTTCGCGAAAGGTATATTATTATGATGGCGGACCTAATTGTTTCAGGGGTAACTGTTGATTGCAATTTCGAATCCGTTATAATATAGGGTATGGGTGATGGAAGTGATGCACATCGCGAACCTGATCACATCTTGAACGCTTTAGTATGGGCAAGTAAAGATCCAAAAGAACATGCAAAACGGAGAGGATTACGGCTACAGAGTTTGATGGAGAATGGGTTCTGGTTCATTGTCAAAACAAAATCATGACAATAATAAAGCATTATGGCCAAAAAATTCAACTCATTTGAAAGTCAAGTGGCTGCAGGACCTTTTTGCAATTCAGTAAGCACAAGTTGCCTAAAGGATTCAAAATCAATTTGTCTGTTTCCTCTCCCTTGGGAGTCAAACATGCCACTCTAACAAGTCACACTTGTTCGTATCAGGAAAAGTTGCTCAAGCAACATATGAGGTTTCAATACAATGAAGTCTTGGGCAATTCTCTACCACAATCACACTTTTAGACTCACCCATTTGAAGCTATGCACTCAAAGATTTCCACTAGTCACACCATCTACCAAAATAGGTGTAGGATAAAATAACAACTGAAGATTTCACATTTATACATAACACTGCACATATTTTGAATAGCAAAACTCAACCATAATTCTAAAGATTGAACCCCCTCAACTATCAAATTTGACCTGGATTCAGTTGACAGGCAGTATTACATCACTGACGAGCATAACTGCTCATTTGGAAACCAAAACGAGCTTCATATGACAAGCTTCATAGGCACCAGTAAGTTCATTCAATCCACTTGATCGGTTCTGATGATTATGCCATGGAGAAGAAGAAGAGAACTTGAACATAAATTCGACAAAATAAAATAAGTTGAGCAATTAGCAACGGCATTAAGAGTATATCGATCAGGTACGGGTATACCTAATCATGTTTAAGATCAACTTTCTATGTGATCTAGCTGAGAGAAGATTCATAAGCTAAATAGGAGTAGCCTCCAATGAATGGATCTTTATAGCTCAAAAGTAGCTTCAGCGGGCAGCGGTAAAAATAACCCAACTATCAAACGTTCAAATCAGAAATGAGAATCAGCATTTCCATGCGCAGTAGAGTAAAGACTAAAAGCATCCCAATTGAGAATCTATATCCCAATCTTATAACAACATCCAGACAAAATCAAACAAAGTAAGTTAATGAAATGAAAGTGAAAAGGCGTCAAGCAAACCTTGACTTCTTTGTTCAAATATCCGGAAGAGTTTTGAATCTAGAAATTACTGTCAGAAGATACGACAGAAATAATGACACTGATACAGAAACAAATCTACAACATCTAAAAAAACTAAAGCTGAAATACCAATACAACCAGGCCCCAGGGCATTGGTTCAACGAAAAAGGTAGTACGGGTTGGATGTGTGGCAAGTACATGACGAGCTTGAAACCTAGTGTTGGACCTAGTCCAGTATTTTGCGTGGAGAAGGGCAGCAAAAAGCCGGAATTAGCCACTGAGTTTACAAGCTGAACAAACGGATTTCTCAACCATTAACAAAAATCATACACGCCATGTTTGTGACAAAACTAAGCCATCAATACAGGGGTGTAATTCCATAGTAAACATCTTCAACCACATAGCATAAAATACTTTTTTTTTGGTTTTCCACCCGGTGTCCGGTACCTGCATTGGAGCCCGACTATATCCGGATTCGCGCCGCGTAGGGCCCCATTCGAGGGGAAGCGCTCCCTACCAAGGATTTTTCCATACCCAGGGCTCGAACTCGAGACCTCTGGTTAAGGGAGAAACAGTCTCATCCACTGCACCACATCATAGCATAAAATACTTCATGACTGGGAAGTAGCTGAATTTCAAGTTCTGGCTGAAATGCTTTACAAACCAACTATATCATGCGCTAGTCATGACTCATGGAAGTTGGAGGTGGGTGAAGGGTGGAAAGAGATGGAGATTTTTCAGTGTAGTCATATTGTCATCAGCTCTTGCCGAGGGAGGAACTGGATTTTCAACATTTATCAGTTCGGATCCCCGCATCACCAAAAAAGGTGTCCTTTTTACTTGGCTAGCAGGTAGCAGCAATGGAACAATCCTGACAGCTGAGAATTTGAGAAAATGAGCATTACATATGTCAAGATGTGGACCTCCTCCTTTTACTTGTCAAGGGGTAAATTGCTTGTGGTGTGAGATTTTGCGCTCATTTGGGCTGCAATGGGTGATGCTAGGCACAGTAAAGGAGGCTATCTAGGCAGAGTAAAGGAGGCTCTCTGACGTTAGAAGCAAGAAGAGAAGCCAATGAGCATGGGATGTAGCACCATTAGAAATCATGTTGGCCGTGTAGAAAGAGAGAAATAGGAGAGCTTTTGAAGGAATAGAGAATGACTATGTATATTTATAGCCTCTCATTTCTAGTTTCCTTTTGGCGCACTCATGAAATTCCTATTTGTATTGTGTCCTTCATAGAATCATAATATGCTGTCAAATATTTTTCCATAATTAAATTATTAAAGCCCCCAAGACTTAGTTCAAGTGGCAAAGGTTGAGGGACTTGTGACTTAGGTCACAGGTTCAAGACATGTAGCATGTGAACTAAGCCCGGTATTTAAGTGGATAGTAAAGGGATGGACCAATATCCTCGGGTTTCAAAGGTCGCAGTTGGTCCTAAGGGTTGGCCCCAAACAGATTTCTTAAAAATGAAGTTATAAGAAAAGCATCAAATTCTTTACCATGCATGCTCAGACTTCTGAACCTAATAGTACAAGTAACTCAAGGAACTTCTAATAAAGGGACAGCCAAGAGAACAAGATTACCAAATTAAAACTTGCTTAATATATTCCCAAACAACTCTACCTATAAACCACGTGAACGATTTTAAACCTACATTTTTAACCTTCTTATAAGCGACGGTCGTAGATAAATAAATTATGAGAATAAAGTTTTTACCTTTCTGAATAATTGTTTCTAAGGTGTCTCCATTTGATTTTCTCTTTGCTGAAATCAGAAAAGAAAGCTTATTATGAGGACACACATGACAACAGCATGGCTCCGAACTTTAGTAATTAAGAAGACTGGAAGGCTTTATGAAGGCCCGATCAAGAGTTGACCAAGTTTGACTGGTATTGACCACGGGCTTGACCATCGTTGACCACAAGTTGACCAAGACTTTATCACAATTTGAGCTTTCGGAATTACTCAAGCATGGTCCCACACGCCTCACTGGCCTCGCGACCCCTTTAGTTATGTTAGGACTGCTATTAATTTTGAATAGTTGAACTTGGGCCTAAGGTCATTGTTTAGCTAGTAGTATAAATTGGAGTAGTGCGAGATTTTTAACTGGTTTTGGATATGCTTATCTTAGGTTCTATGGAGACCTTTTCGATTCTTGAAGAACTCCTTGGATTGCCATTAAAGGTGTGGATCTTCTTTGGCAATCTCCTTCCTTTATCTTCGATATATTAGGATCAATTATTACGTAATTAGAATGTAATTAGTGTTAAATACAAATATCAGCATATTTCCCTTGTTTGCTATTTCTTCATCAATACATATATCATCATTATTACAGAAGTAAACATGCAGGTTATACACAAAAAACATGCCAAATATAGAAACTCAAAACCGCACCTTTTTACCATCCAAAATCGGTTTTTTCCCCGGATGTTGCCTTCAAGTAATTACAAAGCAGATGAATGTTGAGATAAATTAACCGTAACTGATCCCTGCAAATATATATATAAAAAAAAAAAACATAAAGCTCAAAATGAAAACCCCCAATTTTAAGTAAGACATGAAAATCGAGATCATAGTAAAATCCAAGCAAAATCCACAAAAAATGCTTCATTTTAGAGCCTAATGCATGCATTTTGACTGTATAACAAGAGAGAAATATACACGAACAAATAAAAACTGAAACTTCATATTGAAAAAACTAACCAGAGTGAGATTTGATCATACGACGAAGAGATAACAGACGGATATCATAGATAAAATTTCTGAAAATTGAAGAGAGTAAAATAGATAAGAAAAAGGATAAAAAGAAAGGAGATTTCAACGGTAATTCACCAATTTGTGTTGTTGAAAATGCTCTCTGTGTGATAAGGAAATTTTTTTTTTACTATGAATGGTGCTCTTGAAATGTACTCTTTGGAATAATAAACTATTACTTCCCTATAGTTAATTAATACTGTACTTTTCGTTTAATTTGTAAACTATTATTAGTACCCGCACCGCGCGCCGATGTGCGGATACTAATCATGTCAAATATTTAAGTTATTTGAATTGTATGTAAATAATCTTAAAATTTACACTTTCTCAGTAAATATAGATGATCGTTGGATGTTAACTACATGAAAAAAATTAATCATTTCTTCTATTTTTCTTTTTGGGATCATTCTTGTCAGTGTCATTGAATCATAAAAATAGTCAAAAAGCAAAATAACAACTCATATTATGGTAAAACAATTAAATGTTGAGACAATGAGTGACTCTTTGGATAAGACTTGACTCTTTTACTACTACTTGAACTCTTATTTAGTGTGTTGCTATCTCTTAAAAAATATTTCTTTCTTAAAATTTCAGTTTCTAAAACATTATTTTTCAATAATAATTATTTTATAATAATGTAATTGAAAATATTATTCTTAATTCAAAAATTATTTTAGTTGGCTATCTAAAAATATAAAAAAATTCTTTAGCTAGTGAATTTTTTTACTCTATTTTGATATTTGACATTAACCATGTTAAATATTTGAGTTATTTGAATTATATATAAATAACTTTAACATTTAAACCTTATAAATAATTATAGATAATCATCAGATATTAATTAAAAAATACTACATGAAAAAAGACTAACATTTTCTCAATTCTCGTAGTAATAATTTTATTTTTGCATTATTCTCATAGGTGTCATTGGAACCTAAAAATAGTCACAAAGTGAAATAATAACTCATATTTATGGCAAAACACAAAGGTTGACACGATATAAACGATTCTTTGATTACGACGTGACTCTTATACTATGACTTGAACTCTTATTTGGTATGATTTTATCTTTCAAAAAATATTTCTTTTTTGAAATTTCAATTTCTAAAACTTTATATATATATATATATATATATATATATATATATATATATATATTATAATAATGATTATCTTTATAATAATGCTAGTGAAGATATTATCCTTAATTTAAACTTCACTTTAATCGACTATCTAAAAATTTAAATGATTCTTTGGCCGGATTTATTTCAGTATGACTCCACTTTAAGTTTATCGATATTTCTAGCCCCAGAATTTGAATTTTTAATACCCTATATATACAAAAAAAATTGTTCTTTGAATCATTAAATGTTAAATTAGTTGATTATTATTATTATTATAAAATATTGCATATATTGTCTTAAAATTGTCAAGTAGTTTATTTTTGACATCATAATTGGCTTAACCTCAATGCAAACTAATCAAATTGCATTCCAATTCAAATTCGAATATCATATTAGTTTATTAGTAATAGTGATTTTTTAAAAATGACATATAATGTAAATTAAAAAAAAATCTGAGATATCCTTATATTATAATCTATGTATTTGAGTTGAAAAAAAAAAATTAAAATCGATGAGATTAACTTTCAAATTTTTTATACTGAACAAAGATGAAACATAAGAAGAAATTTGTTGTCATCTTTTATTTCTCGTTTTTAGATCTTTCTAACATTTTTTTCAATGTTTATTTTCTTGTATCTTACTTTTTATGTCACTATTTCTTTTGTTACAAAAAATTAATTTATTTCACTATAAAAGGATGAGTTTTAATAAAAATTGTCTACATACGAACTTTAATTATATTTTTAGTCTTTGGTTGAAGTTATTTCATATTTTTCTTTTGGCTTTATCTAGTCAGCCTAAATAGGTGCACACCCGACCACTTAAATTAAAAAATTGAATGATGTGTAATTTATATATAATCCATATATAATATGTGTATAATCGTGTATTGTCAGTATATCATCTATTTATATTAGTTATAAAAAGTAAACAATAAATATGACCGAATATTATTTAAATATTCCATAAGATTTCGGTTTTTTGAGTTTATCCATGATAAAACTTCTATTATAATAATTTTAAAACTCTCTACTAATGTTCAAAAATATCTTATCTTTTTATTATCTTTGAATTAAATAAATTAAAGAGTTTTTTTGAAATAATTTGTTTACATTTTAAAAAAAATATTTCACGTCATACCAATTTTTTTCTATATATTCTCTTTGTTACACTTAAAAGTCGCTATAGAAACTATCAATTAGAAACCAATTTCTCTCTTGTTGAGTTTGAAAAGAAAAACCTTTCACATAATCTAATGATTCAAAACTAATATTCTTCAATGAAAAAAATATTATACTTTTGCAATATTGGCTTGACTACAACTAAATAAAGGGGTTTCAGCTTATACCCTTCAATTCCTTGAATGTGCTAAATTGAAATTAATGATAGCAATTATATAGCCAAAGTTTTTTGTGATTTGTTTGATGTCCATTCATGCAAATTGACTCTTCAAACAAATATTCTTCAAGAAGAAAAAAGAAACAACTTTTTTTTTAATATTGATTGATTTTGTGATGTTTCTTTCTCCAGCATGTATGTTTACTTTGTTATATATGCAAGTAAACTTTTATCTGGTCTTGTAAACTCTTTTTTGTTATTTAGATAAACATAGACGTGTACCCTATATATTACATTTATTTTAAAAGAATTTCGTTTTATTCAAATCTAGCTATAGTGTTTCAAAGAACTATACTTATAGGATTTTAAATGTGAAAGAATTTTATAGTT
The DNA here is from genome assembly GCF_000393655.2 of Nicotiana sylvestris. Taxonomy (NCBI): domain Eukaryota; kingdom Viridiplantae; phylum Streptophyta; class Magnoliopsida; order Solanales; family Solanaceae; genus Nicotiana; species Nicotiana sylvestris. Next base: position 3,633,116 of record NC_091064.1, read on the forward strand.
ATATGGAGTAGTTTTTTTTTGGCTAGAGGCGAAGTAGTATTTTAAATAATTAGAAAAAATAACAAAAGTTCGTAACATGATTGCATATGATCATTAACCGAATTAAGTATGATAACATGATAAAAAAGATAAATTTTATTTTTAATTTAAATTTAAATTTTAGAACTTTATCTATAAATTCAAAATTATCTTTTAATTCAAATTTCGTATATATATATAGAATAAAGTTACCATATACTATTGATATTTATTAGCTTGTCACTTGGCTTAATCATAATGTCAATTATATATAGTAACTTTCTTGCTTTAATATATATATAGATATAGATATAGATATTAAGAATATATTATTGGATTTAATAATAGCACCAATACGAGTAATTTTTGTTTCCTTTATTTCCTTTTCTGTATTTGTGATAGTTATTTACGGTTGTGGTACAATGAACTTGAACTTTGAGAATGAAAAAAATTTCAGAGGAAGTGGTTCCTTATTAATGAACTTTACGCGATGTAAAGTCGAATTAATGTGAGTTTTAATATGGATACTGAATATTGAATTATAATTTAAAAAAAAAAAGATAAGTAGTTACTTCATTTCTCGAGTTATAGCAACCAAACAAAATAAGCGAGTTATAGCAACCAAACAAAATAAGTGTGTACCCGTAAAACTGTACAGTTGAATTTATAGTGTGTTTCATAGACAAGCGAATCGATTTGATCCAGAAGTGATAAAGAAATAAGCATAAAAATAAGATTGACGACTGAAATTAAAGAAAATAACAAGCCTGATTCTGAACTCTGTCTTTCCTAGAGCAAAAGCAGAAGCAATAATAAAAATGTTTAGATTGAGCATAAAATAGTATAGCAAAACTTTGTGTGCAAAATGTTTTATGTCTTAAAATGGTTGTCAATCCTGCTATTTATAGCTTTATTTAGGAAGACAGATCTAAAATCAAGCTACTCTTGAATGAGAATGAAAATGTCATTGATGGTCATGTAACGTGGGACTTTGAATGTAAATATTTTTCGTAATGGCTGCTCATTAAATGCTTATCCGATGTCATGCTTTCGGATCTCTATTATTGGCTATGCTTTCTTCGGTATCCACTCGGTACCAGCTATGTACTTCGCACCCAGTGTGAGTTATCCGTTGACTTATCTTTTGCTTGTCTTTGATTCTACGTGTCATTTTATCATTCGACCAACTGACATTAACCAATTTTACCCTGCACAATAAGGTCGTATATATTATTTTAACTTGATGGTTTTAACTTTTATTGAATTGAACTCATTATAATATTAAAATTTTATATTTTTCAAATATATATATATATATATATATATATATATATATATATATATATATATATATGGAATTATGATCCTTATAAAAAATATTAGAGTAGGTAAAACTCGTTGCATTTAGTGTTATATCCGCCTTTGCATCGAGGTTATCTGATTAAATCCACCTTATGAAATGTCTTATGCTTTTTTATTTTATTTTTAATTTTGTAATGTTTAATTCAAGTAAACAAGTTGAAAGCAAAACGACAACGATAAAACGATAAACAGTCTCAATTGAATATATGGATTAATCTTAAAGCAATGTCTATAAGATTTTGCTTATCTTTAAGCTCATGCGATGGACGGCGAAAGGAAAATAAAATAAGAAAAACTCATTAATCACCCATATCATTAACACCTCAATTATTAGATAACAATTTATTATCCTCAACTTTATTTATAAAATACAACAATGAATTTGCACGTGAATGAAACAAACTCATATCAGCTAAAGCACGTTGTCACTTACAAATCCAAAGACTAAATAAATAAAACAATAAGGGTGAGAAAGTCATGTTTCAAATATTACTTTTTTGGCTTATTAAATGGCACTAACAAAACAAAACAAAATAAGGTGAGAAAACCATGTTTCAAATATTTTTCTTATTTTGTTGCTTCCTAAATAGTTTTAGTCAATACAACAACAACAACAAAAAAAATAGTACAATCACACACAGTGGAGTCTGGGAGGGTAACGTGTACGCAGACCTTACCCTTACCTTATGAAGGACGAGAGGTTGTTTCTGATAGACTTTCGGCACAAGAACAAAGAAAAATACACAATTAACAATGGCAAGGAAATAAGATAACAGAAACAAGTAGCACAACTTGTAATAGCAAAGGAACTAGGAATACGAAGCTACAAGCAAAATGCAAAAATTACCGGCAATAATGCCACATCGTCTAACAATAAGGAACTCAGAATAAGAGAATACCATACTACTATTACTACTACGACTAGAGAGACTCTCGACTACCTGTCAACCCACAACTCTAATCATCGACCTCCACACCTCCCTATCGAGGGTCATGTCTTTGGTAAGCTAAAGTAATGTCATATCTTGCCTAATCAACTCTCCCCAGTACTTCCTAATTCTCTCTCTACCTCTTATCTGTCCCGCTATGGTCAACCTCTCGCATCTCCTCACTGGGGGCATCGATCTCTCTCCTCTTCACATGTCGAACCATCTCAATCTCGATTTTCGCAACTTATTTTTCACAAGGGCCACACTTACCTTGTCCTTAATAACTTCATTCTAATCCGGTTTTTCCTGATATGCCCACACATCCCTCTTAACGTCCTCATCTCTAATACTTTCATCTTCTAGACATGAGATTTCTTGACTGGCCAGCACTTGGCTCCAAACAACATAGTCGACCTTACTACCACTTTGTAAAACTTGCCCTTAAGCCTTGGTGGCTTGGAGGCACATTCTAATCGCACAAAACACCAGACATAAGCCTCCACTTCATCTACCCCGCTCCAATACGATGAGTAACGTCATCCTCAATCTCTCTCGTTCCCCTGAATAACAAACCCAAGATATTTGAAATTATCTCTCTTCAGGATGACTTGTGTATCAAGCTTCACACCCACTTCTGTTTCATGCGTCCCCATACACTTGCACTCCAAGTATTCAGTTTTTGTCTCACTCAACTTGAAACCTCTAGACTCCAGGGTCTGCCTCCACAACTCTAGCCGACCGTTAACCCTGCAACACATCTCATCGATTAGCACTATGTCATCTACAAACAACATACACCATGACACCTCCCCCTGAATGTGGCGTCAGCACGTCCATCGCCAGGGCAAATAAAAATGGGCTAAGAGCTAAATCCTAATGCAACCCCATTATAACTGAAAAATAGTCCGAGTCTCTTCCCACATTCATCACCTCAGTATTTGCTCTATCGTACATATCCTCAATCACCCTAATTTACGCTACTGGAACAGCACTAACCTCCAGGTATATGCATAGAACCTCCCTTGGGACTTTATCATAAGTTTTTACTAAATCGATAAACACCATATACAGTTTCCTCTTCCTCTCCCAGTACTGCTCTACCAACCTCCTCACAAGATGAATGGTGTGGTCTCATGCTCCGACATGAAACCGAACTGATTCTCCAAAATAGACACACTTCTCCTCACCCTCCTCTCCACCATCCTCTCCCATACTTTCATAGTGTGACTCAGTAACTTAATACCCTTGTAGTTGTTATAATTTTGGATATCACCCTTGTTATTGTACAACGGATCATAAAACTCCGCCTCCATTCTCTGGGCATCTTCTTAGTCCTAAAAATGATATTAAATGGTCTAGTAAGACACTCCAACCCTACCCGTCCCGCAGCCTTCCATAATTCTACTAGGATCTCGTCTGGCCCAGTCGCCATGCCTCTACTTAACCTTAATACGCCTATAAAACCTAAAATCACGTTAGTTCTCTGAGTTCTCCAACTCCACAAGAACAATGTTCCTGTCCCCATCCTCGTTCAAGAGTTTATGGAAGTATGACTGCCACATGCGCCTAATACACGCCTCTTCCACCAATATCTTGTCATCCTCGTCTTTGATGCACCTCACTTGGTCCAGGTCCCGAGCCGCCCTTTCTTGAACCTTGGCTAACTTGAACGGTCTCTTGTCACCGCCTCTACCCCCAAGTTCAGCATACAAGAGTTCAAATGCTGCGGTTTTAGCCGTCGTGACCGCTAACTTTGCCTCTTTCTTAGCCTTCTTATAAACTCTTTAAGCATCCTTCTATCCTCATCGTCAGCGTTCTCCACTAGCTGCATATATGCCATTTTCTTAGCTTCTACTTTACCTTGGACCTCTCCATTCCACCATTAGTCGCCTTTGTGGCCCCTGGAGAAACCCTTTGTGACCCTAACACTGCTCTAGCAGCTTCACTAATGTAATTTGCTATCGAGGTCCATATACTACTCGCGTCTCCACAACTCCTCCAAACCCCCATATCTAACAACTTCTCTCCCAATTCCCCAACTTTGTGCTCAGTCAAGGCTCCCCACTTGATCTTAGGTTGACCAAACACCGCTCTCTTCTCCTTCTCCCTCTTAATCTCCAAGTCCATAACCAAGAGCTCATGTTGGGTCGAAAGCCACTCACTCGAAATAACCTTGCAATTAGTGCATATGCCTCTATCCCTCTTCCTGCAAAGTAAGCAATCAATCTAAATCTTGGCCACCGTGCTCCCGAATGTGACCAAATGATCCTCCCTCTTATGAAAACACGAGTTAGCTAGCACCAAATCAAAGGCTCTAGCAAAATCCAGCAACGAAGTACCACCTTCATTCCTAACTCCAAAATCGAACCCGCCATGCATATCATCATAATCCCTAGCCGTCTCCCCAATATGACCATTAAAATTACCTCCTATGAAAATTTTGTCGGAGTGCGGAATACCACACACCACCTCATCTAAATCCTCCAAGAATTGCCTCTTGACCTCCTCTCCCAAGCCTGCATGCGATGCGTATGCACTAACCATGCTTAAAGTGAGCCCACCAATCACTAGATTAATAGCCATCAATCTATCGTTCAGCCTCTTAACATCAAGCACAAGCTCCCTAAAATCCCTGTCTCCTAAGATACCTAACTCGTTCTTGCCCCTAGTACCCCCAACACCCATTAAGTACCATAATTTATACCCGTTAACTTCACGTGCCCTAGTACCCACCCATCTAGTCTCATGGACATACGCTATATTGATCCTCCTCTTCTGGAGAATCTTCCCTAGTTTTAGTCAATGCGAATTTCAAAAATGACCTCCATCCCTCTCAAGTTGGGGTTTAAACGATACCAAAACAGGATTCAAGGTATTCAAATTTCATTCGTTACGAATTTTATCAACCATTTGTTGAGTTGCATTTTTTTGTATATTCAATTTATTTTTCATGTATATAAACAATACTGCAATTTACTTGAGCATATCTAGCTTTATAATCAAAATTAACACTTATAAGGTATCATGGCTAAAAATGGTTCATTCGCTAAATTTGTATGATTAAATTACCAATTTTTTTCGCACGTTAAGATACCTTAAACAATTTATCATAATCCGACATGTTAAACTAAATTTTGGTGAAGGATTATTACACTTTTATAAGTCATGTTGATATATTTATTTAAATTGACCATAATGACTTTTCAAAAAAAAAAATTTGGCTCTTTAAAATGAAAACTAATTACTTTTATATTATTTAGATACAATTATCCTCGAATTTAGATATATAAATTAATCAAATCCCTCTGGTATTAATTTAAAAAACTAACTGGGCAGATACTACTAAATGGCCATGTCAAAATACATAGAAAAAATTACAAAATTGGTTGGTCGGTCAAAACTAATTGCATTAACTAGCCAAAAATATATAAAATATTTATATTATATATATATATATATATATATATATATATAAAATACACATACATACAAAAATTATAATATAATTTATCGTAAAAATTGCACGCGGCGCCCTATTTGGTCGCCCCCATTTAACCTATATCCATTTTTTTTTAAAAAAGTTTTAACTTGTACCCACTTTTTAAACAATTTTAGCTCCCTTTCTCCCCCTCCTTCTCCTCATTCGTTTTCTTCTTCTTCTTCTTCTTCTTCTTCTTCTTCTTCTTCTTCTTCTTCTTCTTCTTCTTCTTTCTTCTGCTGCCGTTGGTGCTGCTATGAAACTTCAGTTCATGGGATGATTGCCATAAGTATGTTTATCAGATTATTTAAAAATAAATTATAAATAATTACGTAAGTTAGTAAACAATAATTTGTGAATATTTCTATGTAATTCTATTCATTTCACGTTTATTGTTTTCAAAATTTATGATTTAGATACTGTTGGCAATCTGATTAGTTTATAGTAGTAATACACTATGAAAGAATAAGGTGATTATTTATCTAGTATGTTAGAAAGCTTATGCTGAAGTTTTTACAAATGAACTAAATAACTTCAGCATCTTCTGCTGAAGTTTTTGAAAAAGCTTTATGACAAAACTAATGAATCAAAGACAAAAAACTTCAGCTTATTTAGTGCTGAAACATTTACAAATGAATTAAATAACTTCAGCATCTTCTGTTGAAGTTTTTGAAAAAGCTTATCCAGGACAAAAAAACTTCAGCTTATTTAGTGCTGAAGTTTTTATAAATGAACTAAATAATTTCAGCATCTTCTGCTGAAGTTTTTGAAAAAGCTTAATGACAAAACTAATGAATTCAGGACAAAATAACTTCAGTTTATTTAGTGCAATTACGAATAAAAACTTCAGCAAATAGAGAACAAAACTTCAGCTAATATGCTTAAGTTCAGCAATTACTAACAAAAACTTCAGCAAATAGAGAACACAACTTCAGCTACTATGCTTAAGTTCAACAATACAAATAAAAACTTCAGCACATACACTTGGTTCAGTACACTTGCTACTTCAGGCCCGTCTAGTAGAATGCTGAAGTTTTGCGTGATTGCCTTTGCTACTTCAGACGCGTATGCTGAAATTACGCGAAAAAGTGAGTACGTTTGCAATTTTTTTTGCAAAGCAGACACAAGTTAAAATATGACCTAAGCGGGTATAAATGCAAATGCCCCTAATTTATCTGCAATTATTTTTGGGAGTGGCTAAAAATAGAAATTTCATATTTGGGCTTTAACTTTTATATGGATATCAGACTACAAGTTTAGCCCATGTTCATATAATGGGCTTTCTGAAAAAATTGGCCTAATTACTAGAATCTTCTTCTTTCCGCTGCCTATAAATACCCTGCACCACAAAAATTTCCCACTCTTTTACTCTGGAAAAACTGTGAACGAAGCGCAATTACGATTTTGCAGGTATTGTTCACACCTTTATCGTTCTGTTCTCTCTCTTTTCCATTCTTCTTTATCTAGGGTTTTGGATTGCTCTAGGTTTTGGTTTTTGTTGTGTAATTTTTCCTGAGTATATATTTTCTTGTTCGATCGTTTTTAGGGTCTTTTAATTGTTCTATCGGGCTACGATGAACTGATTCTTTGGTTTTTAGTATTTGAATTCTTCTATTAATTCAATTACCTGTACCTGTTGTCGTTCAATTTCTCCCTTGTTTGATATATGTTTTTTAAGAGTCGGCAAACTCAATTTTGTTAATTTAGCACTAATAAGGGTGTTGGTTTCAGTTTTTTTCCCCAGAAATATGGCATTTTTGATATATTAGGAAACAAACAAGGAAGTAGAGATAGAGAAGAATATCAAGCAAGCAATTGAACTATAAAAATTTGAGTTTAAACCTCTCAAACTCAACATATTCGTGTAGAAGAAGATGAGGTAAAGAAAGAAATTTTGTTGAAACTTTTACATATGGAAGAATTTAGGATTATGAGCCATTACCTACTGAGGAGGTGTTAAGCAGAAGAAGGATATAATGTAATATATAGAAGAATATGCTAGTAATTAGGATTCAAAATTGGAAGTTAGCATACAAAATAGCCACTAGATCTGAATTAGAAACTTGAACTGCATTTTCACATTTGAATTAGAAATTTAGACAATTTTGAATTGATCAGATTGACAACCTTTTACTTCACATATTTCACTTAACTATAACATTTTCAATTATGTCTTCTCGCATAATTGTTTCTGTTTACTGTTAATTGCACTTAGTGGTGAAAGTCCCAATTTTGTTGGTTCTATGTGCCTTGTCAATGTTGTATCCTGTTGTCATTAAATTTTTGAATTTACTTTTTCATCTGTTTGTATTTCATGGTCTGCCATATCTTGCAGTCAACTTTGGTATCTTCTGATCTAGGATCATTAAATATATACACTATTGTCGGGTGATATTTGGTTGAAAAATGGGCAAGAGGAAGTCAAGAGCAAAGCCAGCACCAAAGAAGAGAATGGACAAACTTGACAGTGTCTTCAGTTGTCCTTTTTGCAATCATGGAAGCAGTGTAGAATGTCGCATGTGAGTGCTCCTTCATCAATTTTTAATCTTAGACATGTTGCTTTGATGCTGTATGTCTGGTCACTATCCATTTTGAAGCCTTATAATTGTACTACTCGACGCTAAAGCTCTTTGCTGCCATCTTCTGTCCCTTAATCGTAGACTAGATATGTTAATTTTACAGGTAAAAACAAATGGAGGGTAACTATACCATTCAGATGGAATTTATTGAAAGTACCTCACACCATCCTGCATGTAGTTTAACCTAAAAACTTGAGTGTAGGATTTCTGAAATTAGAAACTTAACATCTGGATAAGGAGGGACAATGAGGTTACAATGAGAGTTGATAGGCTGAAAATATTTGTCCTGAGAAAGAAGATCTCTGTTTCCTGTTTCCTGGCTCAGTTGGGTGATGATGGTGGAGAGCTTTGAATGGTGTTGTGTTTCCAAGATTTATGTGTCAGTATAAGATATAGTGAGCTTCTAGTACTTCTTGTCGTAGTTAAACTTGCTTGGAGCTATTCTTTTTATGCCAATTGTCACATATCAATCTTCTTCACTTCACCGCACCATTACTCATTACTGCGGTCATTGTTATTTTACTGCTGTCGACTGTCGTTGTTGTTTTACTGTTTGTGTTGCGTATCTTGTAATCGTTTCTGTTTGCACCTGTTGCAGTAGTTTTGCCTAGTTCTTATGATGTAGTACTGTGATTTGTTTCAGTGATATGAAGAACTTGATTGGTGAGGCCATATGCAGGATTTGCCAGGAAAGCTTTAGTACCACTGTGACAGGTAAGTTTGATATAGTGCTTTTGGCTTTCTAAAATGCTTTTGGGGCACTGGTGGATCAAATCAAATTAGGTAGAGTTTTTTGCTGGAAGTGGTAATCAGTACACTTACGGAGCAGTGTACGGTCCTGTGAATATTTTTTAGTGAATTAGGATAATTTTAGAGGATGTGTGATCTCTTGTGAAATTGTGGTGTTCAATGGCTCTCAACTCTGCTTCTCTTGCATTTTTTCACCTGACAATTGTTATTTTCTTCTTTTTTCTTTTCTGCAGCTTTGACTGAGCCTATAGACATGTAAGTATGTTGAAACATCATTCTGCTATGTTCTAAATTGTCGACTATTTTTAAAACATTTTTCTCCATTATTATCAACTAACTAGTCTGAATTCTATGGTGCAGATATAGCGAATGGATAGATGAATGTGAACGTGTCAATAACCTCGAAGATTATGGAGACTAGATAGCCATTTCAAGGGGAGGATTCCAAAAACAAGCTTATCTCACATCCAAATAGGAGCCACCTTATGATGAAAGCTACCTCGAGGCTAAATGTAGTTAGTTGTTCCTCCTGGAATTTGTAAAATATGTTATGAAGTAGTAGTACCTTATATTAATGGAAACTTTGCAGAAACTTTTTTGGACTTGTGAACTGAAAAGCATTGAAATTTGTTGTGAATGTGAATGTGAATGTGTCAAATCATCATCTTGCTGTAGCGTATTTTTTCACTTCATTTTCATTACTTAAAAGGGCAGTCCGGTGCACTAAGCTCTCGCTATGCGCAGGGTTTGGGGAAGGGCCGGACCACAAGGGCATATCGTATGCAACCTTACTTTACATTTTTGCAAGAGACTGTTTTCATGGTTCAAACCCATGACCTCCTGGTCACATAACAACAACCTTACTTAAAAAAAGATAAAGAGAGGTGAATTATTCAATAGAGGGCCGCGTTCACGAGCTTACAACATAGTCAACAATTGGTCTCAACTGTCAGATTTCTCACTACATTTGATGTTCATATTCCTACGGTTTAAAAATAATTCATTCTTATTTTACTAGAAAAAAAGAATCAATACCAAAAGTGAAATCATAATTAATTAAGGTAATTTTGAAACACCAATTATAATATGGTCAACTTGATAGTTTCTACTGTTAAATCTGTATTTTTCAAAGCCAATATATTCATTTAATACGATTTGTTCCACGAAGAAAAAGACATTCCTTCAATTCTAAATTATATTATGTCTTTTTTTTTTAAGCCTATTTAGAAAAGAATACCAATTTTTATATTTATTAGGATTTTAATACAACATTCTTATTTTTTGTTTGTTTCTGATATAGCAAGTTTAAAATCACAAGATTCAGAGTTTATTTTTATTATGTTACACACTCTTTTAGATTAAGATCATAAAGATTTTAAAGTCTTTTTTACTTCTCAAACTTGGTGCAAATCGACACATAAAAGGAAGTGAGGGAGTAATTCGTAGCGGACTGGTGATATTTGATAAAAATTTAGTCGTACCCAACTCCAATATGAGTAAGTTTTTACTCGAGTATTTACCTAGCTTTGAGATTTTAATTGTAATAGAAAATAAAATTACAAAATAAGTTTCTAGTACTATTTAAATTCTAAAAGGAATAAAAACAGAATAAATTGATTTATCAAGAAAAACAAAGATAAAAGGAAAAAGTAACGTGGAAAAAAGAAAATAAAAGGAAAAAGGAAAAAGAAAATACTTATATTAACGTGAAAACAAATCCAATCCCAATTTCTTCTCTTTCCCTCTCACGGCCGTTTAATCGTTTCTCAAATACTACCCGTCGTTTCCTCCCGCCGGCGGTAGGCTTCAATTGCTTTCTGAGAGTTTCTATTGCTTTGTTTTCCATTAACGCCGTTAACAGATGGGAAGACCGCCGAGTAACGGAGGTCCTACTTTCCGTTTCAACGCCACTGAGGTTAATACCAATTGTTTTCTCTATATTACATATTTTGTGAGCTTCAATTTGTTCATTATACTGCTTTTATGTTTTATGTAGCGTTTATTTATAGATTTTTCTCCTGATTGTTCTTTGCCTGTTTCGTATTTGTCTTTCATTATGCAATTTGTAGTTGCAGACTTGTGAATCTCACATTAATTGTTTCTCTTTTACTGTATTGAGACTATTTTACTACTTCATGCTGTGTTGAGTTTTGATGATGTGGTCATTGTGGTGTCTGGGTCAGCTTGTGCGCACTCCACTCGCTACCTATTAAAAAAGTAACATAAAAAAAATATAAAAACGCATAAAAATTAATGAAAAATATTAAAATTAGGTAATACACGTAAAATTAGTCACAAAAGAACATAAAAGTAGGGAGTGACGTAAGAACACGCTAAGTGTGATACTGATAGGCCGAAGCATGTTGGTTGGGTTACGGTGATGATGTTACTACCTCCCATCAACACATGCATCGGGTAATCCTGTCCAAGACTTAGGTAGATGGGAAGAAATTTGAACTTGAGACCTCATGGTTCTCCTCTACTTCATTGACCTCTAGGACATGCTTTTGTTGAGTTATTTTCGGAATTTTCCTGAAGTAGTGTATCTGCATTAAGTATGAGTCCCTGTAAGGGGTTTAAAATGTCTTTAAAAATATTTAAAAGACTAGGAAATATTTGTTAAGACAATAAATTAATCACTAAGTATGAAACTGTGTGCTAAAGATGCCTCTATATGTTGCCAGTCCGACTGCCACCTGCATATGTGTGTGGTCATATGATGCTGCACTTTAGACTTTGAAGAGAGTCATGAGAAAAAGAGTGTTGTGTCTGACATTGATAACGTAGTAAGGTTTCACAGAAGAGGGAAGAAAGCAAGCCCTTAACTTAAATTTCAGCATGAGCATCATTCAATCTAAGGATCAAGGATTCTCATGAAGATATTGCAGTCAAATCATTAGAATATGTAGAAAATGTAGGGTTGCGCTGGGAAGGGGGTTGAGCTGGAGCCTGACAATTCATGTCCATTAGGTGTCAGGAATGTTCTGGTCTTGCCCTCGGCCTTCGGCCTTCTCTATCGTTTCCTCACTAAAGTGAAGGTACTAAGGTGCGCGGAGCAACAACAACATACCTACAAGTGGAGTCTAGGGAGGGTAGTGTATGCGGAGAGCAACCAAATTAAACTAAGCTCCATGATTACTAATCCCGCCATCTCATTTTTTGTGGCCTTGTTTTACTATACACGTAGTTTAAGTAAGAAAGACAGACTTTTGAAGCTTGTGGTCTAAAACAATCCATAAACGTTTGTGTGACTATAAATCATCTCACTAAAAGTACAATGAGAATTTTAAATTTAAATTTTTTCTAAGTGTAGAAATGCGTCGTTCTTTTTGGGACAACCTAAACAGAAAAGTATGCCTCATAAATTGGAATAGAGTGAGTAACAATCATGAGTAAAGTTTTATTCATTAAATTCCAAAATCTGCTCATAAACAAAACACAACAGCTGGTGGATGCAACCAATAGAAGAAATCTAACCTACCTAATTCTACTTCAGAATGTCCAGTGCTCGAAATTACATTAGAGCTTTCCTCTTGCTTGAAGCTTGACTTGATCCTGTACTTTATTCTCTATTCCTTCTCAGTTAGAACTGTCTTTAAAGTAAATTTGAGAATATCAACTCCTACAACTATTTGGTGTTTCCAAAAGTTTTCATGATTTCTTAGTATTGCATATTCCTTACAAGCGAAGCACTAGGTTGAAAACTTGTGCAAATTGAGATATGAATTATGGAATAATAACATCATGAGTAAGATAGATGACATTACTTACTGAAAGGAGGTCTTACTCATACTTTCTCCTGATGAAGTGTTTATACTGGAGAAATGGAGGTAATCGTCCAATAAGCATATGGAATATGGAGTTGTCTAGAAATAAAGCTGCGGGAAAGTCCAGATGCTTATTTATGCCCCTAGTTGCTTGCCTATCTTTACACTAATACATATCCTTTCAAAAAAGTGCGTAATTCTTTGCTATTTAAGTTAAGTTAATACCCTAACTATCACGTTTTTGTCAGTTTCCTACTTAAACTATTCGGTGTCCCAAAAACCCCCTTGAACTATATTGCCCTTCATATTTAAACTCCCTCGTTGCTTACCTGGTATAACGTGTGTACACAATCGCTTGGGAGCGTGTGGCAGCTGAAAAAAGCCATCAAAATGGCCCACCTGATAAAAAGTAATGGCTAATTAGCCTAACCCTTTTTCAATTTTGTTTTTATTTCCTTTATATCCACCTTACTTCTCATTTTTCACCATTCTTCCTTATTTTTCATCTTTCTTTTTTATATTTTCACCTTTCTTTTTTATTTTTCACCCGCTTCTTCATTTTTTTCACCTTTATTCTTCGGTTTACCATATGGGTTCCCTATGGAAAAAATTCTCCCTCTCTTGTTTCCTCTGAAATAATTTATTTATTTGTTCTTTTTTAGTCTTCTTCTTACACATATTGTTGAAAGAACACCAATTTAAATCTTCTTATTAAACCAACACCTTGTTGTAGAGAATAAAGTTGTTTCTCTTAAACCTTATTTGTGTAATTTGGAATTAGAGAATATATTTGTTGGCCGATTAGTTTGTTATTTGCGAAATGTTACTATGTGTAATCTTGTTTATATAATATAAGATGATTTTTCATAAATGCAATACTATATGCCTTTATTTAGTTTTTATTGTGCTGCAAAGTGAATGTAATAAGGAGTTATTCAATTGGGTCTAGTATAAAGCACAACCACAGTTAAACCTAAAATTAACCCATTACATTAGATACTATTTTGGCAAAAAGTCCTAGAATTAATCAGTCATCCGAGAGTAATACATCATAAGTAAACTATATAAAGAATCAGTACAAACTATAAGTTAATATAGTTAGACAGACGCACCTCTAAGAATTCAACATGGGGTTTTAATATACTTAGGGGAATATAGTTCAGGGGGGTTTTGAGGCACTAGATAGTTTAAGTAGGTAACTTGAGCCTTGGGGTTTGCTCCCTTTCAAGGTCTCAAGTTCGAAACCCACTGGGTGCAAACAATTTCTGAGGGCGATCGGACTGGGTAAAACCTGAATTAACCGTGGTGCACTTGCGAGAAACTCCTTGCCGAGGGCCTGTGCACCCCCGGGATTAGTCGGGGCTCTTAGAAACTCGGACACCTGGTGCAAATAAAAAAAAAGAAGTAGGTAACTGACAAAAGAGTGGTAGTTTATGGGGTTCTAGGCATGGTTAAATAGCCACGTGTAGTATTACATGGCATATGTTTTAGATAATTAGGAGCGTGTACTAGATGCACTACTAAGAATGAAACGAGGGGTTTTTAGCATGAAGGGCAATATAGTTCGAGGGGTTTTGGAGACACCGAATAGTTTAAGCATGAAACTGACAAAAACATGATACTTAGGGGGATTTTAGGGTATTAACTCATTTAAATAGTTCCATTCGATGAAAGATTTCACTTGTCAACATGAGATGTTTTTCATCAATTCATGAGTTGCTTTTGTTAATTTTGAAGTAACCGCGGAGAAATGTACGCCATAGAAGCTTTCCCACTTATCATACATCCTTCCCTTTTTCAACTGTTATACCAAAACATTTCTCCACACATGCGACCTATGTTGTGCCGACAGACGGACTCTTCAAAATCCCTGTGGCACCCATGTCAACATGACATGAGTGTGGGTGTTGGATCTATTCCGGATTTGGTCAACTTACTTTTGGTACTTTGACTACATTCTATGACCGAGAAATATGGTTTGATATTTGGGTTTATATATATATATATATAGAGTCAAAGTATAGTTATATGAAGTGTGAGAATGCTTTTCTATTACGCGAGATATCTTATGAATACATTATTAGGTGTTTATAAAGAATAATATTTTATTAGTTTTAATTCAATAACTTTAACTAGTCAAAATATATACTTTATATATACATTCATTGTCCGTACCCCAGCATCCGTATCCGCACTCAGATCCATACCCCCGAATCCTAAAGTTTATATGATGGCGAGTCTGACCTCTAGATCCGCACCTGCCTCGTATACCCCACCCGAGTCTGAGCAATATAGCATGTGCCTGACAGCTTAATTGTACTTGTACAGTAGTTGCATCTGGTAACTTCACAGCGAGATATAGAATCGTGTTTAAAGCCTTAGTAATTGGTCAAACATTGCAGGTCGCTGAGATGGAAGCTATATTGCAAGCACATAATGCTACAATGCCAGCTCGTGAAGTTCTCGTAGCTCTTGCTGAGAAGTTTAGGTAGGTTGTTAATGAGCCATATATTTCGAGTTGTTCCTTTGATTTTATATGCTCATGAAGGTTGGATGGTAATGTACCTACTTCTATTTAGTTCTTCAGCGGAGAGATCTGGAAAAATTATGGTTCAAATGAAACAAGTAAGAGGCTTTTCCTTTTTTAAACCTCTGATGATTGAATGTAAAATGTTTTCATAACCATTCACTATTTATTTTTTACCTGAAATTATGAAAGTATTGTCATAGGTTTGGAACTGGTTCCAGAATAGACGATATGCTATTAGAGCAAAAACAGCTAAGGTTCCTGGTAAATTTAGTACCCCGTCAGTGCCTCAAAGTGATTCAGCTATGGTAAGAACTCCTGCAAAATTGAGTGCGTCACCTGTGCCTCAGAGTGATCCAGCTGCAGTAAGGATTATGCCCCAAGCTTCTCAACCCATATCTTCTCCTCAAGGTAGAATTTGAAATTTACTACCGTGTTTCAAAACAGTCGCAAATTTCTCTTTGCTTTATTTATGATTAACAAGAGTCTTATATATTTGGTTTTCACTGTTCTTCCTTAAGACCTTAACTTGTCTGACTTTTGTTACTTACAGTGAAATCAATGCCCCAAGCGCCTCAACCTCTACCTGCTCCATCAGGTAGAACTGTTAAGCAATATTCTTATGGTTTCTTGTTCTTTTGCAAAGAGTCTTCTTAGTGATCCTTGCAATGGGTTTACCAACTTATGTTTGTCTATCACGATTATCATTTATTGCTAGTTGCATATTACCTCATTCTACTGTTGTGTAGGTTCTCTACTTTTTTATATACTACTTGTACGGGGTTTTTTAATCCCACAATATCAATTATATATTACCTTATCGCACACACAAAACCAAAAAAAAGAAGATTATATCATTCTACTAATCTATATTTTGCCATGTGATAAATGTCTGATTGCTATATGTCTAGTTACCCTGTTCTGTGGCCTTCTCGTATGTGCAGTGTGCACATTTGATACTTTTGATAGTGTAATGTGCTAAAAGTATGGTAAAGGCATTATGGTGTTTAAGCTGTTTCTTAAGCTTCTTGGTATCCACCTTATCTTGAATTGATAAGATAGCGGTAAGGTCTGCGTACATACTACCCCACTTGTGGGAATACACTGGGTAGGTTGTTGTTGATCCAGGCTAGCTGAGAATATGGTGCTTTCAGAATTGAATTCCGTAGGCCGGCAGAATTATTGAACTGCTGAAAAAGATGATGTGATTTTGATCCTGAGCTGGATTTTATTAAAGTGAATTCATGAGAACTTGCAATGAAATGTTAACTGGAGGAGGATACCCACTGAACCGCCGTCATATTGTTAAGAAGCTGAATACTCTCTATAATTTCGGAGTACAAAAAATGGTGATAATTAATTAGAACAAGTAGCTAGATCCACGAATACGAGGTTCCTCTGTTGTTTAATGAGAGCAGATTGACTCTTGGAAACATAGAGTCCATTGATTTTGATCTTCAGAAGATGTGTGATTAGATTTGGCTGTTTTGGAATGAATATGGCATATCTCATCAAATAGGAGTTTTGTTTGTGGTTTCACTAGATTATACATTTTTTTGGAAATCTGTCCATCTCTAGGAAAATACTTCAACAATGATATTTAGGAAAATAGTGGCTGAATCACTACCCTTGTTGATAAAATGGTGAATAAGAAATGTGGCTAAATTTCAAGTACTGTAATAAAAAATAATACTGCAAAAGTCTGCAGGTTCCTTTTGCTCTTTTCCCCCTGTTTCTCTCTTGAAAAGAACTACTTTTTCCTCTAATTATATTTCTTTCAAGTCATAACCTAACTCTACATATTTTCTACTTATTTTTTAGTGGCAGCACAAAATGTGGGCAGGAGTGCTTCAGATAACATTCAAATGGAGTTTGAAGCTAAATCTGCAAGAGATGGTGCATGGTTTGTCTTTTAAGTCATTCTATACATTTATGCTTGGCTTTATCATTTGCTTCATTTCCATCTTCATTAGATCCGCTCTTAATGATATTATCCTTCCTTAGGTATGATGTAGCAAGCTTCCTATCACATAGATCTGTGGAAACTGCTGATCCGGTAATTCTCAGAGATACCTATCTTATGTTCCATGAAAGATATTATTGTTAGCCGGGTGGTTAAATTTGTATATTATGCATAGAATTATCTTTCCGCTCTTTCTTTTTACCCAATGGAGTTTGCTATTGATTGTTGAGCCAAGTTTAGCCCTCTTATTTTTCAGAAATCAGGAAATACATGAGGGTGCTTTTCTAGTTACGTTTTCCAGCCCCTCTGTAACATGCGTGGCCTTTTTGTCTGATGTTGAGGATCATAATGCAAACTATGTCTTTGTCTGGAACATGCTCCAAAACTAGAGGCTATCTCCATGAAGTTGTTTCATTTACCTTGTGCATATCTTCTTCTTCCAGTCTGTTTTACCTTATCCTTTTTTTCCCTCTTAATGGTGATAAACTTCTAATTTCAGGAAGTCCTGGTTCGATTTGCGGGGTTTGGAGCAGAGGAGGATGAGTGGGTAAATGTATGTAAGCACGTAAGACAGCGATCCCTTCCATGCGAATCGTCAGAATGTGTTGCAGTTCTCCCTGGTGATCTGATTCTTTGCTTCCAGGTGCATTTTATTATGGGTCAAATGCTAAAGCTAAACTTACCAAACTGTCATCATTTAGCTAATGCTCTTATAATTTTCAGGAAGGCAAAGAGCAGGCTCTGTACTTTGATGCGCATGTCCTTGATGCTCAAAGACGCAGACATGATGTGAGAGGTTGCCGTTGTCGGTTTCTGGTTCGTTATGATCATGATCAGTCTGAGGTATTCAATTAATCCTTTTTTCTGTAATTTTCTGCTTTTATCTCTATACTAGTATACATACCCGCGCAATGCGCGGATAATTGACAAATATAATCATGAATATACAGGTTTATTAAATAATTTTAAGATTTAGCATATTCTAAAATAATATTGTAAGCTTACATGAGAGAATGCTAACATATTTAGCACCTCGAATGGTTATATTAGTTAATACTAATAAAAAAAATCAATATATAAGCTTTGTTCATTGTCTAAATTTGTTAACCATAACTTTAACATTATATAATTATTTACTTTATTTGTTTTACACATTATTCGAAATCATAAATTCCTCACATAATCCCTGTCATCCTCTTATATGCATTTTTTTACTATAATACTTTTCGTTAATTTTTTTATTTAGTATTTTACTTATAATAAATAATGATTTGGAACTACTTATATTTTGTTTCCAATATGATATATTTAATTTTAGTTTTAGTTATTGATATTATGTACACATGAATTTAAATTATATTTGTTATCATTTAACATCTATTAAGATTTCAGTTAGATAACCTTATCCGTAAAGTATGTTTTGTTGAATCATAATTCAAAGATTTTCTCATAGCAAATTCAAATATATATATATATATATATATATATATATATATATATATATATATACACACACACTATAATTTTTTATTCGTATACTTTTTTTTCTTGTTGCATATATTTTGTGTTTGCAGTTTTAAGTACCTTATCATACGATTATTTTTCAGTTGTTCACTTATGTCCTTGCCTATCATTCCTCTATTAATATAATATAAATTGATATTTTATATTGCTTAAACCTAAATTATTTTTATACTTTTATTTTGTTACTCAAAACTGCTTCATTCTTTAAATTTATAAAATAAACATTATATCAACCGATATAAATAATGAAAATCAATCCAAACTTGAGATAGACCTAAGAATATTGATGGCATCTAAAGGTAATAATTTAATAATCTTTTAGCAGGATTTTACTTAATTGCTTGAGCTTTTTATAACTAATAAGCAAAGATTTGATTTACTATTATTTTATAAATTATATCGATATTTTAAAATATTATATTAAAATCATATGCAACATGAAAATAAACTTTTGCTTCTAACTTCCCAATAATAAACTTGAGATGGCTCATGATCTTACAAAGTAGTTGATATATTATTTCTCATTTTAGCCTCTAAACACATTTGTATGCTCATACACATCTTCATTGAATGACACGACTAAATTATCTAGAGATTTCTAAAATTAATAAATCAAATGGATTAATAAAAATATTAACACAGAAAAAAAAAAAAAACTAACAGGATAACACATAAAAGTAATACCCAGAATATTAAACAATTTAAGAAGCTTAAAGTTAACTAAGTCATACCTTAATTGTTGTGGCTTCATTATTAACCTCATAATCAATACATGATGAGACTCTAAGTTCGTAAAATTGCAACACAGACATAAAAATAAAAATTTTTAATCATAACTTTTTCAATACAAAATAATAATAAAAAATACTCAACCAAAAATATTTTCAACAAATGTTCATTAAATAATATTTAGTAATAGAAGGAGAATTAAAAGCCCCATTAGCATTAATTGATGCGTCATCTTCCTGCAAATTAAAAAAAAACTTAAAATTAAATTGTTGAAAAGTAAAAATATAAATTACAACATCAAAAAAATATATATGTTTATGAAAACACACTTTTGCTACAACAATTTCATCTGCCTCCTTACAATCATTAGCCGTTACGGTTCCACATTTATTAGAAAGTTAAAAAAAAGTATATTATCGTGATCATATAGTTCTTGAATAAATATTATACGATTGCACAATAATGTAAGTTGTAGAAGAACATCACTTGATAATGATTCACTGTGATCCACTAAACTTTTCGCAATCGAATAAACTTTTAGCTTCTTCATAAATAAATAAAAAATGGTATCACCAATATTATCTTTCACCTTCACATGTATCTTGAATCTTATCAAGTCATTTCCTCGAGGCTGCGACCATTACTGAGATTCTGAGAATAAGAAAGCAAAAGAGAAGGAGAAAAAAACCATAAGGTTACTGGGAAAAAAAAGAAAATAGATTGAAAAGAAGAGAGAAAAATTGTAAGGGATGGGGTTTAGGATAAATCTGAGAAATTGTAACCGCTTTAAATTCAAAGGTATAATTAAAAGTTGTTTTTAAGTTTACAAAATTAATGTAAACAATCTGCATTTTTTTCTCTATAAAGAAGTAGTTCAACTACGTTTGTTTATTAAGAAAATTAGTTTAAAAGTTAATATAAAAAATTGATAATTTCTCAAAAAAAGAGTCCTAAATGTGCCTTAGATTACGGCTGCACGGTTAAAGTTAAGTTCAGATTTTGCATATTTCAAAACAAATTTAGAACTTTTTTATTAGGACACTTGATAAGCTTGAATTAATATTATTCTATAAAGAATCTTTATATAATTTAGCCAAAAAACGGCAAGAATTTATTTTAAATAATTTTATAAAAAGAATAGGGTGTAATTATTATTATTATTATTATTATTATTATTATTATTATTATTATTAATTAAGAAAACATGTATGGGGGAGGCATGACTTTTCAATTTCTTTTAAAAACAGTTAAGGAAGTATAATGTGCAACTAATGTAGCCTGCTTTTTTCCTGAAAATAAGGAGGTAAAAACGTATGTTATTGAATTTTAAACATTTCAAAAGTTGGGATAACTATAACCTTAACTGGAGAGAAAATGGTGCAAATTAACATTTCGGAGCACTCATAACCAAACAACTGATTTTGAATTTGAGTTTAAAAATAATTAAATAACTAATTATTAATTTACCTAACTGATTTTGCCCTAAAACTACTACATGTCTTTTGTTTCCTTTTAATAATATATAAAATATATAACTATAGATATAGAGACTATGCATTGAACCCCTTAACTTCTTTCTGTATTAATTTTTTAAAATTTTGACCTTTCATAAAAATTCTGGCTCCGCTAGTATTTTATGATTGCTTCCCATGTTCCAAATTAGACACAGGTAAAACGTAGCATATACACACTGTCTAATTTGAACGTGAAAAATAAAAAGAATTTAACAAAAATATTGAAGACCATTACTTGGTTAAATTTTTAAAAGATTAGAGGAGAAGAGTCCTTGGAAAAAAGGGGAAAAAAAAAAAAGAAAAAGAAATCGGAGAAGTTCTTCATGATACTTTCTTACCAAAATAAATCTTTTTTTTTTTCGGTTTGCAATGAAGTCACAAATTTTCAAAAATAAAAAACAACGAAATATCCTAATACGTACGTAAAAGTTGGAATAACTATATTCAGATGCATATCTTCCATGTTTTAAGGAAAATATTCATCTTTCTAGATCATTATAAAAAACATAGATTCAAAATTAACAAATTCTATCCAGAAAATGAATATTAACTAACTCTATTAATTGTGAAGCAGTTATTTTTCAAATAATTTTATAGCTCCTATTTTTTTGGAGGCTTGTCCTAAAGTACCATGTGGCATATTCTGATGATGACACTTGGCTTAAGGAGAGGGTTTTTTCCTCTCCTTTTAATAATATATAGATTCTGGCATAAGCTTTCCTGATTTTATTTCAGATTTCTGACTACTTTGTGCTTCTTTACTGGTAAAATTGTTTGTTGCTTGTTACTAACAAAAAAACAATTGTTCATAAGGAAGAAACAGCTTAGCAGCAAATACGCACAAATAGTCAGATCGCTCGTTAAAAACTGCATCTTCCTTTTAAATTTGACAACTGCTGTTTACAGATTGGTTATTATTCCTATCTTTTTATCATGCCTCCTGTTTTAGCCTTTTTTTTTTTGATAAGGTGAAGATTTTATTAAAAACAGTATCAAGCTGATACTGTAAAAATACAGAGATACTGCTGGCTTAAAAACATTAAAGTCCTAAGCGGTCTAGCATGTCCAGCATTTCATGAAAATTCATAACAACATTTCCATCTTTCCAATAGTACAAATAATGTAAACAATTGTATTTCACATATTGCAGCTGCTCCTTCTTGCCTTCAAAACACCTATTATTTCTTTCTTTCCATATCGTCCAAGCTATGCTAAGAGGAATATCTTTCCAAATCTTCTTTAAGGATGCTTCTGGACATGCAGGTTCCCAGCACTCTAATATATTCCTGAATTTCTTAGGGCTTGCCCAACGGATGCCAAGCCTCCTGTTTTTAGCCTTGTATTGATCTGTTATGATATGTTAGTTTCTACAGTTGTCCTTTGGCTGAAATCAGCAACTGAAGAGAGATCACCTCTTGTTTCTTTGCATGGTTAGTAACACTTGCCTCTGAGAGACGTCAGCTGGAATATCGGTTCAGTGTCAGACAGACGGAACGAAATTGATCAAATAAAATATTGAGGAAATAAAATACCAGGAACGGATTAAGGAAAAGACCAGTGATTATGATGGATCAGATATTATGTGGTGCTACAAGTAGACTGAACATAAGTGTTGTACGGGACGTTCTAATAGTTTTTATCCTACGCTAAGCCTAGTTTATGAGGGAGAACAAAGATAAACTTGGAACTAGGCAAAGGGAGGGAGGGGGAGAGGACTGGGGTGTGGCTGTATAGCCCATCCATTAGAAGAAATAGAATAATGACTTTTAGGCCAACTATATTCTAATGCAGCAAAGTGGTTTTTGAATAGTCAGGGAGCCATTTTCAGACATGGTGGTATCAACTATCGACAGTTGCTGCAGCTGAAAGTTTTTGCATTGTTATCTATTCCTGGTTATTTTGGAATATATCTGATCCTTCTACTTAGAGGACCATGTTAAATTTGAAGTTAAAAAGAGACTTCACAATGTTTAGGTGTAATATCTGATGCTTGTCGCATGTAAGTCGGTTTTTTATAGACCTTGTGCTGCGCAGTGGGGCACACTATGTACCTTTAATGTTGGTCATTTATATTTGAGACATCTAGTTTTCATCCATGGGTGTTAGTAGTTTTATAGAATTTGAGACATCTAATTGACTTAGTCTTTTCCTATCCAGGAGATTGTTCCTCTGAGAAAGGTTTGTCGTCGGCCTGAAACTGACTATAGGTTGCAGCAACTTAATGCTGAATCTCTGAAGCAGCAGAAAATAGGTAACGACATCACAAGGGGCAACACTACAAAGGTCTACCCTCCATCTGAAACAACACAGAAAGCACAAACTGAATCAAGGATAAAGCCAGCAGAACCAACACAAAAGCAGCCTGCACCGGAGGACACCACCAATGCAGTACCCAATGTTGCTCCTATGCAGCTGCAGAAATCCAGTACTGATTCTCTAATAGGAAATACTTTGGCAGAAACAACACCCCAGCGTATGGAAGAAATGAAAGAGAAGCCTGTAGCAGGAACAACTGAGGTGCCTCGGGAAGAAAAAAGAGAGATGCCGCTGGCAGAAAGAATGAACGAAGCACCAGCTGAAACAGCAGAAAAGTCTCCTGCTGAAACAACTCTTAAGCCTCCGGCTGCTTCAACATCGAAGTCAGATGAAGCACCAGAGGAGCCTCCTACTGAAACAACTCTTAAGCCTGCGGCTGCTTCAACAACGAAGCCAGATGAAGCACCAGAGCAGCCTCCTGCAGAAACTACTCTTAAGCCTCTGGCTCCTTCAACGTCGAAGCCAGATGAAGCACCAGAGAAGTCTCCTGTTGAAACACCTCTTAAGCCTCCGGCTGCTTCAACGTCGAAGCCAGATGAAGAACCAGAGAAGTCTCCTGCTGAAACACCTCTTAAGCCTCCAGCTGCTTCAACGTCGAAGCCAGATGAAGAACCAGAGCAGCCTCCTGCTGAAACAACTCTTAAGCCTCCGGCTGCTTCAATGTCGAAGCCAGATGAAGAACCAGAGCAGCCTCCTGCTGAAACAACTCTTAAGCCTCAAGCTGATTCAACATCAAAGCTAGCCGAAGCACCAGAGGAGCAACCCAAGGAAGAGGAGCATGTTGATGCTGGAGCCACCACCACTTCCATGGATCATGACGATGCATCTGTATAAGCAAATCATTGTCGCCAAAAGTTATAAACATTGTCAGTGTAGGCATATTACTAAGTTAGGATGCCTAGGCAAAAAGAAGCCCTAGAGAGGCTGGATAGAAACTTATTCTTGTGGATTCCTCCTTCCCTTATGTTGTTGAAAGCACGAATAGCACAAGGGACTTTTACTAGTAGCTCCAGTCAGTAATTAGACTTGTAAAAAATATAGATCTGCCTTGTAACCTGAACTCTGATTCTTATCTTTTGTATCATCATCAGCCGATACTACTGTATTCTTCTTGCTACATGAGTTTTAATATGCCTTTGTTCCTTTACTGCCATTATTCTTAATTGTAAATTTCTTGACTTAAAAAGTTATTCGATAGACTCTTTACCGGAACATGTTTTTGGTAATCAAAATGTAATGTAGAATACCAACGTCTTACTGAAAAATCTGCAGGTTGAAGCCAAGGACCGAGGAGTTTTGTCAGTGATCAACAACAATAAGGTAGTGAGAGGAGGCTATACTTTGCTGCTATGGATCTTTGGTCCAAATAGTAATTTTTTCTACTTCATTGATTATGGTTGTAGTTAGGGGTGTTCGTCAGTTGGTACAGAACACTACTTAGTCATTTTGGTTCGGTATTCGGTTTCTTAAAATACTATACCAATACCATACCTAATTAAATTCGTTATGGTTCAGCTTTTCTCCGTTCGTTTTTGGTTTATTCGGTCTGACATCTTCGGTAGGCTCAAATATTAAATTGCATAAAGCCATAGAATATAATATTCTTAAGTAAGGTACTCACAAATATGCAAACAAAAATATTATAATATAATGAGAAAAAGATGGAAACCCAAATGCTAAACCTAGACGGGAGAAAGGCTAGTAGGAACCCGAAAAAAGGGGGAAAGACAAGTATAGTGGTAAAAAAAGGTGGTAAAGGTTAAAGAAAACTACAAAAATAACGGGAAGTAAAATTAAGAACTTTAATATTTATGCTAGAATCAATAATATATGTATTGTGTAATTTAATATATATTTCGGTACAATGTCGATATTTCGGTATTTTATTTTTAAATACCGAATACCATACCTAATATCCCAATTTTTTTAAAAACTTAAACCAAATACCATACTAAATAGCAAAATTTTCGATTTCGATACGATAATTCGGTATTTACCAAATTATGCTTAACCCTAGTTGCAGTACTACATTCCTTGGACACAAAATCAAATGCCTTGGCTTTCACATAACTCCAACACTAGTTGAAGGAAATTATTCAAGAGGTGATAACTTTTATTCAAGCTGCAGACTACATTCAGAGACAAGGGAACCAAATCAGAACAGTCCAATGGTAACCACTGCCCTAGACTATGGTAAAGCAACAAGAGAATTTCAGTATCACAACTAGAAGAATATACAAAGTGTACAACATACAAGATCATCACCAACTTCACTATCTGCTGTTTAATGATCCTATTTCTTGGAAACAAATATTTTCAAGTGGCTCCTACAACTTCTGTTTGGCATTTACATATCGCACTATACTTCATGAACTGGTTGAGGACGGATGTAGTCGTTAAATCATTTGACTTCGCCAAAAAGAAGACAGATGAACGAACATATATGGTCTTCTGGCCTTAACCAATCCAACACCTCCGGATTTGCACTGCTGGCCTTTATATAGCCTGATCCGAACTGCCTTGTGCAACTACAGGAATCTTGCACATAAACTGGCTAGTATCTGCTTCTGTTCTGTCTGGCTGCAAGAAGGAATTTTTGTCCATCAGAATGACATTTCTGCCTTATATATGTGCTCTGGATAGGAGATCAGAAACTTTTGACACTACAATTGCATATAATCCAATTTATTTACGTCGTACTTCAAGAAAAAGGCCGCCTATATTTTGAACAGATTTGCCGCCCCTGCACGCACAGGAGCATGTATTCCACTGCAAGTAGGAATATCTTGGCAATGGCTATTGTTTCTGTGGTGGCAGCATGTTTAAACCTTAGGGGCCCATAGTATCATTTAGTGTTACAGAAGGAAAGCATATAAATTGAACAAGAAATCCCTCAACAAGGCCAGTAATTTTACGTTTCAGCCTCAAATCACGTGCCTGTTTGCCTTAACTTCAAAACATCAGGTCAATTTTCTTACTCCATCAAGCAACCCTACTGTAACCCAGAGCTCACAACTCCCACAAAATGGTTGGTCCCCGTTGGAGGTATATATACGAAAGCGATTAGTTCTGATGATAAAAGAAAAGAATGTTGTTTTCCTATTTTCTCCTGCCATGCAGCAAGAAAAAGCATCAAGTAATTCTACTTTTGTAATATGTCCACAAACTAATAGTCAAATCTACTCACAGAAATTTGTCTCATCCTATTATTATGTTTTTTTCTAACTGGAAATTGCAAAAATTAATGGAATCGTAATGTACAAATTGCAAAATAATGGAAAAGTGGTGTACTAAACCTGGTCTTCATTTCTAAATCATATTCTTGCACTATTTTGTATCCTCAGATGTTTTATTGCCGTCGTCTCTGTTCGCTTCAGTGCTATCTACAGGACGTGCTGATGTTGGATCCTTCGAACTCAATTGTGCTTCACCTTTATTATTAGTTTCTTCACTAGCAGAATCTCCCATGATAGAGTTCAAGGCAAGTTGACCCGAATAAAGGAACAAACCGACAGAGTTGATGGCAAAGACAAATGTTGCGAGGTAGCATATTCCATTAATAATAGTTCTGCAAACAGTTGCAAATAAGAAGGTTTTATAATCTTTCACCAGTAATGCATGCATTAGTATAAAGGAAAGATATTAGAAACTACCTAATCGTTATTGTAATCTGGCGAACCTGTTGCAAACACAACAAAAGAATGAGTATCAAACGGTAACCAATAGAAATACGGTATAGATTTTCTGCCGCTCCCCTTTTTTCCTATTCTGAATGAGTTGTCTGAATCTTTACTCAACTTACTATGCATAGTGGGGGTAACAATGGTAAAATGGGAGCAAAGAAACAGCAAACTCAAAAGGCAAATGAGAGGCAAACCGAGAAACTATCTGAAAGCGCCTGCCGATTGAGAGAAGCTTCAATGGTGGTAGTGAACTTGTAAAGGAGAAGTGCAATAACACCCGCTGTTAAACCTCCCAACAGTGCTTGAACAGGTGAAGGTGGAGCTTTGGCGTCAACTGGTGTTGGCGTCATAGCTTTCAAACTCTCCATTGCCTCCTCCTTCAATGTTTTCTTTGCCCCTGTTGACCTAAGTTTCTAATATCACCAAAAAGAAAGCCCCATATTACTACATTAAAGCTTCACAAAACAAACATATATTCTCACCTAATACCTTAAGTCATAACTGGGATTAAAGTCCTACAAGTAGATTATGCATCCTTCTCATATTACATGTTATCATGTCAAATACTTAAGCATATCCAATCAACTGAACAAGAACTGAAGCTAAGGAGTGACATAATTACTCATACTTCCACAATCATATCAATGAAATTAAAAATAAACAGAGGAAAAACATGAAGATGAAAGCATGTACAGTGGCGTAGCTGCACTATGGCAAGGGTGGTCACGCGAACACCCTTCGCCGAAAGATCACATATTACTTCAAATAGTTAAAATATTACTTTTTGAACACCCTTAATATAGTTGAGTGAGGCACTCGAGTAGTCTAGGGTATTCACGAGTTCAAATCTCTATCTAAATATATATATATATTTTCCCATTTTGTTTGCCAAACTAAATGGATACCACCGTATGTGGTCTATCTCACCCCTTTTTAAACTGAATTTTTTTCTAATAAACAACTCTTAAAATTTAAATTTTGTGTAAAACAAAAGACTAATCTTAAAAGTAGTTTTAAAATTAAACGTTGTTTCTTAAATAAATTTTATAATTTAAAAGTCAAGCTTTGCAAAAATTTCTTCAACAAAAGCTCTCTACATACTACAAATCATCTCGACTCACTCTTTCCTTTGGTTTTATGCTTGCTTTTATCAGTAAATTTCTGTTCTTATCTTTTTTATGTTAGTTTTGATTACAAGTGTTTTTATTGTTAAGCTAAATGTAGCTTAGTTTGATTTAAAAAAAAATTGTGCACCCATTCATCGAAAAAAAAAGTATTGGCTTCTTTAAAGTTTGAACACTCTTGGCGAGATTTCTGGCTACGCCACTACATGTACAATCAATTCATTGACTAATAACCTTGTGCTGCTCCATTTTATATGATACTATTACTTCTTGAGAATTCAATAAGTTTTGTTAATTTGTAAAACATTTTGAATATTTTTAACAATAAAATATGGGACTTGTAATATCTTTATCCAGCACCAAACACATAAATATTACTCTTTCTTCCCATTTCATGTGACAGTTTAGTTTTTAGTCCATCTCAAAAAGAATATACTTTTTTATATTTAGTACTCTGACAAATTTAACTATAAACTTTTTATTTTACCTTTTAGCAACATGACTATAGAACAACAACAACGACGACGACCCAGTAAAATCCCATAAAGTAGGTTCTGGGGAGGGTAGTGTGTATGCAGACCTTACCCCTACCCCGATAGGACAGAGAGAGGCTGTTTCCGATAGACCCTCGGCTCAGGAAGATGGAAATAAAACAAGAAAAGACAATTCATAAGTATCGTCAACATAACCATAGAAATAATGACAACATACTAAAAACCATAAAATAGATGACATGCAATAACAATAACCAACAAATAAGGTCCGGAGCTATGGAAAATAATTAGGTAGTGTGGACTCTACATTAACCAAACAACATGACTATAGACCCATACAAATATCTACAGCATGTTCTAAACTACAAGTTTCAATTTTTTTTATTTCTTTCAACTCCGTGTCTAGTCAAATACGGTCACACAAATATATTTTTTTAGTTAGTGAAAATATGCAAAATTCACGCAATGGCGAGGGTAAAGACGTGAGCTTTACCAGTTCTTTAGCACGTTTAGCGCGGCGGCGGAGGGAGCGAAAGAGGAAAACGGAAATAGCACCGGTGAGGAGAAGACTGGTGGCAGTTTGAAGAGGAGAAGGGTCATCAGAAGTAGCAAATATATCCGTTATTGAAGATGGAAGCTCAATGGGTCCCTCCTCCGGTGGCGCGTCAGTTGTAACGGTAACGGTTTCATCAGGGGCCTCAGCAAGCCATGACTGTGACGGCGGCGCGTGGGATTTAGTGGCTGAGACTGAACGGCGCGTGGCATTGGGTTTGTGGGGAAAATTGTGAATTGAAGTGATGGGGTTAGGAGGGAAAGAGAGAGGGAAGAAGTAGTTGGATGAGATGAAGGATTGTGTCTGCAACATTTCAAGAATTTTAGAGCTGTGTTAATGGTGAAGAGGATAAGAGTTATGGTTTTGAACACACACACACACAAAAAAAAAAAAAAAAAAAAAAAAAATATATATATATATATATATATATATATATATATATATATATATTCAAGAATCTTGGATTGAATAATAATATCAGGATTTCTGGTAAGGAAATATCTTTCATGGTTGAATTTAGAATTTTGTTTTATGTAATATTATTTGATTTTCAGCCTGTCCGAAAAAGTACAAAATATTTTTATATTTAAAAAATAATTTATTCTTTTGTTTTCCTTTTAGTAAATTAAGGAAATAATAGATTTTTTTATTTCTTTATTTTAGTAAATTAAGAGAGAATTGATGATTTTTTTTAATTTAAGCTTATCATTAAGTAACTATTTTCCAAATTAATTGGGATACTACTAGTCCACTTAGTTTTTAAAGTACCATTAATAAGGATAATTTGGTAAAATAAATACTTAATTACTTTTTAAAAAGGAGTACAAAATGTAAAATGGACAAGTAAAAAGAAAATGGAGGGAGCTACTTCAAACTTCTCATTTTACCTTTTATTTAAGATGATTTATACTCACATAAATACCTCCGACATGTTTCAAATCACAAATTTCAAAAGTATTTATTTCTTTCTTAAATTTTATACCTAGTCAAACAATATCATATATATTGAAATACATGGAGTATGTATTCTCACCTCATCCATGATAAACTGGTTTTTGGTGCAAATAATGGTAATTTTTACCATTAATTTTAAAATAGTAGCTAGTAACTACTGTATTAATTTGTCATAAGGTGTTCAACTATATAATATGATAGTGGAAAAAATGTACTACCTGAAAACATATTTCCTTGCTTAAGATTATAAGAATTAAACGTTTATCATTATACCAAAAGTTAATTTTTTTGACAAAACAGGGAATATATTATAACTACGAAATAATGTTTGTTACATCACCACAAAAACTAGTCGACTTAAGAACACTAACACTGCCTAAGTTGGCAAGATTACAACAAACATTAGTTGGTAAAGACTTAATAAGATAAACATAACCATCCCTATCTGCATCAAGCTTATTTATAACATAAGGGGTGGCCTATCTAGCAGAACATGGTACTTTGGATTCTTGAGAGCTTCCTTTGCCAGCTTGTGCGCTACTTGATTTCCATCTCTAAAGTTATGCTGGATTGTTGGATCCTTCGGTTGGTGCATTAACCACCCCAAGAAGAAACAGTCCTGTAGTGAGATTTATATTCCTGATGTAGTGCTTTAATTACCTTTGTTGAGTCAATTTCTATAACTAAATGAGTAAGCCTTTTTCTCACGGCAAAATTTAGACCCTCCTTGAGTGCTTCTAAGTTCTAACTCTGATTGGAGTGCCGAAGATGCTGGATATTGGTGCTGGAAACCCAATATCCAATGGTCGCTGCTGTCTCTAATGGTTCCTCCTAATCCTGCCAAATTTTCTTTTTCACGAAAGGCACCATCAATGTTTAGCTTAAGAAAACCGTTGTGAGGTTTGTGCCACGCAACATTAATTGCATGGGTGTGGGCACTCAATATTTCCTTTTGAGCGAGACGTTTATATTCAGTGGCCAACTTAATAGAGCTAAAAAGGGAGAATTTGTGAGAGGAGTTGTCAATATTTTTTTTATTTCGGTTAGTCCAAATATTCCAAATAATAAAAGGGAATAGCTCTAGCCATGTGAGGAAAGGAGATAAGATGGGAGTATTGAGATCTCTTATACTAGTGGGCCAATGGTGGTGATTTCTAAGTAGGGGTATATTAAGACCACTTAGTTCCCAGATGTCATGAACCGCTTTACACTTAATGAAGATGTGTTCAATTGATTCATTTTCAATTTTATAGATAGGGCAAATAGGGTCTACATTAATACCTATGTATTGGAGGTAGGAACGAATAAGAAGTTTGTTATGGAGGCATTTCCACAAGAAAAACTTTATATTATTAGGGCATTGGAGGTTCCATATCCAGTTGAAATCCGGGTAGTTTGGATCTTTTGTTGAAATAAGTTTGTAACAAAATTTTGACAAAAATTTACCATTTTCAGTTAGAGCCCAGGTAGGGGTGTCTATGGGACTATCCTTTGGTACAATAGAAAGGATGCTATTAGCTAATGGTTGGGGTAAGTCAAAGGATATATTTTGGAGATCCCATGAATTATTAGCCCAGATGCCACTAATTGTGAGGCTGTTGACTTGTTTTGTAATTGGCCCTTGGATGGTCAGCCTAAGATTTGGAAAATTTGGAATACAATTAGATTCCCATATGTTCATTTTTGAATGGTTACTAGGGATCCAATTGACTCCTTTGTTGTATATTTCCCAACCCTTGATAATGCTTTTCCATATGAAAGAAGTGTTTTTAAGATTTTTATTGGAGCCGTAAATGGAGGATAAGATCTTGACCCAGGAGGAGTGAGTGTTGTGAATTAGCCTCCAAGAAAGATTTGCCAAATTGACAACGTTTTTATCTTTGGCAGCATGAATACCTAGGACCCCACTACTTTTATCACTAGTGATGGTTTTTCAACTAATGAGGTGGAGTAATTTTTTTGTATTGGTTATACCTCAGATAAAATTCCTTTGAATTTTGTCAATGTGCTTGAGAATTTTAATGGGGAGAAAATTGTATTGCATAATATGATTGGGCATACTGTTTAAAGCAGAATTTGCTAGAGTACTTCTGCTCGTCATATTGAGAAAATTTGCCTTCCAAGATGATAGTCTCCTAGACATGTTATCTAGGATGAATTGATAGTCAGATGATTTAGATTTTATATTGGTGATTGGGAATCCCAAATATTTACCAAAGCTATTGCTGATTTTAATACCAAATAGTTTGGCTAGATATTTGGAGGTAGTAATTGGACAACTCTTGGAGACCATGATTTTTGATTTTGAGTTATTAATTTTTTGCGCCGATAGGGTACAAAAACTATTGAGGCATAAGAGTATTGTAGTAGGAGAGTTATTTTCAATATTGCACATTAAAGTAAGGTCATCTGCATAAAATAGATGGGATAAAGGGCAATTATGTTTCCTCATTCTTACAAGAGACCAACGTTTAATATCTACATTATAAGATATTTGGGCAGATATCATATCCGTACAAAGGATGAATATATAGGGAGACAAGTGATCACCTTGTCTAATACTTCTACTTGGTTTGAAGAACTTGCTTCTATTGCCATTTACTAGAATAGAGATTCTACTAGTGATAATGCAACTCATTCTTAGTTTGGTGATCTTATGGGAAAATTTGAAGTGACAAAGGGTTCTATAAATGAAAAACTATTCCAAACGATCAAATACTTTTTCTAGGTCAATTTTTAAAATCATATTAGCTTTCTTACCAAGTTGTTTGTGCATTTTTAATATGAGTTCCTGAATGATAATAATATTATCACTAGCCCTTCTGCCTTTTAAAAAGCTAGCTTGTTGAGGACTGATAATGTTAGGCAGGTGGTGTTTTAATCCGTTTGCAAATCAACTTGGTAACCACTTTGTAGATGGTGTTGCATAATCCAACGGGTCGAAATTTTTTTAGGTTGTTAGCATTAGGTATTTTCGATATGAGATAGAGATAGGTATCATTGATTTCGTCAGGGAGAGTGCCTAATTCAAATGCCTTCAGACAAAGGTTGGATACTGAGGGGTTAAGGATTTATCAAGAGATGAAAGGTCAATACATTTGTGACTTGGGGGTTCAGATTTGATAGATTCCCAGTTTGACATAGCATGACTTGTCGTAAATACTTGTTGAAAATAAGAGTAGGTATGATCGATTATTTTTGATGGATCATCAATCCAATTTCCATCCGAGTCCTTAAAGTAGACAATTTTATTAGTTCTTCTTTTATTAGTAGCAGTTAGGTGGAAATGTTTTGAGTTTAAGTCACCCTCGTTTAACCATTGAACTCTAGCTCTAAGCTTCCAATAATCTTCCTCCATCTTAAGGCAATTATTAAACTCTCTTTTGAGAGAGTCCTCCAGTTCATGGAGGAAGTGACTATGTTTTGAATACCATTCAATCTAACTAGTTGCCTTTTTTTTTCTTTTTGAATATATCACCAAAAATGTCATTCTTCCAAATTGAAATCATATCTTTAAAAATATTGGAAGCAGTTGTAAAATAATTATTCAACCAACAATTATTGACTATAGTACTAAACTCTGGGTGACCACACCAAAAAGGATTCTAGTCTAAACGGTTTAGGATTTAGATTGTTCACTTTTGGAATCAATTCTAGGAGAATAGGATTATGATCCGAGTATATTTTAGGAAGGTGAATAACAGAGGCTTTAGGAAATAGATTGATCCAGGAATCATTTGAAAATATGTTGTCAAGCCTTTCCATAATAAGATTGGACCTATATTTCCTATTATTTGACCAAATATATTTGCACCCTTTAAACCCTAAGTCCATTATGTTATAGTAATTAATTTTGGACCAAAGCTTAGCAACCCGTCTCCTGTTAACGGGGTTTCCTCCCAATTTTTCGTTAGCTTCCCAATCATTAAAGTCACCTCCTAAAAGCCATGCACCTTTATAGTTATCAAAAGTGTTAGTTATATTGTCCCATATTTGATTCCTAGATGCTATTTTAGTACTAGCATAGATAGAAGAAAAGAGCCAAGGGTGACGAATATGGGGTACCTCAATTACTGCATGGATCTCATTGTTCCTCCTCACAAAGTTGTTGACATTCACCTTACTCATATCCCATAGCACAGTCATACCACCAGATTGTCCCTCCGCTGGGACCTCGATCATATACGTGAAACCAAAGTCGTTCATTAGGTTGCCATGGCTAGTCATCCTAGTCTCCAGTAAAGTAACCATGCAAGGATGGTGGGTACCAATTATGTCATGGAAATTTCTCCTAAAATCTTCATTGTTACCTCCCCTAATATTCCAGATTATAAAGTTCTTAGCTTGATTCATTGATTGGGTTTGAGGTTGGTTAAGATCAGACACTTGAATTCCTAGGGGAAATACTGGGTTCCTCCTTAAACTGGGTACTAGAATCATTGCTAGTTTGCCCATTATTGGGTCCTAGGATGGACGGATGTCCATTGTGCACTTGAAGAGTGAAAGTGGGCAAGCTAGAATATGCCTCTTTTCCCGCATCTCCACGAATATAAATATTTTGACTTCGTCTAGGTTTGAGGATTCCATCATTGATTCCCCTATTAAATTGATGGGTTCTTCCTCTCCCTCCTCCATTGGATTTCCCATCTCCTGAGGGATCGGAGCCTGAGGTTCCTGATGGCCCATGTTTCCTAGGTTTACTGAAATTTGGGCTTGCATGGGGCCTGGTTCCCGGGGCATCAGTATTGGATTGCTTGCAGTTATCTCCCGGGGAGGGAAGAAAGGAAGATCCAACCCCATATTTTGAGGTAAGTATGGATTTTGGTGGCATGTGGGAGGGAGATTCCATTGAGCTCGCATTGCTTGGACTAAGTTGTTGTTCATCCCTAGAGCTAGAGGTTGCATTATATTGTTGACCCAAATGTGATTCATGTAATTGCTCATTGCTAGATGTAGCCCCTCGGATACTAGCTAGGCTAAGAATTGGGGATTTTGGATTAGGATTATGGTCTCCTGACCATTGATAGTGAGTTGGAGGGAAAAAGCTCTTCCCATCAGACCCAACTCTATCCACGAGGTTGGATGGTGGTCCTGAGGTAACGAAGGCTGGGCATAGATTACTGGAAGATTTGGTTGTTATAGAGGAAATGGTGGTAGGTTGTCCATCGTTAGAGGTCGATGGTTTCTCATAATTTGGATCAATCTGAACCTTCTTCGAGGATTGAGAGGGATTCTTGGCATTTTGGGAGGTCAGAGAAGTAGGTATGATTGCACATATTTGCATGCTTTCTGAGAGGGTTAGCGTGCATGGCTTAATAGGGGATTTTGCATGAGATTTTGTTAGCACATGGCACATGTCCGGTGACATATGTAAGGATAGCATGCAAGTTTATGTTGTTAATTGATTGGTTGTTTGTACTAATAGGAGTTTTAGAGTTATTATTAGGTCTAATGGAATAGTTGGTACTAGTATTGATGTTAATAGCTTTTGGGACGTTAGTGTTTATAATTTTATCTTTTAGTGGGATTAGGGATGCATCTTCTAGTGGGATTAAGGGTGCATGAACTGAATTTGTTTTTTGTGGGCGGTTCATGCATTCTTGATTAGTGGTATTGTGAGTATTGTTGTAAGTAGTTTTCCCAAAAACCTTTTGCTGGCTATCTAAGTGGATATTAGAGAAGCGGTTTTGGGTTTCAATGTGATTTAACACTGTAGTTCATAATAGAGTTAAAATGAGCAAGATTAGTAGGGGAGAAATTAATTTTCCCATTATTAGAGTCCTTTGGAATGTATTTTATTTTTTGAGTATCAATGTACTTACCTGTGGCCGCGTTAAGCAATTTGACATCTATACCTGGAGTTGGGCTCTTGCTACCTGACTGTTGTCTTGCTGGTGCCGGCACTAAAAATTATTTTTTGTTTCTTGTGAATGACACTGTATGCCAGCCATCCTCTTGAGCTGGTGTCATGCTTTGGTTGTTATCATTAGGAGGATCCATATAACTGGCAGATGGTTGAACATCACTGTCAATTTTGTATTGGCAAATTTTTGTTACATTGCCCAATCTACCACGTTGTTTGCATAGGTGTTGATCTGCCTCGTAATGAATTTGTTGTTTGTGTGTTCCAATATAAATAAACTTCACAACTGGTTCCTCCATAGGAAGTTCTATGCATAATCTGGTATATCTCCCCTGTAAAGAAGATGATGTGCATGCATCCACTTTTAATAATCTTCCTATGGTTCCTCTAATTTTTTGAAGTATTAAATCATCCTAAAATTCAGTAGGAAGCTGAGGGAGTCTTATCCATACTGCTGTGAAATTTTGTACAGCCTCCATTGCAACAAAGTTTGGTTGCTATCTTTGTACTGATAGGAAATTTCCAAAGATGAAGTATGGTCCTTTTTCAAGAATTTGGTTCATACTTTCTTCTTTTTGTAATTTAACAGTGAAGTAGTCGTTACCAAGGTCTATTAGAGGAAAATTTTCGTTTATTTTCCATAGCTCATGAATTTTTCGTTTCAGTAATTGATGAAGAATTCTTTTTCCTTAAAGCTTTATGATTAGCGATAATCTCCATGGGTGGTATATTCTCTGCCTGTCTTCCAAAGATATAGGGATAGTAATGGGGTTTTTACTGTTGTCATTCATGAGTGGGGAGTGCATATCACTCTCTTGAATATCCGTATTCATACTTAGGGTAAGAGGTGGAGAGGGGTCTGTGGTAATAATAATTGCATTGTCTTGTTTCAAGAGTGTATCCTTGAAAGGGGGGAGGGGGGAGGTTGAATTGGTGTGTCCTTTGGGATGTCCAATGCATATTCCTCTTTCTTATGGCAGGAATTGGTAGTGTCATGTAGTTTTGGGGGATTTGGAGGTGAGCTTGCTCAATAGTTATGGTAGTCATTGAGAGTTATTGATGGGGAGTTAATGAGTTTCAGGAAATTTTAGAGAGAAGGGAGACATTCTCTCTAACTCTTTTAAGAAATAAGTTATCACAGATATGCCGAAACTTTAAATGTAATGCTTATAGAGATGTAAGCAGGCTTAAAGTAACAGAAAGCTTATTGATAAGGAAGCCAACTGTGTCGCAGGACCTGTCCTATAGTTTAGTTTCTGGCCGTAATTTTCTTTGTATACTAAAGTCAAAAAATTATTTTTTGTAATAATAAAGTCACTATATTATGTGTTAGCTGTCAAGAAAATACAGAACACCAAAAAGTCAAATTTTGGTGCAATGCCATTGCCATGTAATCATTTTTCCAGCATGTGCATGCCACGTCATAAAAGATAAAGAATAAAATCTCCTTGTCAATACCCATATTATAGACATAACAATTAAAAAAATGTTTAAGAAAAAACAAAAACAAATTCAAATCGTCTAGTCTACTACATGACTTCCAGGATTTCACCACGAGCCAGATTTCACTCCCTGGTAATATAAATAAGCTCAAAATTTAAGCTTGATCGATTTGACTTTAGATTAAGATTCTTGTCTAGTCTATTAGGCATTAGCGGCCAGGGGCGGAGCTAACTCTTCTTTTATGAGTTAGGCCAAACTAAATAGTTTTAAAACTTTGTACTCATAAGCTTCAAAATCATGACTCCATCTTTATTGGCGACTGATTACAGTTATTAATGAAGAAGCACAAGGAGAATCTTTGTTAGATTTGGTTTTAATGATGCAAATAATATATTTGTGCAGAAAATCATGGATAGCGATTCAAAGATTGAAAGAATCAATTAGAGATATTATATTGGCTTGACAAATAGTCACATAAAGGTCCTTCTAATTCTCTACATGTCCTAATTGATATAACATCACATTTTTGTTTAACCAAAAAATAGAATTTCAATCAAAGTTAGAATTTAGAAGAACGCGGGTTACTGATAATCAAAAGAATATGTAGAAGAAAGTAATTTAGAGTAAATAGAGTGTAATCAGGAGAAAAACAAGTGAATCAAAGTATATTCCGATTGTGTCTTGTGTTTACAAGTGACCAGATACCTCCCTTTTATAGGTATCTTGAAGATATGCGTTTCCTCCAAATTATAACGAGGCTATTATGAATAATTAAAGACATTGAATGCTACGTTACACAATCATTGTAATCAATACAAATTCTCTAACGTATCCAGTATTTAATGCCTGTCGAATTCCGTATCTGCGCTCTTTATTATGGTCAGATCCATTCTTTTTGATAAATGATTTAAATAGGTACGGGCGCTGAATCCTTTAAATGTCCTCCCATGCCTTTTCCTTTGCCTTTGCTTGTTTCTACTGCTGCCCGTCCCTCTTGACTAGTTATAATTCTTTGACTATTTGACCAATCCACGTATCTCAACATGTCACTTGCATATATAAATGCAATTTTTCCCAATACAATTTTTTCAACGCTGTTGTGACACGATCATAAAACGTTACACCACGGCCATATTCTTGAAACATAAAGGAAAGACCACGAGATTCGAGCTCGTGGAGCACTATTGCTGAAGAAGGATACCCTTTTGGCGGTTTCATCATTTCTTCAGCAGTAGGTGGTGCACCCAAGGACATGATTTCCTCGCGGGGACTAACACAATTGCTATAAATGCAGCACAAACGACATTGTGACATATCGTTTTATAGCCAATTTCATGGGCAAAATCAGGTATCCAATACAGGGGCGGATTTAGGGGCGCAAGGGGGTTCACCCGAACTCCCTTCGCCGAAAAAATACACTGTATATATAAGACAAAATTTATTTTTTACCCCTATATATTAAGTTTTGAACCCCCTTAACACAATCCAAAAGTGTAGTTTAGTGGTCAAGGGGGTTCAAAATCTACTTAAGGTCATGAGTTTAACTCCTACTAGATATAAATTTTTTTTTTGAACCCTCTTCGTGAAGATCCTGCCTTCGCCACTGATCCAATAAGCAAAATTGTAAAATACTGTGGGGTTTTAGTTTTGCGAGTAGAGATTTGATTTGATCGCGCATTTGATTTAAGGTCGTGGCAAGATGACATGTTAGGAATATGGGCACGTCTGACGCGGTTTCTGTGCCTAGAGGAAGGTCTTCAACATGAGGAATAGTAAGAGAGTGAAATGTGATTAGATTTGGATGAAGATTGATGTTTTGTAATTGGATTTGAGCTTTTTTGGGCAATAAAAAGGAGATTTTATGCCCTCTTTTAGCTAGTTCATTTGCAAGGTGAAGAAATGTGGTGAAATGACCAAATGCAAACCATGGGAACATGGCTATGTGTACATTTTTGCTATTATAATCAAACATTTTTATTTCCCTTAGCTTAGATATGAATCTTTAATTTGTTATAGATGTTATATGTATAGTATTAAGTATGGGTGTTCATGGTTCGGTTTGGATCGGTTTTTTCCTAAAAAGAAACCAGACCAAGTAAGTCGGTTTTTTCAATATTAAGAACCAAACCAAACCAATTAAGTCGGTTTTTTTTTCGATTTGGTTGATGTCGAGTTTTGTCGGTTTTTCGGTTATTTGTCGGTTTTTTCTTAAATATAAGACATATACTACCAAACACATATTCCGACGACCACATTTTCAACGTAACACTATCAAATCAATTGCCCTTTGAGAAATCTATTATTTACCAAAATATATTGATGATAATTGAATCAATAGTGATGAATAATTTAAGGACTCAACTAAAAGTATATTATTTTTAACACGAAATGGATTCTTACACTTAACAAAAGAAAACTACCAATCAAACTAGAATGTAAAGGTAAAGAACTATACTAAAAGTGCAAACTATTAACATTTACCATAAAATTTTTGAAACTTTGTATAAAAATATACATATATATAGGTGTAATAATAAATTTGAAATAGCTATTCCTATAGTCAGTTTGGTTCGGTTTTTTCTGATTAAAACCAAACTCAAAACAAATTTGATCGGTTTTTAAAATTTAAAACCAAACCAAACCAAAAAGTATCAGGTTTTTTGATCGATTTGGTTTAGTTTTCGGTTTGGTTCAGTTTTTTGGATTTTTACGAACATTCCTAGTGTTAAGTGTGTTAAGGTGAAGGAGAGACAATATATATATCCGGTAGTAGTGTATTAGGTATAGTTTGCGGTGCAATAAATTCAAGTTGACCAAACAATGCAAGCTAATAAATGAGCCACATGTTACTCAACTTTCTTGCTTTTCACATGTTTTTTAACTTGAACAAAAAATAGCCAACAAGACCTTTTAAAAGATGGCCAAAATAAGGCCACATTATACAATACTTGGGCCAACAAGACCTTTTAAAAGATGGCATTGTATAACTGACCTTATTTTGGCCATCTTTTAAAAGGTCTTGTTGGCTATTTTTTGTTGGAATTTTATATTTCTATGCCATATAGGAAACTTTATTACCCTCAATATTTAAGGTTTGACTATACTTAGTATACCAAATTACCAATTCTATACCATAGTGTATTTTAACCTAAAAAGCTAGCATCCTTACCTTAAGCAGTTTTTGTTAACATATTAAAATATGTCACCTAATTGAGTCCAGCTCATAAATTTTTTTATGATACAGATTGTTTAAAAATATGCATAAAATCATAATCATTTAAAACCAACGACGAGTAAATTTTTGCACTTAACATGGTTTTAGGAATAAATGGCGAGCAACTTGTTGGTACTAGTCAAATTAAAGCGTGTGAAAAACTTTAATTTTGTCAGTTAACAAAAGCTGAATTCAATTAAATTTTGCTATCTACTTAATACAGATTGTCAAGCATATTTGGATCGTGCAAATATATTCAATTAAATTAATATGCATTCACCTGCCGCTAGCATTCAAATATATTCTGCCTGTTGACACGAAAGCATAAATCTAACCTGCTAGTGTGTGGGATTGAGGTTCGATTGTAGCTTGTAGCTTAATTGGTATTTTCGACGTTGGTATAATTTCTCATTCAATTGTAGCTTAATTGGTATTTTCGACATAATTGCATTTTTTGCAGAAGATTTGTAGAAGTTTTAGTCATTTTTGATTTGTGAAAACAGAAAACAAACATCTACAATCAGAATACAAATAATCTACAATTTATCTACAAATATCTACAAACTGGGTACATTGAATTTTAATATCCCAATTCCCATTCAATTGTAGCTTAATTGGTATTTTCGGTATAATTGCGTTTTTTGCAGAAGATTTTGTAGAAGTTTTAGTCGTTTTTGATTTGTGAAAGCAGAAAACAAAGCATCTACAATTAGAATACAAATCATCTATAATTTATTTACAAAATATCTACAAACTGGGTACATTGAATTTTTATATCCAATTCCCATTCAATTGTAGCATAATTGTGATTTTTGACATAATTGCGTTTTTTGAGAAGATTTGTAGAAGTTTTAGCCGTTTTTTATTTGTGAAAACAGAAAATAAAGCATCTACAATCAGAATACAAATAATCTATAATTTATCTACAATTTCTGCAATATGTCTTCTTCTTCTTCTTCTTCTTCTTCTTCTTCTTCTTCTTCTTCTTCTTCTTCTTCGAGTTTCAATCTAAAATTCAGTCAAAACCAAGTATAATCTTCACCAAAACCCCTCAAAATTGAGATATAAACTCCAAACCATATTCCCGATTATTTTCAACAACACCCAATCCAAACAAATAATAATTTTTGAAAACCCAAATTTGAATTCAAAGCTTCAAGCTTTTTAATAGCTGTCAATGGTGGAAAATATCTGGAAGAATATTTACTTCCATAATTGTAGCGTGCCTAAATAGGAATATCTGGAAGAATATTTAGTTCCAGATTTGTAGCGTGCCTAATTAGGAAGGAATCAGCTCCTAATAATTGGCAATGATCAGCAATTCTTTAATTTTTTGCTTATCCGTCTCTCGATTTGTATTTTTAATGGAGATGCTAAGTGAGTTCCTGTGCAAGGAAAGGAGTGGCAAAGTCTTAATAAACTTGTTCAACTACTGTGTAGGTTGTAGGATATGATTTCAAGGAGAAAAGATTTAAGCAACTGCATCGGTCTGCAATTGGATTCCCAGAAACAATATTCTTTTATTCAGGGACATCATCTTCCCAAACTTCAAGGGAAACAACTTTAAAAGGAGAAGTGCTGGTGAGAACATAGTTTCAAGAAGAACCTTAAATATATACCATTCATAATTGGTATTTAATGAATGATATATATTTTGTAGAATAACTGTGAACATGACGGATAAATATGAAATTATACACATTTTTAGTAATAAGGTTTCATATATGACATATGAAGGAAAAAATCTCTTTTTTGTTCAAGTTAAAAAACATGTGAAAAGCAAGAAAGTTGAGTAACATATGGCTCATTTATTAGCTTGCATTGTTTGGTCAACTTGAATTTATTGCACCGCAAACTATACCTAATATACTACTACTGGATCTTCCGCTGCTTTTGTTGTTATATATTGCTCACATTTGTCATTGTACCATGCTTCTCCAAAGTTAAAAATATTTTTAAAATAAAAAAAGTATTTTTTTTCAAAGTTGAGTGTTTGGCCATACATTTAGAAAAAAAGAAGAAGTATTTTTGAGTAGAAGCATAAACAGTTGTGGAGAAGTAGAAAAAAATAGTTACTCTCCAAAAACATTTTTTTGAAAAGCACTTTTGAGAAAATACACTTAAAAGTATTTTTTTAAAGTTTGGCCAAACACGAATTGTTGTTCAGAAGTGATTTTCTAATTAATTAGCCAAACACAAACTGATTCTCACCAAAAAGTCTTTTTGTGAAAAAATATCTCTCAAAGCTTGGCCTAACATGCTATTAGACAGTTAGGGTTCGTTTGGTTTGGAAATAAGCAAGAGCGGCTCAATTGAATATGTGACCGAAAATCAAAACTTAAAAAGAGGCCTTGAATTTTTTTACTAAAATTTGAATATATTTTATTTGATGTTTATTTTTATAGCTTCTAAAAATGCAAGGAAATTCGACAAATTACATAGTACAAGTGATTCAAAAATAAAATAAAATACATAAACGATCTTTAATAATACGAAAGTCGACAAATGTTGACACTCATGAGTATATTTAAAAAAGAATATAAAATGAACTTGCATTTAAAAAGTCTTTTAACTACAATACCTTGGGTTACAAGGTTATTCTGCATGTCAAAGTTTATAAATGTACGAAAATTATAGTCAAGAAATTGGATATTGGGACTTAAAGAACTTGTGGATATATAATGAGACTTTTGCTGCTTGACGCACACGAGTCCTAATATCTAACACATGCATGGGGACGCAGGCAGGACGGAGCTAGAAGGTTACGTACAGAATCGGCAAACTAAGTAGATGAGTCCAAACCTTATATATGTATTAAAAAATTATTAAATATATATAAAAATAGTTACTAACGGTCACTATCCTAATATTGAGAACTCGTAAAATTTAAATATTAGCTCCACCTTTGAATGCAGGAGAAGCTCTTAATCAGGAAGATAAGATCGATTTATGCACATGCACCAAGTATCCGTAACTAATTAATATTATTGTCTACTAATAAAATAAGACTAGAAATCAAAGATCAGATGAAATAATATGTACATAGTAAATTGTCCAATATTTTCAAATTAGTCTAACTTTGTATCTTTCTGGCATGTTGAACTATGGTATCATGAGTTTTAAATTGTATATATATCTCAGAGAGGTCGTATTTCTTTGGAAAAAAACCCACATATTGAACTATGATATCATGAGTTTGAATTCAAATAGGGTAACTCATTGGCCATTCTAAGTTGGAATTCTACTATTTTGTAACATATATAATTAACAAATAAACAACTAAAATGCTTTCATATATCAGACTAAGTGATTGATTCGTTTTCTTAATTATCCAAATTTATTGTTCAACAATTTAATTTTTAATGCTCTTTTCTGAATCATTTTTTGAGGGAAATATTCTCTCAAAAAATGTTGGGCACATGCCCATGTTGTCCAGCCAAAGGCCCAATGGCCTAATCCTATCACTACAAGAAAATAGGCCTTTAGCAAGGGGAAATTTGGTCGTTAAAAGTCCAGATCCAGTAGCTATAAGTCAATAACGACCGATAAAAATCCGGTCGTCACCGGTCGTTAAAAGCTCCGACGTTAAAAGTTAACGACCGATTTTCAATCCGGTCGTTATAGACCCTTTAGCGACGACATGATTTCCGGTCGTTATATATCGTTTTTAGCGACAGGATTTTTTCCTCGTTAATGTGTTATCCTGTCGTTAAAAGTATTCAATGCCAACAACTAATTTGGTCCTTACAAGTGCTTTTAGCGACCGAAAGTCCCTTCGTTAATTGTATAATTACATTTAATCGCTAATGCCTAATAAAATATTTGAGAAACCTGTTATTCAATAGTTACTATGACCACATTCCCTTCGCTACTGGAAAATTTTGATAAATACAATGACAAAAATATATGTTTCACTAATAGTACATATGCTTTCATACACACACCACACACATTTGA
Organism: Nicotiana sylvestris; assembly: GCF_000393655.2. Lineage (NCBI taxonomy): Eukaryota > Viridiplantae > Streptophyta > Magnoliopsida > Solanales > Solanaceae > Nicotiana > Nicotiana sylvestris. Next base: position 3,677,857 of record NC_091064.1, read on the forward strand.
AAATGAACCAAATGATTGATATTCTGTTAATACAAAGATCTAAGCATCACATTACTAGAAAGAAATTCAAATAGTATAACATCATCACATTATCAGAAAGCAATCCAAATAGTATGACATCATTTTTAACAATTCCTAAAAAGAGAAAAAATAAAATTGCAGCATATGTACATAAGATAGTGCCTTCAAACCATCCCTAACATAACAAAATTCTCTTGTTCTTAAGCTTGATGTGCGCTTTCTTCAACAATAGGTTCTTCAGACTTCCAAGCTTTTGATCTGTTGAAGTAAAAAGTTTATGTCAGTTTGTAACAAAGAATAAAAAATTAAAGAAGAAGACTAGATTCATCAAAGACTACACTGATCACCCTAGTGAAATAATACAATTATCAGTTGACATAACAGTAGGCAATATTGAGCAGAAAAACGTCGCATTATATTTCCTACGTTCACGGACAATGATCAGAAGACTGATGAAGTTCTAAATCACACATCCTAGTCATACTAAAACCTACATAGCAAATTGTCTTATTCTGGCAAGCACATTCTATATAGAGCTTCATGCGATTCTACACATAAGGAGGAAAAGCGATTGAGATACAAAATGCATATAGAAACTTTTGAGAAAGAGTCGATTATGACTTCAAATCAAGTCTCTATGAAGAACCGATGATTGTTCATATACCAAACTTCCCTTTACAACTCACCTTTTGGTTCTGCTTTGAGGTATATTATTTCATCAATTCTCTGTTCATTGAGCTAGATTATGACAACTCTAGGTGATATTGGGTATGGAACTTCATTCTTGCTTATAAATTTACTTGTCTTGATGACTATATTTTTATTTAAATTCATAAACCTTAATGTAATGGAAAAACATTCACATGAGCATTGTAACACTTTCATCATAGAGTATAATATTAATGGCATCTGGCACACATCGATATGCAACTTCTAGAACATGCCAGATGTGTAGAAGCACACAGTATAATAGATCACCTTTCCAATTAATTATGTGAGAAAATTCACTTTTGATAATTATAAGCTCTTCGCATTACCTGGAGTCCAAAAAATATCAACCCAAAACTATATGTATGCTATTTGGTTTCAAAGAATGCTATTTGGTATCATTCTTTGAAAGAAGCTGTAGCGTAAAAACATATTACTCTAAGTAATTCAATTTATTTTATTCCTTCTTCTACATAATATGAACTAGCACTGGTAAGATGAAATAGCTAACTTGGGGGAAGTCACCTTCAACTACTGTTAAAAACCAGATGTTACATTTGTTAAGAACAAAGTCACCATTAAAGCTGTTGAAAATTGAAATACTAGTGTTATTTGCTAACTCTATCTCATGCCAGGCAATCAAAGGAAGGAGATGAAACATAATTAAAAAATAAATGGTATTAAGACAGAAAGCTCATTTTCATTGCACTTGCAGTTTTATTTTTCAAAACTGTTTTTTCTCAAACAGATAACGATAGACTTATCTTCTTTTACTTATGCATAAATGGAATATTAAAATTCTCAAGACCATAGTTCAGAAGAAATCAAATGCTTGACAATTGGGCATAACATGGGATCAAACTGCTAGCAGCTTATCCATTTGGGGTTGTAGTTAAATAAGTTAGCAGGATTTGCAAAAATATTTTTACATAGTGCAAAAAATATCAGCACAAGAGTGGTAGAATATTCTCATCATTCTAATCGGTACTGATTATCTCAACTCTCAAGTACATTTATAAACTATTCGGTATGAATATGTTGGTTCTTGATAAAAGAAACTAAGGGTGAATCATAGACAACATTCCCATAAATCATCTTCCTTTATATCTATAGGTCAATATCAAAAACCTCCATTGAGGAAGGTTCCAAGTAATACATACAACAATGGGATTAAAATCAACTCAGTATTAAATGGCCCTCCACCAAGTTTTTTTTTGTTTGAGCTCTATCTTTTTCACAGGCAAGGAAAAGTACAAGAAGAGGTGATTAATGTAAAATTGTATTATTTTTAAGTTTTAGATAAAGTATTTTTTGAAAGGTGATTAATAGGATTTTTAATCTACTAACCTGTTAAATGCTTCAATCTATTGTTCACTTGAAGATGAGGATGAAGCCTGGTTAAACACTGCACTTGCAAGTTGTGCATATTTACTCTCTAGAACATCGCATTTACTCTCTAGCCCTTCTATGCGCCCTTTTAGTGATTCATTTTCTTTTTCAGTAGCACTCAGCTTTTCCAACAATGCAGCCTTGGAGGAGTTACCACCTTTTAACTCCTTAGCAGTAATTTCACCACCAAATCCAACTACATGACTCTTGTGACCTTTCTACGACCTCAGTGTTTGTAAGAGACGATTCAGATTGCACCAGTTCTTGGATTTTAGCCTATAAACTACAAGACTATTGGAAATAATACAACACATAAAATAAAATGATGTAAAATAAATTTGACAATAAACTTACATATTTTTCATTGGTTTCAGGTTCGACAAGCTTGTCGTCCTTCTTACGAGTCTCAAAAAAGATAGTTGCCATATCTGGGGGGTTTCCATCTTTGCCTCCCTTCATATTTAACTAAAAAGTCACAGAATTTTTTTAACAAAGATAAAGTTTCTCAATAAAATTGCAATATTTACTCACCAATTCATAAATGATCTCTCGAATAGGCTTACTACCCGTACGATGAGGCATTGTCAAGTTAGATCTATTGATCGAGTCTCTTATACTTGTTTCCTAAATTGACAATACGCCACCAAAATTATGATTAGCCACTTAATATAAGAAGATTTTAATAAAGAGTTATGAAACCTTACCTTAAATTTTTCAGTTAAAAATGCTCTTTGACCAGCCATTCCAAATCACTCTTGTCTAGCCCCTCTGGCACATCTCTTAAAGCATCGCGGAATGGCTTAGACTTTATGTTCTTGTGCATCGATCCTCTCCAATTGTTCCATAACTTTCTCATATGTTTCAAGACATGATCTCGTTGATCATTTATGTTATGACTATCAAATTTTTCCTATATTATTTCACAATTATCATTAATAATGAAACTCAAAAAACTTTCAAATAAATTAGAAAAATAAAATTTTAACCAACTATGTGTATCACAGGAGATTATAAAGCTCATAATGATTATACGAGTTCTAATTTATAAAGAGGGCATATTCCTTAAAGAAAAAAGTGAAGCGAGCATCAGTTGATATTTGGTTCTATTTGACAGGCAAAAGAAAGATACTTATGCACAAATATACCTGCAACAATCAAAATGAGAGGTCAGCCAAATTTGAAGCAGCAAATATGCATGAGTGAATATTAATAACAGAAGAATAGGTATATGCCAAGATTAAAATGAGGACCAAATAGTAAATCAGTTATAAGTGCACCTAGAGAATCTAAGAAAGTGAGAGGGTTGATTTTATCTAAAATGTTCTGAAAGTACTTTATTCTAGGACTTGGCAACTATTACATCAAAATCTCCAAATATAGTGCAAATTTTTTTTTTGACACCACTACATTATTAGATTAAGTTAAAATATAATAACCAATACACCTCTTCATAGTGAACTCAACATAGTAACATGAATAAGAATAAGGTACTGATAAATTAAAGATTGTGACATTTCCTGAAGATTTGCTCGACAAAAAAGCACAGGCACTTCTTTAGCTGTTGACTAACAAACATGGTTCGAATACATAATCTGTGTATCAAAATTACGGCGAGAAGCGCAAACATAAAACTAGTACCCAATATGTTGTAGGATAGAATAAAGGAAAAGTAAAAGCACAGTGTTACTTAGTCATTTGCTAAAGCATTAACAAATCATGATATATGGAGCAACCAAACTTTTTAAGTGCTTCACATATAGTACTTCTCCCTATTTGATAATGATAAATAATACACACAATTTTACAAAGATAATACCTGATCCAAGAACTAAGTAGATATTGGTCTTTTACAATATCTACTTTTACTCCTGCATAGGCTAAAACATGATGAATTTTATTTACATTTGGAATTGACACCTCTAATTATTTACGCTGGAGTAGTTCTTTTTCAGAAATAAAAAAAAGTTTCGACAAGTTCACTACATTCTGAAACTGCAGACTAGTACAAAAATCTTAACATATTTGTAACCTCTGTGTTGTATTATTCATTCACGAATTACAGACTAGTATAAAGTCACAAATCACTTAAATTTTTTAGTTTCCAGTTTTGTGAAGCATTTCATTCGCTTAGAATTAAACTCATAATATAAATGAAAATAACTTCAAGAAGAGTCATGGTTTTAGTCACAAAAAAAGAAGAAGAGAAAAGTCATCAATATATACATGCCTACAACAGTAACAAGTGCCAATCTCTGTCTTGACTGTAAAATTGCAATTGAACTTTCAATATGGTAAAACCAGCCATTCAATGGATGATGTAAGCTCACAGTATTTCCTTTTCATTTGTGAAGAAAAAATAGAGAAGGCAAATCAAGATAGTAATACTTTAAATTCTTACAATAACAACTTGCCACATGTGCTCCAGCTTATATTCTTCGATTTCCGTCCATGACTGTATGCATAATGGGCACATATTACGGTCACGAACTAATACACCTAAGTGTCTCGTAAATAAGGCATGATTCTTCTCAACAACTCGATTGTGGTAAAAAGTGACTCTCAACTTTTCTCCAGCTTTGAGTCCTGCAACTTTTTTACATTTGTTTTTTCCTCACTTTTTTGGCCTTTTCAGATTCATGTGGCCCTGTAATATCAATTAAGTCAAACATATAAAAAAATTCAGTACAATAACAACAACAAAAAATTACAACTTAAGACAATAATATACTTATTTCGCTTCTTTTTGTGCCACGTCGCTTCTTCATCAGGGAAGGAAGAATCACATTCCAATATTGGATCAAAACCAGGAGGCCAAAGACTATCCTTCTGAGCTTGCTTATTCTGATTAGAAGCTACTGCATTATAGTTTTTATTTTTGCTAATCGAAGTTCTCTGTTCAACGCTTACTCTTACTTTTTGGCCTTTTCATATTCATATGGTCCTGTAAATCACAATTAAGTAAAAAATAATCAGTACAATAACAACAACAAAGATTACAACTTAAGAAAATAATATACTTATTTTGCTTCTCTGAGTGCCTTGCATCGCTTCTTCATCAGGGAGGGAAGCATCACATTCCAATATTGGATCAAAACCAGGAGGCCCAAGACTATCCTTCTGAGCTAGCTTATTCTGATTAGAAGCTACTACATTATAGTTTTTATTTTTGCTAATCGAAGTTCTCTGTTCAACGCTTACTCTTACTTTTTTGGCCTTTTCATATTCATATGGACCTGTAAATCACAATTAAGTAAAAAAAATCAATACAATAACAACAACAACAAAGATTACAACTTAGGAAAATAATATACTTATTTTGCTTCTCTGAGTGCCTTGCATCGCTTCTTCATCAGAAAAGGAAGCATCATATTCCAACATTGGATCAAAACCAAGAGGCCCAAGACTATCCTTCTGAGCTAGCTTATTCTGATTAGAAGCTACTGCATTATAGTTTTTATTTTTGCCCATCAAAGTTCTCTGTTCAGCGTTTGCTCTTACTTGTTTGGCCTTTTCAGATTCATATGGACCTGTAAGTCACAATTAAGTCAAAAAAATCCAATACAATGACAATAACAAAAAATTACAACTTAAGACAATAATATACTTATTTCGCTTCTTTGTTCAGCGTTTACTCTTACAGAACCAAAAGCTCTGAAGCTTTTCCCTCGTCCCCTTGCTAAGGCACCAGGTGGAACGTATGCATGCTTAAAAGTCTTCGAAGTTGATACCATTTCAAACTTCTGAGATTTTGATGGATTCATGTCAGCCTGATAGAAATAAAAATAGTTGATTAATAGATATTCATGTCAATTTCATCATATATGAACATGTGAAGTTGTATGAAACAAACTAAAAAGTTAGATGGCAATAGACAACAGTAATGAATAAAATTGACAGAAACATAACACATGAAAACTTAAAGATAACAAATGTTTAGTGAGTCAATCCATTATATATGAACATACAATCAACTAAGAAGAAATCCACTGGTGGAGTTTTAGAAACCTTTTTCCTTTCCTGCAACTTAACCTGTAAATCAAATGGGTTTTAGTATGGAACTTTTATTATAATAAAGGAGTTAACAAATTAAAAGCAGGTGTGATAGAACTCCAAACCTTCTTGAGTTCTTTTCCTTTTTAGTTGTGAAGAATTATCTAACTCCTCTAAATCATCAATATTCTTTTGCAGAATGTCAAAAGAATCATGAAGTTGTACTTTTTGTACAACATGCCAGCCTTTATTAGAAAGATCCTCAGCATAAAAAACTTGCGATGCTTGATTGGCTAATACAAAAGGCTCATTTGTTTTCAGAAATTGTTGGCGGTTAACACTTACAAAGTCATATTCATCTATTTTAACTCTTTTTTCTTGGTCATACACATCAAACCATGTACATCGAAATAAAACCACCCTTCTTCCCGGAACAAATTGTAATTCTAGAATCTCTGTTAGTTCACCATAGAAATTGATATTTTTATTCTCTTCATCGGTCTCTCCAACTACAACTACCCCGCAATTTTGAGTTCTCAAACCTTTATCATAGTCCAGCACGTGAAACCTATATCCATTGATAATATAGCCACGAAAACTTATCACATATGGCGTGGGACCACGTGACAATGACAACAAATCTGCCATTTTCTTACTGTCATCGTATTTTTGCAATCTTGCGACCTATCAAATCAAATATATAGTTTAGAAAATAATAATTACATAGTTTGAAAAATATTATTATTAGCTGGTACTCACCTTTTCTTTTAACTAACTTATAAATTGTCTATCAGAATTTTCTTGAGAGGTATCAACTGGAGTTTGTGAAAACTCTCTACAAAAAATTGTAGTGTAAAAATATGTCAGCTTAAATTAAAAAATAGAGAAGGTATTAAATTGTTATAACAAGTCGTTACTTACTCAAGAAATGGTTGAACTTCATCGTTGTTTTTCAAAATATAAAAATGTGCTTGCTCCAGATCATTTGAATCAAGTTTGTCTATTTTCCCACCTCTTAAAGCTCTTCCAGATTGATAAAAAATTGCTAAACCTCCATCAGATTCTGTAACACCACCATCATAATTCCATTCAAGACGATTAAACTTTGTTTCCATTGTGTGCAAATACCTTGAACATAAGGTCATACATTGAGCTGCTAAATATCCCTCTGCAATAGAACCTTCTGCGCATGCCCTATTACGAATAAAAGGCTTCAAAAAGTATATATATCGCTCCATTGGGTACATCCATCGACATTGAATAGGTCCAGCAATCTTAACTTCATTAGCTAAATGAATAGGCAAGTGCTCCATGACATCAAAAAATATAGGAGGGAACACCTTTTCTAACTTGCACTCAGTTTTAGGGATCTGGCCATCTATCTGCTCTAATTCATTCATTCTTAAACGTTTTCCTCCAAGCACATTGAAAAATAATGACAACTCAATAAGTGGTTCCCGTACAGATTTGCTAAGCATACCACGTATTGCAAGTGGGAGTAAATATTGTAGAAGGACATGGCAATCATGACTTCTTAAACCTGAAATTTTGCGATCTTTAAGGTTGACACACTGAGAAATATTTGATGAAAATCCATCCGGGACCTTTAAGTTCTTCAGAAAATTGAAAAACTTATACTTCTCTTTAGGAGATAGTGTAAAACATGCTGTTGGTAAGTCATACTTATCCCCATTTTTTACTGGATGCAATTCTTTTCTTATGTTTATTGCTTGCAAATCCAACCGAGTGTTTATGGTGTCTTTGGTTTTCCCTTTAACATTGAAGATTGTCCCCAGAATATTATCACATATGTTCTTCTCAATATGTATCACATCTAAGTTATGCCGCAACAATAGAGTTCTCCAATAAGGAAGATAAAAGAAAATACTCTTCTTATTCCAATTATCACCCCTACTCTCATGTGATATTTTAACCTTTTTCTTTGGATCCTTTGTTAATTGTAAACCATCTAAATCAGCCACTTGATCAAGTATATCATCACTGGATAACATTTTTGGTGGTAATTTTCGCTCTTTAGTGCCATCAAATGACTCTTTATCATTCCTCCATTTGTGATTAAGAGGAAGAAAGCGTCTATGACCCATATAACATTATTTTTTACAATTTTCTAACCTAATTGAAACAGTTTCTTTATTACAACATGGACAAGCCATTTTACCCTTTGTACTCCATCCAGATAAATGCACATATGCTGGAAAGTCATTAATGGTCCATAACAATGCATGTAACATAAAATTTTGTCTAGTTGATGCATCAAAGGTTTCCACTCCAGATTCCCACAATTCTTTTAATTCCTCTATCAAAGGTTGAAGATAAACATCGATAGCATCTCCAGGACTCTCAGGACCAGGAATAATCATTGACAAAATAAAATAGGAATAAGTACCACAGGCCAAATACTATATGTAATTTTGGAATTTCTAAATGGTTGAAAACCATCACTAGCAAGTCCAAGTCGAACATTACGAGGCTCAGCTGCAAAATATTGGTGAAGTTCATCAAATTTTTTCCATGCTATTGAATCAGCTGGGTGCCTCATTATTCCATCATCAACTCTTTTGTCATGATGCCATGTCATTAAATAAGATTTCTTTGAGGACATAAACAATCTTTGAAGTCTTGGCTTTAGAGGAAAATAACGTAAAATCTTGTTTGGTATCTTTTTCCCACTTTTAAATTTGGTTTCTCCACTATGTTTATCCTCGTTCCATCTAGATACGCCACAAACTTTGCAAGATTCAAGAAACTTATCATCCTTCCAATATAACATATAATCATTCTTACATGTATCAATCTTTTTGTAAGAAAGCCCAAGGTCCCGAATAATCTTCTTTGCCTCATAATATGAATCTGGAAAATTAGATCCGTCAGACAATAAATCTTCCTTCAACATCTTCAACAACATTGTAAATGACTCGTTACTTCAATTACCAACAGTTTTAATATGAAGCAATTTAACCAAAGTAGAAAGTTTAGAATTTTTTGAACTTTGGTACAAGGGTTGCTCAAAATCCTTTAAGACCCTATAGAATCTTTTTGCTTCAGGATTTGGTTCCTCCATGAGAAACTCATCACCATCATTGTTCATATTGTCTCCATCAAATTTGGGATAAAGATCTCTTAAAATGTCATGTATTTCATCCTCACGATCACCATATTCAATGTCATTATCATCTACAAATTCAGAATCTGACTGCGCCTCACCTAACCTTTCCCCATGGTGATACCAAAAAGTATAATTTGGGATTATCCCATGTTCTATTAAATGTGATCTAACCAGCTCACGTGTTCCTGAAATTGCATTACAACATTTGATGCATGGACAACGTATTTCATGCGTTTCTTCCAATCTTGTAAAAGCATAATTCAAAAATTTCTCTACCCCAAGTATGTAAGCATCATCTAATCGATCATGAACAAGTTCCATCCATTGCTTATCAGGTGCCATAATCTAGTGCATAGAACAGTTTAATATATATATATATAGAACAGTTTAATATATATATATACACATACACACACACATATATACAACCAAAATTTATTAGTATAGCAATGCAAATGCAGAAAGAAACAAACATAAGCAAACAAAAACACATTAATCACCTCTGCCTATGAATATTAGTCAATCCAGTTCTCAAGAATATTTTTAGAGTCCATTTAAAAAATTTCTCATACCCAACATTCCCACTGGCCTATAATCCAAGTAAACAAGTTATTCTATCAGAAGTAACATCCAGTTGGAGTACCTGTATAGGCAAATAATGTCTTTTACCTTTCAGTTTACTCGCTCGGCTAGGATTTCACTTACTTATTAATGACCAATGCAGTTAGTATTTAAATTAATATTGTCCTTTCCATTTAAATAATGTTATGTTTGATCTGATCGTAATACTAGTAACATAGGTTTATCTAGGAAAATGGGGATGGGTTAAATGTAGAACCTAGTTCATCCTTGAAATTAGTTTTCATCTTAGTGGTATTTTGACTTATGTCTACTTGAATATTGGCTTTTCATAGACTATTAGGAGAGTGATTTAGAAAGAAGGGAAGATCAGGTTTACAGTGTACGGTATGTATGGGTTTAACATATATTTTCTTTTGTCTTGAGTTAGCTCTGTGGTTGGCATCTTAATACAAGTGATTTTTCAAATGGATTTGAAAGTTGAATTTTTTTTTCTGCTCAGGTTCCTTAGCTTTGGGAACTGAGTTCAAATATTATCTGGTTTGAAACGAGGTTGAATGTGGTGGCATAATATTTTTTGACTACCCAATTGTCTATTTTCCATGGGAATAGCTTTGAAGTTGAAAACAAAATTTATTCTACTCTTTTTCATGTGTATACAAACAGATATCACTTGCATATTTTAATGGACAACCAAAACTTTTAATCAGTATAGTAGTTTTTTAACTAGTTTTGTAGTGGGTATATACATTCGTGCAAGAATGAATTTCTTCTTACCATGCAACTCAGAATGAGAGATAGAGGGAGATTGCTTGTTTTTTTTGGGAGGTGGGGGGGGGGGGGGAGGGGGAGGTGGGGAGATGGGTGAAGGAGAGATTTTGTGAGTGAACTTTCTTGTTTAGTTATGCTTAGCTTTCATAATAGGAAAGTGAAAACAGTTAAAACAGGAGAGATTATGTTATTCAAATATTTTGGTAGTACTATTTTGGTTGTTTAGTAAAGTATGCTTTTGTTTATTGCTCAACACTTTCAAGATAGAGGTAGATGCATCTATAGTGTAGAACATGTTTCTGCACCTAGGATAAAAAGGGGTAAACTTTTGGAGGTAGATGGTACTTTACAATGCTTAGAAACAGATTGCACCATGTTAAAATGGGGATCCTTATTTAACCTTCACTAGCTGATTCACTCTGATGCACCATGTTTAAAGAGGTGGTCTATCTTCTGTTGCTCCTTCGATCCTGGAATTGTCTCCTAGTAGCACATCATTTCATCCAGAATCTTAAATATGTGCTTAATCTAACTGTTGTTTTACATATTTGTTTACTCCCAACTCTATGCGGTACCTAATTATAGGCATTCTTAGGTGGGGCTGTCCTCCTAGAAAATTCCCATGGACATACTCTGCCAAAGGGACATGTTACTTGCCGAAGGGAAAAGTGAAGGTTTACCCTGACGGGTGTGATGAGGTCGTTGAGATAGGCGCAGGCGACTTGGTTGAGTTCCCCAAAGGAATGAGCTGCACTTGGGATGTTTATGAACAAGTGGACAAGCAATATAACTTTGAGTAAATGAGTTGTAGTCTCTAGACCCTTCTTGTAACAAATTTATGCACAATGTTTTAACTTGTATTTAAGTAGACATATTTCTGATGCATGCTGTGTAAGTGTATAAGGATTTTCACCAGATTAGGGTAATGCTATTGTGATGGAGATGTGTGTTCATTCCTAAAAAGTGTAAGTAGATTTAACACATTGCAAATTACTTATCTTTGTTCTTGGGAAGTGAATTTTAAGTATACATCTTCTTAAGGTTACTTGTGAGGTAGCATTCAAGACAATTCTAAGTATACATCTTTTTTTAATCCTGTCTTCAAAAATTTCAAAAAAGAAAAAGTCTCTACATCATCTACATTTAGTTCAGATTCTTGAGTATAAGGAAAGATATATTCTTAGCATATCCATATTCTGAAAGACTTTTAAAGAAGTAGAAAGGTCCAAAAGGAATAGGGGAACAAGGATTGTATACAAATTCAAAGGAGCATGACAAGTAGCATAAAAACCAATAGATGTCTAACTTAGTAGTCAAACAATGGGATACGAGAATTATGTATCTTAGAAAGAAGCAAGTTCGAGCAAGTACAAACATTATACGAAAGCTCCACATCCAATGAAATAGATTTAGAATCGCATATGGTCCAAACCACTTTACAAAGCATTAGATACCTCTATTAAAAATGAAGACGCAATTCTCCACTAAAATTTGGCGACCTTATGTGATATTAGAACTAGACAAATGCAAATTTTGGCCAACCACTTTTAGTCTACAGGTTAGGATAGACATGAAGGAAAAAAATCAGATGCATTAGATTATTATATGAAGCATAGACACAAAACTATTATACACTGCAGTGACATCTGAGCGACATTACTTGTTGATACAATGATATGTTTCCTTTAATAAGACCAGTATATTATTCATATATGCAATATTATCACAACCCAAACCCCGCTCCGGTTGTGATGACGCATCTCGTGAAGACAAGGCCAGCCAACAAACCCATATCGCATTTTCAAAAATAGTTAAACATTAATAAACAATTTAAATATGATTTAATGATATAATTAACGGAAGCACAACCCGACACAGCCCTAACCGGGGTGTTACAAGTCACGAGCATCTACTAGGCTATAAATACAACTAAAAGTCTGGAGTGTACAAATACAGACTAATGAAATGAGGAGAGAGAAAAGCAGTGTTGCGAACGCCGGCAGCTATCTTGCTAAACCCTGATGATTCTGCCTCCGATCAGCCAAAACATACCTGAATCTGCACACAAGATACAGGGAGTAATGTGAGTACTCCGACTCAGTGAGTAATAATAATAAATAAAGACTGAAGGCAAGAAATCACGCAAAAACACAATGTATTCCATACTGAAGCAGTAAAATCACTTTAAACAGTAAAGTAGTGAGAAATCAAGTGAAAATCCCCTTTTTTCCAACAAGTAAAGCAAGTAGTTTACAAGTAAGTAACAAAAATGACAGAAATGTAAACAGCCCCTTGGGCAAAACATGTACAACAAACCGCCCCTCGGGCATAATATCAACAGAACCAGCCCTCGGGCTCAATATCAGAAAAGTGCCAGCCCCTCGGGCTCAATATCAGAACAGTAACAGCCCCTCGGGCTCACTCTCAGAATAGTATCAGCCCCTCGGGCTACCTCACAATCACTCACATCAGCCCATCGGGTATAGTATAAATCACTGAGAACAATGGGTACCCGCGCTCACTGTGGGTGTGCAGACTCCGAAGGGGCCCCTTATGGCCCAAGCGCTATATCAAGCCACCTCATGGCATCATCACTCAGCATATCCTCACATCACTCAAGCCACCGCGTGGCATAAATAGTAACTCAGGCCCTCAGCCTCATATCACTCAGCATATCCTCACACATGGACCTCGGCTTCACTCAGTCCGGAAATCATCATAAGCCCCTCGGGCATTTGTAAAACAGTAGGTCTCAGCCCAAAATACCATTTAGAAATATCATTTGAGTTTTCAAATCTGCATAAAGGCGGCTGAGTTTGTAAAACAATAATTATCAACAGGACTGAGTTTAAATATAAGTCAAAACAGTGAGGAAATAGTGATAAAAATTCCCAAAGAATTCAAATAATTGGCACGAAGCCCAAGTATGGCAATCAGCCCAAATCATGATGATAACAAATAAGTTTTAATCAAATATACGGTAAAATCATCAATCGGGATGGATCAAGTCACAATCCATGGTAGTAAAAGACCCCGCGTTGATCATCCAACGCGTGTCTCACCTCAATATAGCACCATGATGTGCAAATCCGGGGTTTCAAACCCTCAGGACATCATTTACAATTATTACTCACCTCGAACCGGCTAATCCTCTAGCTCGCGATGCTTTTGTCTCTCAAATCGACCTCCGAATGCCTCGAATATAGCCACAATAATTCGATTTAGTTAATAAAAATTATAGGAATTAATTCCATATGAAATTCTACATTTTCCATAAAATATCCGAAATTGCACTCAAAATTTGCCCGTGGGGCCCACATCTCGGAACCAGACAAAAATTACGGAATATGAAACCTCATCCAATCACGAGTCCAACGATACCAATTTTACTAAAATCCGACATCAACTCGACCCTCAAATCTTCAAATTAAACCAAGAGGGTTTTCAAGATTTTTCCAACTAAAATCACTAATTAAATGGCAAAACTAGTAATAGATTCGGGTAATCTAACCAAAATTAAGTTAAGAGCACTTACCCCATTGTTTTCTCTTAAAATCTCCCGAAAATCGCCTCTCCCCGGGCTCCAATTTGGTAAAAATGGAAAACAGAACTCAACATTCTGTCGAGAATTTCCGTGGTTACTGTTCACGCATTTTACTGTTCATGGGTATTGTTCACGGTACTGTTCATGAGTACTGTATATGGGGTACTGTTCATATGTACTGTGCATGGATACTGTTCATGTTTACTGTACATGGTACTGTACACGGATACTGTTCACGCAGGTGCGATTACTGTTCACACGTGAGAAAATTGCAGAAATTGCCTAGAAAATTGCAGCAACTTTTGTTTTCACTAAAAAGGCTCTAACTCCATCATACGAACTCGGAATTCGATGATTCTTGGTCCTATGAGTCAAATAATAATACGAACATAGACCTTCAATCGAAACTCAATTCGGAGCTCATTTTCTCAATTCAATACCCATTTCACTCGTTAAACAATTAACTCATGTTTCGTGTCAAAAACCCAATCGCGACTTGATGAAATTAGACCAAACTTTCCAGATCAGTCCTATAATTCATTATCAAAAATGAATGAACCAAACCAAATGATTGTTCTAGATTGGCTATTCCTCACAATTGCTCCTTGTGATGCAGCGAAACCATGGCAATTAGGATCTCAAGACGCAACAACACCTATAATGCAAGGAATAACAGATTTACATCACAATGTCTTTTTCTTCGTTATTCTGATTTTGGTTTTCGTATCATGGATCTTGGGTCGCGCTTTATGGCATTTCCACTAGTGATCAGTCAATGAAGTCATTCTGGATCCCTGACCGTTCCCAATCTATGAAAGAAGAGTAGAATTTCCCGGAAGAAGATTCGCCGAACGGAGAATAAGCTGTAAATCTTAGTTCTCAAAAGCGAGTGAATCAGTCTTCCTTATAGCTCTTTCCTCCCTTTGCTTTGGTCCTGATACATTTTCGGTGCCATGGAGCTAGACCAGTGAGCTATTACGCTTTCTTCAAAGGATGGCTGCTTCCAAGCCCACCTCCTGGTTGTCATCGCTCGATCACTTCCTTTTCCACTAAGTGATTGCTTAGGGACCTTAGCGTACGATCTGGGCTGTTTCCCTCTCGACTTTGGATCTTAGCACCCAAAAAGTCTGTCTGTACAAACGATCTAGGCCTGTATTCGGAGTTTCCCTGGGGTTGGTAAGGCGAAATGAGGCCACCCTAGCCCATTGAGTGCTCTACCTCGGGCCATCGACATCATACGCTCTACTGAAATAGATTTCGCGGAAAACCAGCTATATCCGATCTTGGTTGGAAATAAAAAATGTTAAGATATTCTTAATGATATTCGGGCTTCTACCCAGCAGAGTCTTCCATAACTGACCGACCGGTGAAAGGATAGCCGGACCCGTTGAAAGCCGGCAGTTATTGATGGCTCGGAAAGAAAGCTGGGCTAGGTCTTCTTCCCTTAGAGAGGCTTATTCTCCTTTCCCGAGTTCTCAAATATTTTCTTTATTCTCTGTTTATTCTATTATTAGTTCTATTGTTCCGATCCGCTTGTGTTTCAGGAAATCAAACCGAAGTCAATTCATTCAACAATGCCCCCTCGGGACATTCTGTATTGGATTTTGCCAACACCGTTTCACCTTCCTTGCTTTCTGTTCTGTCTTGCATTTCACCATGGCACACTCTTCCTTTCAAACCGGTAAAAAGAAAGCCCTTAGCCATCATTACATTACTTATGCGCCAAGGGCCTGATGCTTAGTTTCCTTCTAACTTAGTACTGATCTTTATTGTCCGATTTGCTTTCTTAGTGCTGACACCCTCGTATGCCGATCAACCAATGAAGCGGCAGAAGAACCTATTTGACAGTAATCTAGAAGGAACTTCAGAAAAAGACTGGAAAGTAAGGAACGAAGTGCTCGACCGAACAAGCAACGGCTGACGAGATAGGGGCGCGCTAGCGCTCAAGCCTATTCTAATAAGGGCGTTAGCGCATCCGTTTTCTTGCTGGGGCGTAGCGGTTTGAAATTTGGAAAATATGGAGAGTCACAGAACGAACATGGTGCGGAGATTGGAGGTGTTGAAAAAAGGAGAATATTGAGATGTTGGAAGATTTTTTAATGAACTTTCCATGATGCAACCGAGTTGCCATATTGATACAGCACAGCTACTTGAACGGTGAAGAAGCAGCTACCAAGTAGAGAAGAAAGAGAAAGAGTGAATGCAGTCCGGGTTCTAGTCTTAAGCAAGACAGAAGTAGGGCTTTCAAGCGGGTAGTGAGTCCTAAGTCAGAGGGGAGCAGGTCGCAAGGGTTCTATCCTATGGTGATCCGTTGGGCCTTTCGAACATTAGCTGCCCTTTCCAAGGTTTAAGCCTTAGCAATCTCAGTTTGCTGCTGCCAATCCTTAGCAAACTTGTAAGCAGAATTCCAAAACTTCTGAAATTCGAATTCGATCAAAAAGTCGACCAAACGACGTCCAAATGACCTGAAATTTTGCACACATATCACAAATAACATAACAAAGCTACAGAAACTCTCGGAATTCCATTTCGACCATCGGATCAAAATCTCACCTATCAACGGGAATTCGCCAAAATATTAACTTTGCCAATTCAGCCATATCCTTCCACGGACTTCCAAAATGTATTCCGATCGTGCTCCTAAGTTATAAATCACCCAACAAAGCTATCCAAATCATAAAATTTCTGATCCGAGCTCATATACAAATAAGTCAACTCTTAGTCAAACCTTTCAAATTCAAAGCTTTCAACTGAGACTGTTCCTTCAAATTCATTCTGATTTTTCCTGAAAACCAAAACCAACGATCTACATCTGTCATAATACGTTACCCGGGGCAAGTCATGCCCGGTAACTGGCGATCAAAGTGCAAAAGTTCAAAACGACCGGTCGGGTCGTTACATCTTCCCCCACTTAAACACACGTTCGTCCTCGAACGTACCCAGAGCTATTCTAAAAGCCCACCAATCACTGAATAACCTTACCACGCATATAGCCGGGGGTGATCCCACGTCATCCTATCTCATATAGGTCTGATAACACCATTTAACTAAAATTACACAATCCAATCTAGCCCATAAATTATAGAACCACATTTTCACTTTTGAAACCATCAATACGATCAAAACCTCACACCTATACTTTGAATAGACCCGAACTAGCTGTAGTAACCCATGCCTGCAACCTCGGGAGCAATCACATGATATACCATATAACTCCAACGCTAGCAGCAATAACTTCTATTCACAGCAGCTGCCCATAACAACCAAATACTGATAGAAAACCTCTTATCAGCTAAAGTCTTATTCCAACACTTTCATATACTGCCAACGATAAATGAAACACGCAATAAACCATAACCTTTCTCAGATCAACCATTCATGAAGCCATTTCTCCTCTGGCAATTACCATAGCAAATTTTTTTTGGAACCAAACCTCGATGTTTACCCATCAAACATGCTGAAATCGAATCCGTTTATTTTCTTTAATGATCCCAACGATCTCCTCTGACCCAACACGCTACCCTGGTGACATGTCACACCAATAGAGGCCTAAGCCACATTCAGCATAATACGCGCACCAATAAGCAACGGTCCGAACATACTCAAATCATGAAAATGACTCAAATGAAAGAGTTGTACCTCAAGCTCACCAGTACTACCACAACGCAGGGCTAAGAACCCGTCTCACATCATAGAATAGGACACACGAATCTAACCCGTAAGGTCTTATTTCCACATAGCTTTGCTACAATGCGCGATCTTATCCAAACACTACTCTATATGGGACACCTCAAGTCACTATGCTAGAAATTGACAACCATGCACAATTTGACGTCTGGAACCAAAGCAAATCATTACACCAATGGTGAAACAAGTAACATATACCACGCAAACCCGATAGGACGTAACCGATACACCATTCACCGAGCAACACCCGATTACTCTTCCTGCTCGACTTCCACTATGAACCCCATTAGAACCGCACCATATGTACCCATAACCAATAAATCATAATGTCTCACAACAGAGGAAGGCAACTCATAGATCTCCCCAGATCACTAATAAGCTCAATAACGGTCGAATCAACCTATCCCTCAACAATACAATTCGGGGCCAACCAAGCCGACTCGAACTAGAACACGCATCCATATTGGCCTGCCAACGAACTCCTTACCAAGGAAGCCTAAAGCTGCTCCTTCAACTATAATAACTCTTGCCGGAGCCATATGATACGGTGCTCGGCATCACATAAATACAAAAATCCACAACCTCGCCTGACGACATGCCCGACCACAAGAAATGCTTTTGGAAAGTCCCTCAACACCGGAACTGAATCAATGGTAGAAACCTCTGCACTGACATCCATCACGAAGGCCTAATTAAGAAAAGAAATCCTTCCCAATCGTCCGCTGGGTCTATGAAATATAAACCACTCTACTAGAACATAACTCGACGCACATCGCCACTCAACCTTTGGCATTTCCAACCTAGCCCATAAAGCAATAGTCCAGAATAACCCAACATTGAGACGATCAGTCTAAATCCCCAACATCACATCCAAAATCTCACATACCAAGCAAAGAAAGATCCACTCGGGCCTCCAAATATCGGTAGTCACTAAACAGTGCTGATACACACGATCTACAGTCACAACATAGCCTGAATATGAAAACTTCCGTCTCCACATCCATACGGCACATGAATCACCATATCCTATCCCAATTTCGCCGTCCGAATATATGACACACCTATAATACCCAATCATTCCAATATAGATACTCTAAAATTTCCCTGTGCCACCTGTCACACCTATTTTTTTGCCCGCGCCACCGCAAAGGGGCATAAAGGGAGTTTTTTCAATTAAAGGACAATCAAAACGGGATTTTATTTATAGATTCAGAGTCGCCACTTGGGAGATTTGTGGTGTCCCAAGTCACCGGTTGAATCCTGAATCAAGGAAAAGAATGACTTTGTATAACAGTCCGCGCACCAGAAATCCGAGTAAGGAATTCTGTTAACCCGGGAGAAGGTGTTAGGCATTCCCGAGTTCCGTGGTTCTAGCACGGTCGCTCAACTGTCATCTTTGGCGTAAATTATCTGATTTTAACAATTATGAGTCTATGTGCAAATTTTAACTTTTAGCCGCTTTTATTATTGTTATTTTAAAAGAGAATTGCAACGTCGTAAAAATATGTCTCGAATCACGTCACATAAATGCACTCGTGGTTGTTGACACATTTCGACTTCATTGGGATTTGGATTTGGGTCACATAAATGTGCACCCGAGTTTGAGAAGATAAATTTAAAGGTGCGCCCTAAAGAGGCTAATGCGTTATTATTTTGGGAAAGGCCGAGAAATTCACTAAAACGGCCCATCCCGAAGTCTAAAAATTAGTACAATATTTATTGAGGGCCCCGCAATTTATAGTTTATTTGGCGAGGCTCATTTCATTTTTATTTTAAAGGTCGTCCTATAGTGACTATGTTTTCTATTTCGTTTGTCTCTAAAGTAAATGAAGAAAAAGGTCCTACTTTATTTACATACTTACGAGTTATTATAGTTGAGTTTCGAACATGATTCGTTAAATCTAAAATGAACGTAGTAAGAGCAGTCTATTTGACAGTTATGGTCCCAGGTACGACATATAAAGGATAAAACCGGACCTGGGCCATCCTACTTCAAATTGGACCTAGTTAATGGTTTCTACACATATTCATAATTTGCCAAAACTAAAATATGGTGTCATTTTGTTAACAAATTTCTGTAAATTTAAAGTGGCATTCTACTGGAACGAAAGAACTTGAAACCTAATTTTTTATCCTAAACCATTTACATGCATGAAATAAAACAATGGTATCTAATTAAACAATGTTCCTACCAGTTTCAGAAACAGGACATTTGTTCAATGAGATAACTATTGAATGTTTTAAGAATCATCTAAATAGCCTAACATGCTTTTGATATATGCTATTTAACAAATAATATTGAAGTAACAGAACAGGAATTACTATATCATCAATTCTTTTAACTAAACATACATAGGCAATTTTCTCACTAAACTACTACAAAAGGCATATCCAGTTATACATAAATAAACACTTACATGATTCTAATGAAAGAGGTATTCTAATACAGATACAAATAAGTAGACAACTATAATGAATTTAAAACTTCAACTCTTAATTTCTTTGTATTCATGCTTCAAGTTTCAACTTACAAGAACCAGTGTATCAATTTGTATACCTGGTATTTGGAAAGCAAAGAGAAGAATAGGAAGATCAGTGCAGAAAAACATCAACCATACACAGCAACACAACAGTACAACAACAACCAGTAAACCCAAGAAATACTAAACTGAAACCCAATAGTACCAAAATGAAACACAGACAAATGCAAGGAAACAATAGTTTCTGATTTTCAAACACTCAAGAAAAGCAGCCTGAAACTCTTAATGCAAAAGTTCAGCCTCAGCACTCTAACTCTTAATGTAAAAGTTATGATTTTTTTCTGAATTTTTTTCCTCTTTGTTCCAGAATTTTCTCCCTGCAATTCTCACTGCCCTTAAAATCAGTCCCCAACCCCTTTTTATACAAATCTGCCCTTTCTTTCAACTTACTACCCGACCCCCTTTTCCACTAAATCAGAATTTTCCACTCAAACTCCACTAAGTCTGAATTTTCCACTTAATCAGCCCCTCCACTCCCGTTGGTTCCCCATTAGGGTATTAATTAATACCCTATTAACAAATCACTAACAATAAAATATAATCCTAATTATTTCATTCCTAAATCACCCCTGAAATTCCTTAATATTACTACCTCCTAATACAACTATTCAATTATATTGAAATCTTAATTCTGGAATCTGTTTAACTAACCATTAACCCAAAACTGATTTGATTAACAGCTATAACCAATTCAACTAGTACTTTAAGGCAGAAAATACATCAAATATTAAGGGTTTCAGTGATTCATAACAATGCTCATAATCAAACAAAGTCTGATTTAATCGGACAACTAACTATTGAAAACTATAAATACCAGAAATGCCAAATGATTCAGGCTATACAAACAGCCTAACCAACGACGCTTAATTAGTCGATTACATATTACAATTGACACTAAACAAATCAGCAACAAAGCAATAGGCAATCGGTGTTATTGACAGAATCAGGAACTAACAGGAAACTAATTAATCGACGCAACTTATCAATCGATTACACAATTTATAACACATAATAATTACAACAAACATAAACAAATGACAGAATTAGACAAAATAAAAAGTCCACTAAAGATGAGCAGAATTAATTGATAAAAGATGGAAAATTAATAAAACTAAACTAAACAGATACATAGATAGAAAAACATGAATACAAAAATGAAGGAAAAGAAAAATACCTCAGAATCTCAGAAATATACGGACCCAGGATCGAACTCGAATTTGGACATTTTTGAGGTCGAACAAACTTTAATCGAAGTATTCTCAACTGAGAATACCTCTTTTAATCGGACAGACCCCAAGGTTTGGAATTTTAGGGTTTCGTTTTTTTCGGATTTAGGGTTTGAATATTTCTAGGCAGATTCGAACCAAACCAAGCTTGGTTTGGTTACAAGTGAGGTCAAGGGAGTAACTTGTATGAATTTGGGGTGGGTTGGGGTAGGTTTAGGTTATGCTCGAATCTTCGATTGAAGAGAATCTGTAGGGTGATTCGAGGTGAGCAACCAACAGATCTGTAACGAGGGTGGTTAGGGGGTGATGTGGTGTTAATTAGGGACTAGTTGGTTTGGATCTGAGTTTGGCTCGAATCTTCAAATGAAGATTCGAGAAGCCTCAGGAAGATTCGAGCTAAACGGTTACCAGATTTGGATAGAGGGTGGTCAGGTGGTCTTAGGGTGTTGGTTTGGTGACCGGCAGCGTAGTTGCCGCCGGGTTTCAGGCGAGGGGGAGCTAGGGCGACTAGGGTTTGGGGGCATCGTCTTAAGGGACGATGATGAACAGGAAGACGAGGGGGGTGTTTGGTTAGGGGGCTGGGTTAGGAGATTGAGTTTATATAGGGGAGGGGTGGTTTGATCTTGGCCGTTCGATCAAGAGAGATCGAAGGTCCAGATCAATTCACTTAACTCAAACGGTGTCATTTGGAGTAGTACTGGGGCGGTCCTGGTATTGGAGTGACGGGTCGGGGGTCGAGTTTGGTAAAGTCTTTGAGGCCGTTGGATCAAAGAAAATGGATGGCTTAGATTGATCATTTGAAACGGTGTCGTTTCAACTATGCAGGGGCTGAACTGGATCGTTCGATCCAGTTTGATCAAAGGCTCAGATTTGAGACGCCAATACGGCGTCGTTTGGATTAATTGCCGGTGGACTGGATTTGACCGGGTCTTTTGGAATGTTTGGGCCTGAGTTTTTGGGTCTAAATTTATGGCCCAGATCTGATTGGCCCTATATTTTTAAACTCTTTTCATTTCTTCTTTTAATCAATTTAAACACAATTCATAATTAAATTGTAACAATCAAAAATAAAACTACACAAATATTAATTAACACTTATAACAATTAACACACAAATTAGGACCTTTTTTAAAAAAATCACACAATGACAACAAGATAGAATAAAACGCATATTTTTATAATTTTCCTTTTAGAGTCAATTAATTGTTTAATTCATTCCTAAATGCATAATTAAATCCTAAATATGTATGCAATATGTTTATATATATATATATATATATATATATATATATATATATATATATATATATATTGTCAATTAACTATAACAAAGTAAAAATTTACGGACAAAAATACAAATAATTATCCAAAAAAATGCCATGCAAATCTTAAAAATTGTACACCAAGAAAATTTTGTTTTATTTTTTGATTTCTTTTGGAGTAGTTTTCGTGAAGCAAAAATCACGTGCTCACAGCTGCCCCTATTTGTCCGAAAACACAAAGAATTTTCGTGCAAAGATAAAGTGAGCGGATACGAGCGATTTTTTCCCGTTGGAATACTCCGTGTGAAGCATTTTTTGAAAAGGTTTAACCGAACCTTTGCTTCGAAGGTTTCCTACATATCCCTGGCTAAAAGGAAATCAGGTTAATATAGTTCGGGAAGTTTTGGTAGCTGGGACTACCATGGAACTTTAATTTGGTTGTTACTGCTGCTGCATGCTGTTGCTATTACTTACCGATCTCCTTATTACACCGTGCCAAAAGAAAACAAGATGCTAGACTAAGCTAGGAGTTACAAAATATTATCTATCTTCCACTTGCTATGGTTGCCTTGCTTTCTTGTCGGCTTGTGTTTCCTCTGGTGCTTTTCTTTCGAAAACTGCGGGGGATGACACTGACCTTTTGCTTTTCTGAACACAAGTTTTATTATTCCGTTATGTCTGCTGGAGACACTGCTTCCTACATTAAAGCTTGTTATGCTAGGGATTTTTGTTGTACCCCTCCTCATTACTGACTTCTGTTTGATCTTGAAATGTATTCCTCTGTTCTGCAGGCGGGCTCCTGACTCCAATCTTAACTTTTGAAAGATGACACAACCTCCATTCTCCAGGCGAGATCCTGACTTCAACAACTTGAAAATATAACAACCTCTGTTCTACAGGCGGGCTCCTGACTTCTCCATTTTAAAATAAGCAACCTCCGTTCTACAGGCGGGCTCCTGACTCCAACAGCTTCTTAAAAATAATTCAACCTCCATTCTCCAGGCGGGCCCCTGACTTCAACAACTTCCTCAAAATGATTCAGCCTCCATTCTCCAGGCGGTCTCCTGACCTCAACAACTTTCTCAAAAATAATTCAGCCTCCATTCTTCAAGCGGACTCCTGACTTCAACAACTTTCTCAAAATAATTCAGCCTCCATTCTCCAGGCGGGCTCCTGACTTCAACAACTTCCTCAAAATAATTCAACCTCCATTCTCTAGGAGGGCTCCTGACCTCAACAACAACTTAAATGTAACACCTCCATTCTCCAGGCGGGCTCCTGACTTCAGCAACTTCTTAAAATGTAATTCAGCCTCCATTCTCAAAAATAATTCGGCCTCCATTCTCCAGGCGGGCTCCTGACCTCAACAACAACTTAAATGTAACACCTCCATTTTCCAGGCGGGCTCCTGACTTCAGCAACTTCTTAAAATGTAATTCAGCCTCCATTCTCCAGGCGGGCTCCTGACTTCAACAATTATTTAAAAATAATTCGGCCTCCATTCTTCAGGCGGGCTCCTAACTTCTTCAACTTTAAAATATAACAACCTCCGTTCTACAGGCGGGCTCCTGACTTCTCCAACTTCTTAAAATGATTCAGCCTCCATTCTCCAGGCGGGCTCCTGACTTCAACAATAACTTAAAAATAATTCGGCCTCCATTCATCAGGCGGGCTCCTGACTTCAACAATAACTTAAATGTAACACCTCCATTCTCTAGGCGGGCTCCTGACTTCTTCAACTACTTCCTTCCAAACTGGTGTTTTGTTCCTCTGAAAACTGCTGGGAATAACATCGATATTGTATTTCACAAATATGTCATTTTCCTTCTTCAAAGACTATTTCCTTTAAAGCTTAGTGCTTCCACTTCCCTGAAACCTGCCGGGAATAACACTACTGGGGAATTATCTTCCTCCTTTTAACAATGGTGGGGATGATATTGATTCAAAGGTCATTGCTTTTACAACTTTTGTGTTATCTTGCTTCTTCCAAGATTGCTCTCATTTTAGAACTTGTATCTCCCTTCTTGTATACTGCTGGGGATTTTATTTTTTCTTCATAACTTGTGTTACCTTCTCTCTTTCCCAAATGGCTATCTGATTTCAAGAAAATTTTCGTAATGAGAGAAAATTTTCTGCCCCAGTTTGATAATCTTCTTTGTGACCCTGTCTTCCTGCTGTCAATAATATTTCCTTTCCCTACTTAAAATCAAAGAAAAATTTGTTAGTTTAAAACGGGGCGAGTGGTCGTGCCATTTCTGCTGGGGATGGTTTTTCCCTGCTTTGCTATAAAACTTGCTGGGGAGGATATTTTTTGCTGAGGATGATACTCCTGCTGGGGATGGTTTTTCTTTTCTCTTCCTTCCCCGCTCTGTGTTGTTCGACCATTGTGGAACTTGGTCAAGAATCTGTTAGAGTTGTTCCTGTATCTCGCAAATCTGCTGGTGATCCTCTTGGAATTTGATCCATAACTTTTCAACTATTGTTCTTTCTATTTTTCTCTAACTCCCCCTGGAAATTTGGTCCTCTTGGGCTCTAGACCCATTCATTATTTGGCCTTGCGACCAACTTCTTTTGCTTTGTCGCCTTATCTTTGGCCTGTCCTATTCGCATTTTGTTTTGCACCATTTTGGCAACTGGTAGTAAGCTCTGAAAATCCTTTTCAAAAACAAACTGCTGGGGAGGTAAAGTCTTTAAACCAAGAAATGAAAAAGTGATGATTTCAAAAATAGAAAAAGAAGAAGTCTTTCTAAACAAATGATGGGGAAAAAGAAAGAAAATAACTTATCTGAAAGATATAACCGATCCCAACAATCATGTCGTGCATTCCGGATTAATCAACCCAATCTATTTGTATCAATCAATCTTTCGGATAGCCTCATCCTGCCGGGGATAAATAAAACACTCAACTCTTTGCCAACCGCAGATCCTTTCCGCCAATCTTGTCTTGTCGCCTCATAGTGCCCTTCGAGGGGTTTTCACTAATAAGATTCTCTCGTCTCTCTCAACTCCCGTCGCCTTATGGTGCCTGTGAAAGTTTTCACTGATAAGACTCTCATTTTATTTCTCTCAACTTCCGTCGCCTTATGGTGCCTGTGAAGGTTTTCACCGATAAGACTCTCTCGTTTTATTTTATTTTTTCAGTTGTGGATTGGAGTGCTGCCGATATGACTCTCTCTGCTGGGGATTCTTTCGGCTATCAATTCATTTCTAGTTTATGGTCCTCTTTTTTGCTGGGGATCAGAGGGTTGTTCCCGACTTCCGTTTGAAATGACTTGGCACTTTTCGGATACTGATCGGAAGGTCTTTTTTGGACATCAATATGGGTTTTCGTGTCTGGCTAAAAGAAAAAGCTATCAAAAATTCAAAAATAATTTTGTTGGGTGAAACATTACAACTCTTGGAATCAAACCTCTTTTGAAACTTTAAAACATAACTTCTGCCCCAGTTTTCTTGCTTGGGGGATTTTTATTTTTTTATTTTTAACTATGACCAAGCCGTGAGGCGCCTACGTATCCTTCTTTGAGGAATCAGGTCAAACGTAGTTCCCAATTCCTTTGTTTTTCTTGTGACTTTTCTTTTGTCTTTATTATCATTATTATTTTTTTTCTCCCTTTTTTTTATTTTAATTTATGATTCCAAAAGAGGGATATGAAAAAAAAAATAAGGCTCAAAAGGGGAAGCAAAGGTTAAAGTGTTTGGATAGAAGAAAGAATTGCCTTCGTCATTTTATTCTCCGATAAATGCCAACCACAAACAATAATTACAATCAAAAGAAATCATACATAATATCTCTTAACTGCGTCAGAATTGATAGCCATGTCGACGCATTTCCCATCGATATCTGTTAAACATAAAGTGCCATGGGACAATACTCTGGTTATAATGAACGGTCCTTGCCAATTCGGGGCGAACTTGCCTTTTGCTTCGGCCTGATGTGGCAGGATTCGTTTTAATACCTGTTGTCCCACCTCAAATTTTCTAGGGCGCACCTTCTTGTTGTAGGCTCTCGCCATTCTTTTTTGATATAGCTGGCCATGACACACAACCGCCAATCTCTTTTCATCAATCAAGTTCAACTGCTCCAAACGGGTTTTGACCCACTCGTCATCATCAATCTCAGCCTCAGCGACTATCCGAAGGGATGGAATTTCAACTTCTGTCAGTATTACTACTTCAGGTCCATATACCAATAAATAAGGGGTTGCACCTACTGAAGTCCGGACAGTGGTGCGATAACCCAACAATGCAAATGGTAATTTTTCATGCCATTGTCTGGATCCTTCTACCATCTTCCTCAGTATCTTCTTGATGTTCTTGTTGGCTGCTTTAACTGCTCCATTCGCCTTGGGACGATATGGTGTGGAGTTACGGTGGGTAATCTTAAACTGTTGACATACTTCTTTCATCAAATTGCTGTTAAGATTAGCACCATTATCCGTGATGATCACTTTTGGGACCCCAAATCTATAGATGATATGGGAGTGAACAAAATCCACCACTGCTTTCTTGGTTACCGACTTGAAAGTTTTAGCTTCAACCCACTTAGTAAAATAGTCGATGGCCCCCAGAATGAACCTACGATCGTTGGTAGCTGTCGGCTCAATAGGTCCAATGACATCCATGCCCCATGCAACAAATGGCCATGGCGCTGATATTGTATGCAATTCTGTCGGTGGAGAATGAATCAAATCTCCGTGTATCTGACATTGATGGCATTTCCGCACGAAATTGATACAATCACGCTCCATAGTGAGCCAATAATACCCTGCTCAAAGAATCTTCTTCGCCAATACATATCCGCTCATATGTGGCCCACAAACTCCAACATGTACCTCTATCATAAATGTCGTGGCTTGACTGGCATCTATACATCTCAGCAATCCCAAATCTGGGGTTCTTTTATACAACACTCCTCCACTGAGGAAGAATCCCCTTGACAATCGCCAAATAGCTCTTTTTTGATCTCCGATGGCCTGCTCCGGGTATATCCCCATCCTGAGGTACTCCTTGACGTCATAAAACCATGGCTCGCCATCCACTTCTTCTTATATCATGTTGCAATAGACATGCTGATCACGAACCTGGATGTGCAACGGGTCAACATGAATTTTGTCTGGGTGGTGCAACATCAATGCTAGAGTGGCTAATGCATCGGAAACCTCATTGTGAACTCTTGAGATGTGTCTGAATTCCACTGATCGAAATCGCTTGCTCAAATTGTGCAAACATTGTCGATATGGTATGAGCTTTAAATCCCGTGTTTCCCATTCACCCTGAATCTAATGCACCAGGAGGTCCGAGTCTCCCAAGACCAAAAAGTCCTGGACATCCATGTCAGCAGCTAATCGCAGACCTAAAATGCATGCCTCATACTCAGCCATGTTGTTGGTACAATAGAAACGCAGCTGAGCTGTAACAGGATAATGATGTCCTGTTTCAGAAATAAGTACTGCTCCTATTCCAATGCCCTTCGCATTTGCGGCTCCATCAAAGAAAAGCTTCCAACCTGGTTCCTCAGGTAATTCCAACTCATCTATATGCATTACTTCCTCGTCAGGAAAATACGTCCTCAACGGCTCGTATTCTTCATCAATAGGATTCTCAGCCAAGTGATCTGCTAACGCTTGGGCCTTCATGGCTGTCCTCGTCACATAGACGATGTCAAACTCCATTAGTAATATTTGCCATTTCGCTAACCTTCCTGTGGGCATAGGCTTCTGAAAAATATACTTTAGCGGATCCAAGCGGGAAATGAGATAAGTAGTATATGAGGACAAATAATGCTTCAATTTCTGGGCCACCCAAGTTAGGGCGCAACATGTCTTCTCGAGTTGAGTGTACTTAACCTCATATACTGTAAACTTCTTGCTGAGATAATAGATGGCTTGCTCCTTCCTTCCTGTAATGTCGTGTTTCCCCAACACGCAGCCAAACGAATTCTCTAGGATCGTTAGATAAAGAATTAACGGTCTCCCTGGCTCAGGTGGAACCAATACAGGTGGATTTGATAAATATCCTTTGATCTGGTCAAATGCCTCCTGGCATTCCGCCGTCCATTCTACCACGACATCCTTCTTCAATAGCCGAAAGATGGGTTCACAGGTTGCTGTGAGTTGTGCAATAAATCTGTTGATGTAATTCAACCTTCCCAACAGACTCATTACTTCTGTCTTGTTCTTCGACGGTGGAAAATATTGGATAAATTTGATCTTTGACGGGTCCAGTTCAATACCTTGCCGACTGACGATGAATCCCAACAGCTTTCCAGATGGAATTCCAAATGCACATTTGGCTGGGTTAAGCTTAATATCATACCTTCGAAGTCTTTGAAAAAACTTCTTTAGGTCTGCTACGTGGTCTTCCTGATGCTTGGACTTTATGATCACATCGTCCACGTACACCTCAATCTCTTTGTGGATCATGTCATGAAACACAGTGGTCATTGCTCTCATATACGTTGCCCCAGCATTCTTCAAACCAAATGGCATTACCCGGTAGCAATAAGTCCCCTATGGCGTGATGAATGCCGTCTTTTCCGCATCTTCTTCATCCATCAGAATCTGATGATACCAAGCATAGCAATCTACAAAAGATCCAATCTCATGTCCGGCGCAATTGTCGATCAAGATATGAATGTTGGGTAAAGGAAAGTTGTCCTTTGGGCTTGCCCTGTTCAGATTGTGGTAATCGACACACACCCTGATCTTCCCATCTTTCTTTGGCACCGACACCACATTAGCCAACCAATCAGGATATTGAGTGACACGAATAACCTTTGCTTGCAGCTGCTTGGTTACTTCCTCTTTAATCTTCACACTCATATCCGTTTTGAACTTCCTCAATTTCTGCTTGACGGGAGGGCATGCCGGGTCAGTGGGCAATTTATGAACCACTAAATCTGTGCTTAACCCCGACATGTCATCATATGACCATGCAAAAACATCTTTGAACTCAATAAGTGTTTTGATCAATTCCTCCCTGATATTTGGTGCAATGTGGATGCTTATTTTAGTTTCTCTAACATCGCCGACATCCCCTAAATTGATGGCTTCTGTGTCATTTAAGTTGGGCTTGGATTTTTCTTCAAACTGGCTTAACTCCCTGTTTATCTCCTCGAAGGCTTCATCCTTATCGTATTCCGATTCATTATCATAATAGACCTCTTGTATAGTTAGTTCGGAATCAGATTGATCTTTTAGACTAGGTTGAAGATCCGTTGTGCATGCCATGTCGTTAGAAGCAGTATGAAAAGAACTGTTCAGAAAATGAAACGAAGGAAACAAAATTAAAAATAACATATAAAATAAGAAATAAAGAAGAAACTTTTCTTTTTATTGAATTATAGGATAACAAGGTTTCACACTTTATTGAACACAATAAAAAGGAATCTGGATTACAACCCTAGAATAATCCAGAAAATAAGAAGGAAAATCAGAGCCAACTACCAGGACTCCCTCCGAGTAGGAAGAGGAGTAACTATCCAATTGTTGACCTTGGCCTTAGGACCCACAAACTATATGTCTGCCTTACTGGAACCCTCTCCAGCTTCTATCATGTTGAGATCTGCGAACATTCTTTCAAAGCCCTCATTCAAATCTCCATCTGGCCCGATCAAAGGTCCAAGAACTTCCGGGACTGGCAACTTTCTGCACCCAGACTCTTTTCTTCAATTTGCGGGCCCGTTTTACATCTGTTGCGGTAGGTTTGAATCCCAAACCAAAAGTATCCAAGTTCTTAGGCAAGGAAACTAGCTGGATCATTCCCTGCAGATCAATCCCCAGACCTTTCCCTGGTACAAATCCGTTGTTCAACATCTCTGAGGCTATCATGAAGGTTGCAGCTGTGATTCTGGGAAGTGGAAGGCCCCCACCCTCAGGAATTTTGTCTACTGAGACTATTTCGAAAACCTGATAAACCCAAGGGCCCTTGTCATCGTCGTTTTCTATGAAGGGCACAATAGCATCACTGACGGCATGTGCGCTGTCATCCCCGTGTATCACAATCTCTTGTCTATCCCATTCAAATTTGACCATTTGATGCAGTGTAGAAGGCACTGCTTTAGCTGCGTGGATCCAGGGTCATCCCAACAAAAGATTGTACGACACCGCCACATCTATCACTTGAAATTCCATGGTGAACTCGACTGGACCAATGGTTAATTCCAGTATGATATCGCCCACTCTGTCAGTACCGCCCCCATCAAAACCTCGGACGCAGACGCTGTTCTTGTGGATCCTATCATCAGCAACCTTTAGTTTGTTCAGAGTGGCCAAAGGATAGATATTGGCACTTGACCCATTATCAATTAGTGCTCGAGTGACCATCGATTCTTCGCATTTTATCGTCAGGTAGAGTGCTCTGTTGTGTTCAGTACCCTCTACCGGTAACTCATCGTCAGAGAATGTCACTCGGTTTACTTCGAAGATTTTGTGCGCTATTTTCTCCAAATGGTTCACTGAGAGCTTGTTCGGGACATAGGCTTCGTTCAGAATCTTCATTAAGGCCTGACAATGATCGCTTGAATGGATTAACAAAGATAGCAACGAAATCTGGGCCGGGGTCTTCCTCAACTGCTATATAATTGAGTAGTCCTGTGACGTCATCTTCTTTAAAAACTCCTCTGCTTCTTCCTCCGTTACTGGCTTCTTTATTGTTACAGGATTGACCTTTCTCAATTCTGCGGGAACAAAACACCTTCCCGAACGAGTTAGTCCCTGAGTTTCGCATACTTCTTCCACCACCTCCTTTCCTTTATGCATCACTGTTACTTGACTGTAGCTCCACGACACAGCTTTCTCATTTGTTACCGGCAACTATGTGACTGGCCTGATAACAACTGGTTCTACATGGACCCCCTTTACCACCAACACTGGTGTGCTTGATACTCCCTGCAGTACTGCCTTGGCTGACTCTGGCTTCTTCGCAGCAACAGACGAACCTTT
Organism: Nicotiana sylvestris; assembly: GCF_000393655.2. Classification (NCBI taxonomy): domain Eukaryota; kingdom Viridiplantae; phylum Streptophyta; class Magnoliopsida; order Solanales; family Solanaceae; genus Nicotiana; species Nicotiana sylvestris. Next base: position 3,709,643 of record NC_091064.1, read on the forward strand.
CCCTACTACCAAAAATGGCTTGTCATCTACCTTTCCCAACTGCACCACTACCTTTTCACTGGTCAAATTTTCATTCGAACTGGCACGAATCATCATTACCGTTTGTGAGGGTGTTTTAAGTTTCCCTCCTTCGTGCACTATCTCGATCATGTGGGCTTCATGGTGCACCGGTAACGGGTTTTCATTGATGTTGGGTGCCTTTGGTGCCTGAACCTCGATCCTATTTGTGTCAATAAGATCTTGTATGGTAGTCTTCAACTTCCAACACTTCTCAGTATCATGCCCGGGAGCTCCTGAACAATATTCATAGCTTACTGAATGGCCTAGATTTCTGGGAAGGGGATTTGGCAATTTGGGTTCAACAGGACTTAATAAGCCTATCTGCCTCAACTTGTGAAACAGAGTAGTATAGGTTTCTCCCAACGGAGTGAATGTTCTCGGCTTCTGCATCCTTTCATTTCTGAAAGCCTGATTTCCGCAGAAGCTTGGCCCTGGAGGATTCCTGTAGGCCCTCAGTGGTGGATATGTGTTTTGTGGAGGAGGATATGTGTATTGGGGAGCCGGCGCACGCCATTGCGGATGAGCCGGAGGCTGGGTGTAAGTTTGGGCGTGCTGGACGGAGAAATAGGGCTCTTGTGGTGGATAATAAGGTTGTGGAGGGTTGTATGGATTGTGTGGATAATTTGGGTAATGGGGTCTGGTTTGGTAGCGAGGGGCTGGACCTCTTGATCTGGACCAAGTACCTGCTTCGACTGTTGCGACCTTCTCTCTTCTTTTTCCTGAGCGCACCTCCCGTGCCGCTTTGGATAGCCTAAGTTGTGGCCTTGATCGCCGAATAACTCATTATCTTGTTGGACCTGAGTCCCTCTTCAACCATGCCGCCCATTTTTACTACTTCATTGAAAGATTTACCAGGTGACCAAAGTAAATTGGCTCCAAAGTTTGTAAGAAGTAGTCCACCATTTCACCTTCCCTCATTGGCGGATCGACTCTTGCTGCTTGTTCTCTCCAACGAAATCCAAATTCCCTGAAGCTCTCTCCGGGATTTTTTCTCAAGTTTTAACAGTGTGAGACGGTCGGGGACGATCTCAAGGTTATACTGGAAATGACCTACAAATGCTTGTGCTAGATCGTCCCAAGTATACCACCTACTGGGATCCTGCCTCGTGTACCATTCTAATGCGGACCCGCTTAAACTTTGACCGAAATAAGCAATCAACAACTCATCCTTTCCACATGCCCCTCTCATCTTACTGTAGAAAACTCGTAGATGTGCCATGGGATCACCATGACCCTCATATAAGTCAAACTTTGGCATCTTAAAACCTGCCGGCAATTGAACATCGGGGAAGGGACACAGATCTTTGTAGGCCACACTAACTTGGCTACCCAATGCATGCATATTCCTGAAGGATTGCTCCAGGCTTTTTACTTTACGGAGCACTTCGTCTTGCTCCGGATTTTTAGCTGGCCTCTCCGTTTCTGTTGGGAACTGAAGGTGAGGGGTGTAAGTGTATGGCTCGGGTGCTTTGAAGGTGAGTTCAGGAGGATAATATTGATTGTCTTGAACCTGAAACACTGGTTCATCAGGTGATTTTTGCAATGTGGCGGGTGGAGGTGCCACGAAAATAGGAACAGTTGGTGGAAGAGGGTTTTGTTTAGGTGGTGAAGCTTGGGGATTATAGGAAGTTTCCCCCTGATAGTATTGGGTAATGGGGAAGCTCGCTGATGGACTAGTGGAAGGGTGCTCTGGAGTTCGAGCTGGTGAAAGGGTAGGAGTAGGGGGAAGCATTGGTGGTGTTTGTCCCTTAGCCCAGGCTAGGTGCATCCCAGCAATCTCTTGTCTCAACCTGTCCATTTCCTCCTTCATCATTTGCATCTCTGTTTTTTCTTCCTCAACACTTTTGTCCGAACCAGACATACTTTCCGGAATGGGCCCTTTTGATCTTGTGTGGTAATGGTAATCTGCCAGACCGTTCTAACGAGCTAACTATTTTGAAATCTCTTTCTCTGGTATAAACAACAAACTTTTAGCGTTAGAGCTTAGCACATATTGCAATTTCACATTGGGGAATGCAATGTTCCTAGGCAGTTTAACCATTTCTAACATGTTTTTGCTTCGATTGCATGCGTCATTCCGGCTTATGTCCTTTCTTTATTCACTTTGCCTTTTCTTTTTATCTTTTAGTGGTGGTCGAATCTTATGTAGATTGCCTACGTATCATGTCCCACATTAACATTACAAGCTACGGATTTGAAGAAAAACAATCAAGCGAAATACAGACTCCACACTATTAACATTGTTTGATATGAAAAGAGAACAGAGGGGTAGACAACAGGCTTTTAAAAACCAAACAAGTGCAGACATGAACTAGGGATATATTAAAGCCTTGAATTTTGGTGCCTGCGAGGCATCGTTCGGCCTTTCCGCGGGCTTTGGTGCCAGGCCTCTTTGCAAGCTTTTTAATTCCTCCATGATCCGGTGGACATAACCCATGACTGAGGCAAAAAGGGTATCACAGGGCATTTCTTCACATACTAGGCACTTCATGGTGATGTAACGCCCAATCTCATCGATCCTACTCCTGATTCTATCCCTTTCTATGCACAGCTGTTCTATTCGTTGATTCTTTAGTCCCAATACTCGAGTGTTGTCAATGAGATGATCTTGGAACCTCTCCATTTGTTCTTCCATTCGGGCTATTGAATCATAGCAGCGCTCCCTGTCTGTTCTAGCATCTCGGGCTTGTTTAAGGACCCGATCTCTGAGAGTGGAATTTGTTTCTCTCAATATTGCAATACTCCCTTCATAATCCCTTCTCACTTGCCATATGTGCTTTTTCCGTGCTGCTGCACCTTTTGCCCATCTGGCCCGTATTCTTGCTATGCTAGCCTCGAATCTTTCCAAGTCCTTTCGGCTTTCAATGACCTGATTCTTTAACCCTGCTATCATCCTTTCATCGGACCGTCTTCTCCATTGGTTGTCGGCATCCCTTAGGACTTGACGGTTTTGGGCTTCGAGAGCCTCATTTGCTTGGGCTAACCTGTTCTTCTCTCCCTTATCGGCAGCAACTTGTACCTTGTTCTCGAATTTTAGATCCTTGATCTGTTGTTTCAACTTGCCTATTTTGGCCCGATATTCATGCTCTCTGGCTATCAGTCCCACGGCTCTTGTGATGCCTCAACGAACTCTTGAATGTTCCACTTAATCAGCCCTTCCACTCCCTTTGGTTCCCCATTAGGGTATTAATTAATACCCTATTAACAAAGCACTAACAATAAAATATAATCCTAACTAATTCATTCCTAAATCACCCCTGAAATTCCTTAATATTACTGCCTCCTAATACAACTATTCAATTATATTGAAATCTTAATTCTGAAATCTGTTTAACTAACCATTAACCCAAAACTGATTTGATTAACAGCTATAACCAATTCAGCTAGTACTTTAAGGCAGAAAATACATCAAATATTAAGGGTTTCAGAACAATGCTCATAATCAAACAAAGTCTGATTTAATCGGACAACTAACTATTGAAAACTATAAATACCAGAAATGCCAAATGATTCAGGCTATACAAACAGCTTAATCAACGACGCTTAATTAGTCGATTAAATATTACAATTGACACTGAACAAATCAGCAACAAAGCAATAAGCAATCAGTGTTATTGACAGAATCATGAACTAACAGGAAACTAATTAATTGATGCAACTTATCAATCAATTACACAATTTATAACACATAATAATTACAGCAAACATAAACAAATGACAGAATTGGACAAAATAAAAAGTCCACTGAAGATGAGCAGAATTAATTGATAAAAGATGGAAAATTAATAAAACTAAACTAAACAGATACATTGATAGAAAAACATGAATACAAAAATGAAGGAAAAGAAAAATACCTCAGAATCTCAGAAATATACGGACCCAGGATCGAACTCGAATTTGGACATTTTTGAGGTCGAACAAACTTTAATCGAAGTATTCTCAACTGAGAATACCTCTTTTAATCGGACAGACCCCAAGGTTTGGAATTTTAGGGTTTCGTTTTTTTCGGATTTAGGGTTTGAATATTTCTAGGCAGATTCGAACCAAACCAAGCTTGGTTTGGTTACAAGTGAGGTCAGGGGAGTAACTGGTATGAATTTGGGGTGGGTTGGGGTAGGTTTAGGTTATGCTCGAATCTTCGATTGAAGAGAATCTGTAGGGTGATTCGAGGTGAACAACCAACAGATCTGTAACGAGGGTGGTTAGGGGGTGCTGTGGTGTTAATTAGGGACTGGTTGGTTTGGATCTGAGTTTGGCTCGAATCTTCAAATGAAGATTCGAGAAGCTCCAGGAAGATTCGAGCTAAACGGTTACCAGATTTGGATAGAGGGTGGTCAGGTGGTCTTAGGGTGTTGGTTTGGTGACCGGCAGCGTAGTTGCCGCCGGGTTTCAGGCGAGGGGGAGCTAGGGCGGCTAGGGTTTGGTGGGGGCATCGTCTTAAGGACGATGATGAACAGGAAGACGAGGGGGGGTGTTTGGTTAGGGGGCTGGGTTAGGAGATTGATTTTATATAGGGGAGGGGTGGTTTGATCTTGGCCATTCGATCAAGAGAGATCAAAGGTCCAGATCAATTCACTTAACTCAAACGGTGTCGTTTGGAGTAGTACTGGGGAGGTCCGGGTATTGGAGTGACGGGTCGGGGTAGAGTTTGGTCAAGGCTTTGAGGCCGTTAGATCAAATAAAATGGATGGCTCAGATTGATCATTTGAAACGGTGTCGTTTCAACTATGCAGGGGCTGAACTGGATCGTTCGATCCAGTTTGATCAAAGGCTCAGATTTGAGACGCCAATACGGCGTCGTTTGGATTAATTGCCGGTGGACTGGATTTGACCGGGTCTTTTGGAATGTTTGGGCCTGATTTTTTGGGTCTAAATTTATGGCCCAGATCTGATTGACCCTATATTTTTAAACTCTTTTCATTTCTTCTTTTAATCAATTTAAACACAATTCATAATTAAATTGTAATAATCAAAAATAAAACTACACAAATATTAATTAACACTTATAACAATTAACACACAAATTAGGACCTTTTTAAAAAAAATCACACAATGACAACAAGATAGAATAAAACGCATATTTTTATGATTTTCCTTTTAGAGTCAATTAATTGTTTAATTCATTCCTAAATGTATAATTAAATCCTAAATGTATGCAATATGTATATATATATATGTATGTATATATATATATATATATATATATATTTTATTTTTCAATTAACTATAACAAAGTAAACATTTACGGACAAAAACACAAATAATTATCCAAAAAAATGCCATGTAAATCCTAAAAATTGTACACCAAGAAAATTTTGTTTTATTTTTTGATTTCTTTTGGAGTAGTTTTCGTGAAGCAAAAATCACGTGCTCACACCACCAAGCAAACCCGAATATCACCAGTCGATCTAAAAAGAAGGTGACACAATACTACCGAAGTGCTATCAACTTAATAGCATTGCCCTTTTACTAAAACATAGACTCTCGTCAAATTATTTCCAATTAGCAGTACCATTTCCTTAATCATTTGAGGCTACCCGCTGCCTAAGAGTTTTATGAACCTCCTTTCAGAACTGAACTGTAACTCATCTAGCCAAGAACTTCCATTGATCCCATATAGAAGAAAAATCATTACATTTCCTATGCTTCTCACACTCGGAGAAATTGTACCTCTCCAACCATGGTAGAAATCAATAAGAACTCTCCCAATTCTATTTGCACAAATTCAACTGCCATGACTGAATCCTTCTAACTAGACCAAGCTAAGCAAGCCATCAAAACCCAAGAGCATTGTTGAAAAATAGCTGTAGGAACTCATTACCTCGAACACACATAAGGAATTAATCATATCCTTACCATACCGATTTGGTCTACTATCAAGATACCCCATCTATCTAAATTCCTTCTGATTCATCTTCAACTTGATATTCCTTCTTGCTGTAGCACCACAATTTCCTCAACCTAGGCTTATCACACGAAACCCAAGCATAAAGCTACACCGTCTTAGGCTCCTAAGCCGCTAAATACTCTTTAAGTGTTCCCCAAAGCCATTACCTTCACCTTCCCGATACTGATATATAGAATCCCATAATTAATATAGAAAATACCACAAGTCTTGCCATCTTCCACTGAAAACTCAGTTTCTATCCATAAGTACAACTTAGAAGCCTCCAATTATTGCATGTAGAGTTTTGAACACAATAGGACCATTCTCTTGAGTCATCCATACTACTCAAACCGTAGTTAGATTGATTAAACGAACCGAACAACCTGTGCTTCATTAGCACTCTGACACTGCAGAATGTGACCTCATTCTAATATAACCAAGCAACTTCCTGCTCTATGCACCGAGCATTCGTTACCAACCACAACTCAAGTCATTCCCCGATTCTTGTACACCCATAAAGCATAACATAGCCTTTATTGAAATTTCCTTTACTCGAACCACAACTGATTTACAAATACGGCTCGAACTGGAACCATTAGAGCACATAACCGTGCAATCAACTATTCAATAGCTGACTCCCCCACTTGGCTCAAAGCCATAGATCAACACACGCTCAATAACTCATAATGATTATACTTTATTGATGCCATGATACCATAATGCGATTAAACTCAAATCTTTTATAAGCTTGTGAAAACATAGATCATCTAGAATTTTAACTCTTCTGCAAATCTCGCATTCCACTCTCGTAACAGTTACACCCACTCACTAAGCGACCCAATTTAAGTTGCAACACATATCCTTCACTCACAAATCTAACAGACTCATAAGGATCGTACAACCTTAGAACACTTCGCATGAGATAACCCACCTTCTTCGCCTTAAACTAACATTTATGTATACCTTCCACCGTCATAACCATTACGCAGTCACTTAGTCTTCTTGAGTCTGAACTCATATCGCAACATGAAATTTACTTCACTCCCAACTAGGACACATGAAAAGACTCTTTGCACACCCATAACTCGGGGCTATACCCCAAATCAAGATGGATACATCTCGCAGTACTAACATACTCATCACATAGTTATCCAGCCATCACTCCCACTAATAGGGACATTACCGAACATATAAGTTCAAAAATACTTGCTCACATAATCAGCACCTCGGTGCTCAAGCCATAGGCAAATATTCGGCCTCAAGTCCTCCAGACTGGCCCAACATCAAACTCACAGAGATCACATCTCGCCCCTAGATCGGGGAATCACAAGCCATCAAGGCACATCTGATACTGAGCGCTCATGCATGTATACAAACGCGTGGAAGGAATTCAAAGAGTTACATTTCAAGCTGAATCAAAGGACGTACGATAAGAATTCAAGAATGTGAAGTTTTCCTAAAGGTTCTGCAGCCTCTCGAGGATAAATACAAATGTCTCCATACCGATCCGCGAGACTCTACTAAACCTGCTCATGATCATGAGACTTATGTAACCTAGGTTCTGATACCAACTTGTCACGACCCAAACCCCGCTCCGGTCGTGATGGTGCCTCTCGTGAAGACAAGGTCAGCCAACAAACCCATATCGCCTTTTCAAAAATAGTTAAACATTAATAAACGGTTTAAATATGATTTAATGATATAATTAATGGAAGCACAACCCGACACAGCCCTAACCGGGGTGTTACAAGTCACGAGCATCTACTAGGGTATAAATACAACTGAAAGCCTAGTGTGTACAAATACAGACTAATGAAATGAGGAGAGAGAAAAGCAGTGTTGCGAATGCCGGCAGCTACCTTGCTAAACCCTGATAACTCTGCCTCCGATCAGCCAAAACATACCTGAATGTGCACACAAAGTGCAGGGAGTAATGTGAGTACTCCGACTCAGTGAGTAATAGTAATAAATAAAGATTGAAGGCAAGAAATCACGCAAAAACACAAGGTATTCCATATTGAAGCAGTAAAATCACTTTAAACAGTAAAGCAGTAGGAAATCAAGTGAAAATCCCCTTCTTTTTTTTCCAACAAGTAAAGCAAGTAGTTTACAAGTGAGTAACAAAAATGATAGAAATGTAAACAACCCCTCGAGCAAAACATGTACAACAAACTGCCCATCGGGCATAATATCAACAGAACCAGCCCCTCGGGCTCAATATCAGAATAGTGCCAGCCCCTGGGGCTCAATATCAGAACAGTAATAGCCCATCGGGCTCACTCTTGGAATAGTATCAGCCCCTCGAGCTACCTCACAATCACTCATATCAGCCCCTCGAGCTACCTCACAATCACTCATATCAGCCCCTCGAGCTACCTCACAATCACTCATATCAGCCCCTCGGGCATAGTATCAATCACTTAGAACAATGGGTACCCGCGCTCACTATGGGTGTGCAGACTCCGGAGGGGCCCCTTACGGCCCAAGCGCTATATCAAGCCACCTCGTGGCATCATCACTCAGCATATCCTCACATCACTCAAGCCACCGCGTGGCGTAAATAGTAACTCAGGCCATCAGCCTCATATCACTCAGCATATCCTCACACATGGCCCTCAGCCTCACTCAGTCCGGAAATCATCATAAGCCCCTCTGGCATTTGTAAAACAGTAGTTCTCAGCTCAAAATACCATTTAGAAATATCATTTGAGTTTTCAAATCTGCATAAAAGCGGCTGAGTTTGTAAAACAATAATTATCAACAGGACTGAGTTTAAATATAAGTCAAAACAGTGAGGAAATAGTGGATAAAAATTCCCAAAGGATTCAAATAATTGGCACGAAGCCCAAGTATGGCAATCAACCCAAATCATGATGATAACAAATAAGTTTCAATCAAATATGCGGTAAAATCATCAATCGGGATGGACCAAGTCACAATCCCCAGTAGTAAAAGACCCCGCGCTCATCATCCAACGCGTGTCTCACCTCAATATAGCACCACGATGTGCAAATACGGGGTTTCAAACCCTCAGGACATCATTTACAGTCATTACTCACCTCGAACCGGCTAATCCTCTATCTCGCGATGCCTTTGTCTCTCAAATCGACCTCTGAATGCCTCGAATCTAGCCACAATAATTCAATTCAGTTAATAAAAATTATAGGAATTAATTCCATATGAAATTCTACATTTTCCATTAAAAATCTGACATCAACTCGACCCTCAAATCTTCAAATTAAACCGAGAGGGTTTTCAAGATTTTCCCAACTAAAATCACCAAATAAATGCCAAAACTAGTAATAGATTCAGGTAATCTAACCAAAATTAAGTTAAGAACACTTACCCCATTGTTTTCTCTGAAAATCGCCTCTCCCCGAGCTCCAATTTGGTAAAAATGGAAAATTGTACTGTTCATATGTACTGTACACGGGCACTGTGCACGTTACTGTACATGGTACTATACACGGATACTGTTCACGCAGGTGCGGTTACTGTTCACACGTGCGAAAAATGTAGAAACTGCCCAGAAAATTGCAGCAGCTTTTCTTTTCACTAAAAAGGCTCTAACTCCATCATAGGAACTCGGAATTCGATGATTCTTGTTCCTATGAGTTACAAATAATAATACGAACATAGCCCTTCAGTCGAAACTCAATTCGGAGCTCATTTTCTTAGTTCAATACCCATTTTGCTCGTTAAACAATTAACTCATATTTCGTGTCAAAAAGCCCATCACGACTTGATGAAATTAGACCAAACTTTCTAGATCAGTCCTATAATTCATTATCAAAATATCGGAAGTCTCGAAATTAAATTTCGATCTCTAGAACTAAAAATGGACCTTTGGATCATTACATGCTTATGCTCAAAACGGCAAAATCTTCCAAAATCTCTTCCAAAACATATCCGAGCCTCATGGGACCCCGACCAAACATGCCAACACACCACATAACATAATTCAAACTTGTTCCAACCTTCGGAATGCTCAAAACAACATCAAAACATTAAATCATCCTCGGATTCAAGCCTAAGAATTCCAAAACTTCCGAAATCCGAATTCGATCAAAAAGTCGACCAAACGACGTCCAAATGACCTGAAATTTTTCACACACATCAAAAATGACATAACGAAGCTACAACAACTCTCAGAATTCCATTCCGACCCTCGGATCAAAATCTCACCTATCAACCGGAATTCGCCAAAATATTAACTTTGCCAATTCAAGCCAAATCCTTCCACGAACTTCCAAAATATATCCGCGCTCCTAAGTCATAAATCACCCAACAAAGCTATCCAAATCATAAAATTTCTGATCCGAGCTCATATACAAATAAGTCAACTTTTAGTCAAACCTTTCAAATTCAAAGCTTTCAACTGAGACTGTTCCTTCAAATTCATTCTAATTTTTCCTGAAAACCAAAACCAATGATATACATCAGTCATAATACGTTACACGGGGCAAGTCATGCCCGGGAACTGGCGATCAAAGTGCAAAAGTTCAAAACGACCGGTCGGATCGTTACAAATATATATACTCTGTTTACCCCATCCTCTGAAAAAAGAAACACATATAGTTCAGTCATGCCCCATTACTTTAAAACAAGGTAAACCAACCCCCTCCCTTCCCTCCACCCCTCCCCAAAAAAGGAAGTTAGAAGAAAACAACAGAAAAGGAGAAATCTTTCTAATAAGGAACAAATAAAACCATACGGGTATGTTCAAATGAGTGGCTAAACCAATAAAAACTAGCAAGAGCATAAGTATATCCTTTTACTATACATAATATTTCTCCAAATCGATTGATCTGTTATGCTATTGAAAAGAATCTCCTTTCTTTCAAAATCAAACTCAATCCACATATATAATCGTCTTTACAAGATGAACACACTATTTGGCATATAAAATAAAGGCGAGCAAAAATCAATCAAACAAAAAAGAATTTTTATCAGCAATACTTTTCAAATTTGGATGTAATTAAGTATTTGAAAGATATGTAATTCTAAGAAGAAATCCAATATTTGATAAACACAGAGTTAATTCATACATAGGAAAACACATAGGTTGAATAGAAGTTTATAGATTACCTTGACAAGAAGGAAAATAAAACCCTGGGTTGTAGAAAAGAAATCAACTTGTGATTCTTTGCAGATCTTTGACTGCTCAAAGCTAGCTATGTGCGTGTATTCTTGTAACTGCAATTTGTCTTGTTCTCAATTGATAAAAAAGAGAGAAGTTATCTTGTTCTCAATTGATAAAATAGTAAAAGGTGTTTTATTTTAGGAGGGGTGGTCACGAGAGTTGAGGGTTGTGGGCTGCTTGTGGATTGGGTAAAAAAACGAGGGAAAAACTGGCGCCTATTTATTACTTGTCTTATTGCTTATAATATATTTTAACGTCCGGATTATTTTAATTTTTAATGACCGAAAATCATCCCTTCGTAAATATAAAAAGAAATTAGACTTTAACAACCAAAAAAAGTTTGGTCGTTATACATACACTTTTAACAACCGGATTCATGTCCCTTAATTAAAATTTTGTTGTTAAAAGTCAGTATTCTTGTAGTGTATTCTCTTTTGGTTTCCATTCCTATTTGGAATTGGATTCGGTTTATTCCTATTTTGAGTGGATTTTGGCTTTAAGAGAAAGCACCACTCATGATCTATAAATAGGACAACTTTGGAGAATTATTCTATGCTCATTGATACAAGTCTTTGAAAGATTTAAGCACATAAGAGTGGTTTTTGAGAGAGATTTCATCAAAAGAGAAGAGAGAAGAAAAATATTTGTTGCTGCAGATTTTTATTCCGACCATCCAACTTCAAATCACGTTTTTCGATTCGTTAACCGTTGGATCGGGATGAAATTTTGACTGAGTGTTCGTAACATCTTGGTCTTGATTTTAATGGTGGAGATCTTAGTTTACAAAGCTGAGAAGATAGATTCACAGAGTAATGAGAGCTTAGTTGATATTGATCCAGTTTCAATTGCTAAGGCACCTATTACACATGAAGGAACCCAAGACAATGATGGAGATAGTGATCAAGATCAAAATGATCATCATGGTATAGATGTTATGGATGCTCCAGTTGATGAAGTTGTGGTTGATCAGCAACCAATTCCTGCATAGGTAACTACTTCGAATGCTCCTGAAACCTCTCTTAGAAGATCTATAGGGAGAAGCAAAAATCCATGCGCTATCCTCCTGAAGAGTATGTACTTTTGACTGACATGGGAGAACCTGAGAATTATGATGAAGCCATGCAAGATACTCACAAAGATCAGTGGATCGAAGCAATGGAAGATGAGATGAATTCACTCCATGACAATGGAACATATGAGTTAGTGAAATTGCCGAAAGGTAAGAGAGCTTTATCTAACAAATGGATATTCAGAATAAAGCAACATGACCATACCTCTGCGCCTAGATACAAGGCGAGGTTAGTTGTTAAAGGTTTTGGCCAGAAGACGGGAGTTGACTTTGATGAAATTTTCTCCCTTGTTGTGAATATGTCTTCTATTCGTGTGGTTCTAGGCTTAGCTGCAAGTCTAGATTTAGAGGTTGAGCATATGGATGTCATGACTACTTTTCTTCATGGTGATTTAGATGAGGAGATTTATATGGAATAACCTGAGGGCTTTGTAACTAAGGGAAAAGAAAATAATGTCTGCAAATTGAAAAAGAACCTGTATGGATTGAAAAAAGCTCCAAGGCAATGGTATTTGAAGTTTGAATTTGTCATAGAAGAACAAGGGTACAAAAAAACTTCTTCAGACCACTGTGTATTCTTCCATAAGTTCTCTGATGATGATTTTATTATTTTATTGCTTTATGTGGATGACATGCTTATTGTTGGCAAGAATAAATCCAGAATTGCAGTCCTTAAGAAGCAGTTGAGCAAATCGTTTGCGATGAAGGACTTGGGGCCAGTAAAGAAAATCTTGGGCATTCAAATCCACCGATATAGAGATAGAAAGGAGTTATTTCTATCCCAAAAGCAATACATTGAGAAGGTAATCAAGAAGTTCAATATGACAGATGCAAAAGTGGTTAGTACTCCTCTTGCTAAACACTTCAAATTGAGAAAAAGGAGATATCTCGTATTCCTTACTCTTCTGTCGTTGGTAGCTTGATGTATGCATGGTTTGCACTAGACCAGATATTGCACATGCCGTTGGTACTGTTAGTATATTCCTTTCTAATCTTGAAAAAGAATATTGGGATGCAGTAAAATGGATATTAAGGTATTTGAAAGGTACTGCAGATTTGAAGTTGTGCTTTGGCAATGGCAAGCCTGAACTTGTTTGTTACATAGACTCTGATTTAGGAGGCAATCTTGATAATTCAAGATCCACTTCCGGTTATTTGATCACTTTTGCAGGGGGGGCTGTTTCTTGGCAATCTAGACTACAGAAGTGCATAGCTCTATCCACCATAGAAGCCGAATATATTGCTGTCAGAGAAGGTGTTAAAGAACTATTATGGATGAAGGAGTTTATTAATGATTGTGGCTTTAAGAAGCCAAGGTACATCTTATTTTGTGATAATCAGAGTACTATCTGTCTCACCAAGCACTCCACTTTTTCAAGCCTCGAACAACAGCTTCATTTTTGTGGATTATACTCTTTCTTCAATTGATTAGTTGTTGCTATTGTTGCTCTGTGTTTGGCACTTGTTGTGTAGCCAATTTGGAGAACTTTTGTAACTCTCTTATTGTTATACTGGAGTTTTTTGGATATTTGTGATCCTGTGGTTTTTAACTTCGATTTAAAGGGTTTTCCATGTTAAATTTGGTGTTCTTTATTTTCTTTATTTTCAGGTTTGCCTATTCCTCGACATAACAGTGGTATCAGAGCCTTGGTTATTTATCCGGGTTGTTACGGAATGAAGGGGAATATGAGCAAGATGGTATGTTTAAATGGGAGAAATTATAATGTTTGGAGAAGCAAGATGAAAAACTTATTGTTCGTGAAGAAGATGCATCTACCCATTTTTCAGCTCATAAACCTGAGAGTATATCCGATGAAGATTGGGATCTCGAGCACCAACAAGTCTGTGGATATATACTACAATAGGTTGGAGATAATTTTCGCAACCATATTGTGAACGAGATACGTGCAAGATCATTGTGGGGAAAGCTAGAGACTCTTTATGCTTCAAAAATCGGGAACAAATAATTATTTCTGCTAAAGCAATTGATGACCTTTAAATACAAGGAAGGCAACCCTATCCTTGATCACATAAATGATTTTCAAGGCGTCCTTGATCAACTATCTGGAATGAGAGTTAATTTTGATGATGAGATACAAGGACTTTGACTTCTTAATACTCTGCCAGACTCTTGGGAAACTCTTCATGTTTCTTTGACAAATTCAGCTCCTGTAGGTAAGGTGACCATGGAATATGCCAAGAGTGGTGTGTTGAACGAGGAAGTAAGGAGAAAATCTTAGGGTTCGTCCTCACAAGTAGATATATTGGTTACAGAAGACCGGGGGAGAGATAGAACAAGAGGCTCAAGGAATAGAGGTAAAAGTAGAAGTAAGTCAAGGTCCAAATACTATAATATTACATGCAACCACTGTGGCAAGAAAGGACACATCAAAAGGTTTTGCCGCAAGTTGAATCAAGACACTAGAGAAGGAAAGAAAGCTGAAAATAACGAGAACAATGTTGGATCGGGCTGCAATTGTGATTGAGTGTTCGTAACCTCTTGGTCTTAGATTTGAACGGTGAAGATCGGATTTGGAGGCTCATAGCATCTTATTTCGAGCCTCGAACATCAACTTTATTTTTGTGGATTATACTCTTTTTTCAATTGATTAGTTGTTGCTCTTGTTGCTACTCCGTGTTTGACACTTGTTGTGTAGCCAATTTGGAGAACTTTTGTAACCATCTTATTGTTATAGTGGAGTTTTTTTGGATCTTTGTGATCCCGTGGTTTTTACCTTCGATTTGAAGGGTTTTCCACGTTAAATTTGGTGTTCTTTATCTTCTTTATTTTTGGGTTTGCCTCTTCCTCGACATAACAATATTCTCTGTGCCAAGAATTCTTTATTCATTCTCAGGTTAGAAGACGAAACTTATAATTAAACACTGTGAATTATTCAGCGGACTCGAATTAATTTTTGTTTCTTCTACATTTCTGTTTATATATTGTTTTTTTTCTCCAGAATTATTTTACAAATATAATATACTAACAAAATAGAATTGTTTTCTGAATATTTTTTGAGGGAAATATTCTCTATGGCTATAGTCATCAAATTCTATTTTTCCAACTCATTTTGCTATCTTTCTCCTCATCTACGAACAGGCAGAGACGTCTTCATGTGAGACTTGTCATCCTCATCTGCATAACTGCTGACTCACATTACTATGTGTCTTTCTAATCCTATGTATCTCTATTATCCAAAAACTTGGGAGATTTAGAGTGTGTTTGGTACGAAGAAAAATACATAGGGATTTGGGGGAAGAGGAAGGGGTAAGAAAAGTAGCATAAAATATTTTTTGAAAAAAGTTTTTCATTCACCAACCAGACAAGTAAAAATAAGTAATAAAATCAATCATTTTTCGGGATTCATACCAAACACACTCTTAGTGAGATCAATTTTTAAGGTTTTAGGTTTGAACTCACTATTTTTCAAAGTTACAAGTTCATTTCAATTATTTTATTTCAATTATAATAATTTTTTACACATAAATTATTTTTTGCATCAAAAGTTTGGATCCAGATCTATCCAGTACCTCAAAACTCTCTCTCTATATATATACGGGGAATGGGCAGCCACAATTTCACACAACTGCTAAGGTTGCTACAATTGCATTTCTCGACAAAGTTTCATCTACTTCTACTTACAGGTATGTTTTCTACTGGAAGAATAATGCTTACTAAAATGAAATATCACCTTTTTGTTTTTAACATAATACTATAGAGTTTAGTCTTAGTTTTACTTTGTATTAAAAGAAAAAAACAGTTTACGATAGACGTTTAATATTATGCTGGAATTAAATTTATAGCTTTGAGAAAAGGTGTAGTTATTATGTTAAATGTCTATTTACATTTTAGATCATATTATCCTCATCAATATTGATGAAATGATAATAACATGGTTAAATTTGCTTTGTTTCAACGATTAGATTTGATACACATGGTTACAGGGGCGGATCTAGGATTTTTAGTTTATGAGTTCCTACATCGATTTTAAATTAATATATTATAATAACCAGACTAAAGAACTGGGTTCCCAACTAAATATTCTTATACATTGAATGATTTTCTTAATACAAATACGGGATCTAGCCAAAAGCTACTGCGTTCTCGGGAACCCATACTCACACCTTTAGACCCGCCCCTGCATGGTTAACTTTGAAGACAAACTAAAGTTGCATTTGAATAGTTTTTTTTTTGGGGGTGCTCCAGGCATAGGCGTATCTAGGATTTTTAGTACATGAGTGCATAATTAAAAAAAAAGGAAGAAAAAATGTATTGGGTGGAATTGATCGTTATTCCTCTAGATAATAACACAACTTTCAACCAAGTGCCCCGTTCAACCTTCTTGGAGCATGGGTGCCAACAGTTAATATTATATCAATTTTTAAAAATATGTACATAAAATATTTAATTTTGCCGAAAGACCATGGGTTCATGTGCTCCGTCATTTTACCTATACATCCGCCCCTGGCTCCAGGCCTGGGCTGTAGTGCAACGCCTAAGCGATGCGTGAAGGCCCGGATAACAAGCTACTCTAATGGACATTTCTCTTAAAAAATTGAGTTAATATCGTGTGGGCTGATGTCTCACTCATCATATATTAAACTGATAAAAATAGATACTACACTTGATCTTTGCCAAAAGGCCGAGAAATGTATGCATTTGAATAGTTGTTCTTTTAAAGAAGTTTTTTCCCTTATACGAATCGGAGCGACAAATGGCCGAATCTTAAAGTAGTTCTCATATGTTCCAAAAAGAGATAGTATAATTTTTTTAGTACCTCGATAACTTTTACTAGAAAATAATTTCTCTTCCATAGTTAAAACAAGCACCATGTTTACATTAAGGACTTATTACAGTTTTATGTGGGTGTATTTAGTGGCGAAATCAGGAATTTTATAACGGGTGTTCAAAATTTAATACTATATATTTATTCAAAGTAAATTTTGATCTCTATACATAGTATAATTTTCTATATATATTCAATACTCTTCGTTTCAATTTATGTGAACCTATTTTTTTAGTCCGTGCCAAAAAGAATGACTCCTTTCCTTATTTGAAAATAATTTATCTTTATGCAATGTTTTATAACTACACAAAATATATATATATATATCTTATTTTATACTACAAGTTCAAAAGTCTTATAGTTCTTTTCTCTTTTTACTTGACTATAAATATTTCTTTTGTTAAGCTTAAGCTACACAACAAGAGGAATACTTGTTGTAGCTCTGAGGTATTGGATTCATATGAACTCGATAATTTAGACGCGAAATAATAATTTATGTATAAAAATTTATTAAAATTTTAGTAAATATTAATTATGAATTCATAATTTTAGAAATATAACTAGCTAAATATTAATAATTTTAAAGATCGAACCCATAAAATTTAAACCCTAATTCCGCCCTTGAAGTGTTTTATATATAAAAGGCAGCTTCAATTCCTTTCTGTCGTTTTTACTCGTTCAACTTAGCAAATATTTAGAAGCCAAACTCATCTATTGGAAGTAATTGTTACGTAGACAACTTAAATGAGTTTCACCCCTCAATTAATCTAAAATTGAATTGTTTATGTTCCTTAAGTTAGATCGACATATGAATTGACAGAAAATTTTTGTTCTTTTCTAATAATCGAAAAAATGTGCCCTCACAATAAAGAATGTCTGAGCGATTGGAGTTTAGTCAACCAATCATCTTTCGGAAAAAAGTGAATATAAAATTTCGAAAAAAAGTGAACAAAAAATTCAAGTGAAAATGGTATTTGAAAGTTAGAGTTTTGTTTGGACATGAATATAATTTTGGGGTTTTTTGAATTTTTGTGAGTGATCTGAAGTAAAAATTTTGAATTTTTTTTTTAAAGTTTTTCAAATTTTTAAAATTTCAAAATTCATCTTTAAGTAAAAATCGAAAATTTCATGGCCAAATATTGATTTCAAAAAAAGAAGATTTTTTTTCGAAAAAAGGCATCTTTTTTTTATGGCCAAATAGGCCCTTAGTCAACCAATCATCTTTAATGACATCTATATTGAAAATATATAATGCACTATTATTTACCCTAATTCATTAATCTTGAGGGAGGAAAGTACGTATTAAGATACAAAATTGGTTTGATAAGTAAAAATTAAAGTAGAAATATATATGACTTGATCATGGTTAAGTAACAAATATTAATACGTTCATATAATTTTTTTTAAAAACGTTAAGGTGCTTACTCTGTGCTCTAAAATTAAACATATTTCTTCTTTACCTTTTTGAAATATTTGATTATATCTTTTGTAATATGCTTGATCTATTTGATAATTTAATATATTATTGTAATACATATGTTTTGGTGCCTAAATATTAAATTGATTTTACTTATTAACATTTTATACATTTTTAGTGTATTTTACACAATCCATGAATATTCTATCTGATTAAACACTGTTTTAAAACGTTTATCAGCCAGGGAATAAGCTCCACAAAATTTTAATTTTTATATAAATAAGGTAAAGTTTATAAATAAAAAGTACATAACATATATATATATATATATATATATCGTATGTTAAAAACTGTTTAATATTCAAAAGAAAAAGTAAGAAAATCAGTATAATTAATCGAGGCAAAATAATACACGTTGAAAAGTATTCTAATAGCCTGTTTGGCCCAGCTTCTCAAGACAAAAAAAAGTATTTTTTTTCTTTCCAAAAGCACTTTTTTCCCTAATTTGAGGTGTTTGGCCAAGCTTATTTGGGAAAAAAAGTATTTTTGGGAAGAAGCAGAAACAGTTTCAGAGAAGCAGAAAAAAGTAGCTTCTTTCCAAAAGCAGAAGCAGAAGCAGTTTTGGCTTTTCTTCTTACCTAAAATACCCTTAACAAAATATAGTATATACCAAAATAACCCTTAAACCTAATACTTAGGATATTAATTTATAAATATTTCTTCTTATTTTTAGGAAACTTTCTAATATATAGTGTCTTTATGGGTGAATGTTTTTATATTTGTTGAAGGAATTTTAATATATTTAACTTATATTAAAAGAATTAAGTACTTTTTAATTTTATTTTCATATTTTACTTAAATAAAATGATTTTTTTTTAAATATTGCATGTAATAAAAAAATTTTGATATTATTTATTTGCTTATAATATTAATTATTAAGTAAATCTATTCATGTCCTTATTCGTAATTTGATACTTAAAAGCACTTTTTAAAAAGCTTGGCCAAACACAAATTATTTTCAAAAGTGCTTTTTTAGACTGATTAGCCAAATACAAACTGATTCTCTCCAAAAGCACTTCTCAAAATAAGCTGATTTTTCCCGCTTGACCAAACAGGCTATAAATCACCAAATTTCTTAATTATAATCAAAATAATTTTCAACACCACGAAGAGTATAGAGCTCTCATCCGGGCGCGTGGGGAACTTTTAACCACACAGCGTCAGAGAATACGGACAGTTTCCTAGTATCCTATGGGTCCCACATATAGATATCGACAAGTATCCAACTGGGCCCCACTTAGAACACGGATCTTTTTTCAGTTCAAGCAATTTTGGCAGAATTTAAATTTAAATTTTTTGTTTGTTTAATTTCATCCACCAATGCCAACCTAAAAAATGTTTGGTTTAACTTTTGTCTCCTATATGTTCGTGGAAAGATCATTTTTAGTCCGCGATCGAAATTATTATATTCAATAGCTGCATAAATATATAAATTTTGTATATTTTTTGTATATAACATACAAAAATAAAAAAAATTATACAAAAATATATTTTTTCGACTATTATTTTGAGAGCGTTTATATAATGTTATTTTTGCTATATATTCACTCTACCAAATAATATGATGAGATAGTTAAGACCCTTATAACTTGAGCTTTAAATTTGAAGAACTTCTTGATAAGAAGCGTTTAATCCTATAGTAGGTATATACAATACGAATTTGAAATGATCGAATTTGTGAGCTTATACGTGCGCTCTACTGAAATCAAGAGAGATGTAGTGGGATGGTAAAAGTCTCAAAATTTGAGCCTTTAAAATAGAGATATTTTGGTAGAAAATGTTTTATCTCATAATAGATTGGCACGATCCGAATATGAATTAATTGAAGTAGTGAATTTCGTGAGTTCATTACTCAGATGGTCACTGAACAATATAAAATTATGGAATAAAGTTACTTTTATTTCATTTGTAACAAGAAAGTCACTTAACTATCCGAATTGCACTCTGATGATCACTCAACCAAATTTATTAATTTTTTCAATGAAAAATGTGGACTTGGCAGTCTACATAGATGTTTGGACCATATAGAATAATTTATACCCGAACAAAGCATATAAACCTAGTGAAAAATGTGAACTTGGCAGTCTACATAGATGTTTGGACCATATAGAATAATTAATACCCGAACAAAGCATATAAATATAAACAAATCGGATCGAGATGGATTGGGTGTATGGGTTAATTTTTATATTTTATTTTGGTGTTAATTATTTTATATAGTCCAAAAGTATACGTGGACTGCCAAGTCAATATTTTCTACCGACAAAACCAATAAATCTGGTTCGGTGATTATAAGCGTGCAATAGTAACAATTGAATTTCTTGTTACAAAGAAAAATAACTATATTCAATAATTTCAAATAATTTAGTGACCGTATTTCTAATATAAGAATATAAAATGATTCGAGTATGAATTAATTGAATTAGAGAGTTTCAAGATTTGGAAGGGTTAAAAACAAAAAATAGAGCGTGAAGCTCTAGAAGTCTAAAACGAGTGGCTATCATTTAGACTATCATTTTTTGTCTCTCTATTTAACGAACCAAATTTCCAATTTCAGAGCTGAAGAGTAATTTCAAATTGAGCTGAAATTTCAACTAAAAAAATGGAGACCAATGGAGTGAAAGTGAAAGCAAATTTGAGTGACGGAGTTAACAACCAAGAAATTGAAACCCCAAATAATATTACAATCAAAGGCATTCTTGGATTATTAATGGCTAATGTAGAAACAGCTGAAGATGAAGATGAAGAAAATGGTGGAAAATTCAAGAAGAATATGAGGAGGAAGAAGGTTATATCATTGGGAATGGGTGATCCTACAGCTTATTCTTGTTTCCATTCTCCTGATGTTGCACAAAATGCTGTTCTTGAAACTCTTGCTTCTCACAAATTCAATGGTTATTCTCCTACTGTTGGCCTTCCTCAAACCAGAAGGTAATGTTTTCACCTCAATTGTTTTTCAGTTTTACCTTCGTCGGGTCAGTCTGTGTGTAGCTCGGCGAAGCCAGGAATTTCTCCTATTTTGTTCAATTTTAAAAAAAGGCAGCTCGGTGTTAAGCTCGCGCTATGCGGGGTCCGGGGAAGGACCAGACCAATGGTCTATCTATTTTTGCAAGAGGTTGTTTCCACGGGTGGAACTCGTGACCTCCTGGTCATATGACAACAACTTTACCAGTTACGCCAAGGCTCCCTTCGGTATTCAAACTTAAAAAAGTAAAAAAATGCTTCCGACAAAGGGTGTTCGATATATGTTATAAAGCTCTAAAATCTAATATTTTACCTATATACACTGTGTAATCCTACCACCCTTACCAAAGTATAGCTTCGCCCTACATGCTACCTCCCGCCAACACAGGATAACTCTGTCCACCAAAGCTTGGACAGAATTCTCCTTCAATTATACTGCAAAGTAGATATATACAATTAGGCAAAATATGAGCTTTTCTTGTTACTCTATAGGCTTTCCATATTTGTTACTCCTTCCGGTCCCAAATATTAGTCGTTTTGATAATCTGAATTTGTTTCAAAATATTTGACGTTTTAGTAATGTACACTCACCTCAATTCTCCTTCGTTTTTTTTTAAAAACCATGATGTTCTTGGCCAGCTTGCATGTACCTCAATTAATTACACGAGGTATCTACTATCTCTCATTAGGTATCGAGTAACTTTGTCCGTCAAGGTTTGGATAGATGATAAGAAATCATCTAATATTTCTGCTCAGCGTATTTGCACATGAGACTTCATGTCTCAATCCACTTTATTGATTGACCACTAGGCCATAACCTTAATTCGCCTTCAATTATACTGCAAATATATACAATTAGGAAAAGTATGAGCTTTTCTTGTTATTACTGTGGGCATTCGATATTTGTTACTCCCTTTGGTCCCAAATATTAGTGCAATCTGAATTTGTTTCAAAATATTTGAGGTTTTAGAAAAACAAGAAGTAATAATGCTTCTTTCCAAATTTACCTATACTGTTCTAGTTAGTGCAATGTTAATTAAGTGAGATATTTAATGAGAGATAAATGGTAGTTTAGACAAATACTCTTATGATTAAGGTTATTAACAGTCCGTCTTATGCGCAAAAACATAAAAAGATTGCAGAAAATATTAGGAGGTAGTAACTTCTTTTCCCCTTTCTGTTCCTTTTCTTTTTCTTGAATTGAAGTTCTGAACGTTCAATGAAGTTACTTTATTTTTGTCTTTTACCACTTGGTTCCTTAATTTTAATTCGTTGTTGCATGTTATTGATCGAACAGGGCAATTGCAGATTATTTGTCGCGTGACCTTCCAGAAAAATTATGTGCAGATGATGTTTATGTCACAGCTGGTTGCACTCAAGCCATTGAAATAGCCTTGTCAATTCTGGCTCGCCCCGGTGCTAACATATTACTACCAAGGCCTGGTTTCCCAATTTATGCACTTTGTGCTGCCTTTAGACACATCGAAGTTAGATACTTTGATCTTGTTCCGGACAAGGGCTGGGAGGTTGATCTCAAAGCTGTTGAAGCTCTTGCAGATCGTAACACAATTGGCATAGTTGTTATAAATCCTGGGAATCCTTGTGGAAATGTTTATAGTTATCAGCATCTTCAAGAGGTTGCTCTTAGTACTCTTTTTACACACAACGATTACTTCCTCCGTTTTATTTCATGTCTTAGTTTGCCTGGGCATGAAGTTTAAGAATGTAAAGAATTTTTTTTGCATTTTGTCGTCTTAAATTAAAGGTGTGTATAACATACCAAAATACGCTTTGAATTCTGTGGTCTTAAACATAGTAGTGTCATTAAGGGTAACATGGGAATGTTGAAATTAAGAATTTACTAAATATAGAAAGGCGACATTCCTTTTGAAACAGACTGAAAAAGGAAAGTAAGACATAGAAATTGAAACGTGTGGAGTACTATTCTTTTCCTCAGTATGCATTAGTTCTGAGAATTTGTTTTGTGTGTTAATATCAGATTGCAGAAACTGCTAAGAAGCTTAGGACCATAGTGATTGCGGATGAAGTATACGGGCACCTTGCTTTTGGAGCTAAACCATTTGTGTCGATGGGAGTTTTTGGCGCCATTGCTCCCGTGCTTACTCTTGGTTCTTTATCTAAGCGATGGTTAGTTCCTGGATGGCGGCTCGGTTGGCTTGTCACAAATGATCCCAATGGCACCTTCAAAAATCCAAAGGTTTGTACTAAACACAGCATAATCAAGTACTTAGGGATCAATTATGGTATATCAGCAATAACACGACTTTTCTATGGAATTGATTTGTCAGTTTGTTGAGCGCATTAAGAAGTATTGTGACATTTGCGGAGGTCCAGCTACCTTTATACAGGTTTACATTTAATCCTTCATATTGTTATTATATGTCTAAAGCGTCGTAGAGTTTTGGCTATTGATATGATAACTCATAAATACAATTAGGGGTCGTTTGGTTATCAGGACAAGGATATTAATTCCAGGATAAAATTTGGGATTATATTTATCAGATATTTGGTTGCAATAGCTATCCCATATCAGAATTTTAGGCAAGCCATTTAATATCTGCGCCAATAACCTGATACTAACAACCGTTGATGTTGAAGGCGGCGGTCCCTTGCATTATTCAGCAAACCGAAGAAGTTTTCTTCAGGAAGACTATTAACTTGTTGAAGTGGACAGCTGGCATTTGTTGCGAAAAGATAAAGGAGATTCCTTGTATTAGCTGTCCACATAAACCAGAAGGCTCAATGGCCGTAATGGTAAGCAGTAAGAGAAATCAAACACCTATAAATTTATCCGCGACATGCTCTCCTTCTTAAAACAATTTCTCTAATATATGCAGGTGAAGCTGAATCTATCGCTTTTAACAGACATTAGCGATGATATTGACTTCTGTTTCAAACTGGCGAAAGAAGAATCTGTTATACTCCTTCCAGGTAAGAATTAACAATTTAGTAAGAATGATGGTCGTAGTAGTGAAAAAGTAAAACCACAAACACGAAAGAGAACAAAAATAAGAGGAAGTCTAATAGTTCAGGAAATAATTGTTTGGAGATATAAATGAAAAAACGGGCAGCCCAGTGCACGAAGCATTCCACTTTTATGCAGGGTCCAGGAAAGGGCCGCAACCCAAGGGGGTGTGATGTAGGCAGTCTACCCTGATGCAAGCATCAATGGCTGATTATCGTTGCTCCAAGGCTTTCGGAGATATAAATGAGCATGCATATTATTGAAATATCAAGATGATGTCTTACTTGGATTTTTACAAAACAGTTGGCTGGATTGCTGTTTACTTTTCCGAGCCGCTATACATAGATTATACACTGATATCTGATTATATACGGTTATACACATATTATATATCTGCCGACTATTTCTAGTTTAAGAGGTTGAGTGGGCGACTATTTAGGTTAATTCTTCTTCTTTCTTTGGACAAAACATTTGCAGGACTCGCTGTGGGTCTCAAAAACTGGATTAGAATAACCTTTGCAGCGGATCCGTCTTCTCTTGAGGAAGCACTAGGACGGCTCAAATCGTTCTGTCAAAGGCATTCATATCAAGAAAATGGTCATTGTTGATTCTACTTAGTAAGCGATCCTTGTAATCGATCTTCTTCTCTGCTGAGCACCTATAGCTACAGTTGGATTGCTTAGTCACAGTCATAGTGCAAGTTATAACAATTTATTGATTTATGAATATACTTGTCTATATTAATTTTATAGGTTGATTACATGGCAAGTTACAAACACATTCAACTGCCAATCATGTACGTAATAATGTGCAAGAAAAACCTGAATTACACATACCAAAAATGAAATATGTAATTACTATTGATTTTGAGTTGTATTGCATGTCATCTATTTTATGGTTTTTGTGATGCTGCTGCTATTTTTATGGTTTCTGTTGACAGTACTGATATAATGTCTCTTCTTATTTTCTTTCCGTCTTCCTGAATTGAAAGTCTTTTGGAAACAGCCTCTCTGCCTCATCGGGTAGGGGGTAAGGTCTGCGTACTCGCTACCCTCTTCAGACCTCACTTATGGGATTTTACTAGGTTGTTGTTGTTTTATTTGACTGGTTGTGGGATCTCATGCATTGCATACATGAATTATGCTTCTAAAACTTATACATGACTGGTAGCCTACTTTACTTATTAAAGATAATGAGAAAGATAGTCTTCCCCTATTGGGCATCACCTTTTCTTCGGGATCTTTGGTAGTAGGCTCAAGCCCGAAAGACAAGTGAGTCTTAATAAGATAAGCGAGAATGCCGAGTTCTTTGTCAAAGCCTCTTCAAAGCAAGAGCCTAAGATGCATGAATATTTTTACCTAATTGCATACAATATACCCATAAAAAGATAGACTATTGCAACAATTGAACTACCTAAAGCTACCCAACAAACACATTGGAAGGAGCATTTACCAGTAAGGAGGAATGGATCACTTTCCCTCTCTTATAGCCTGTTTGGGCAAGCTTTTTTTGGGACCAAAAGTGCTTTTGACTAAAAATTGAGGTGTTTGGCCAAACTTTTAGAAGGAAAAAAAGTGTTTCTGAGGAGAAGCAGAAACAGTTTTTGAGAAGCAGAAAAATGTAGATTCTCTCCAAAAGCATTTTTCTGAGAAGCACTTTTGAAAAAAATACACTTAAAAGAAGTTTTCAAAGGCTTGGCAAAACACTAATTATTGCTCAAAAGTGTTTTTCAAATTAATTAACAAAACACAAACCGATTCTCACCAAAAGTACTTTTTTGAAAAACACTTTAAAAAAAAAACATTTC
Organism: Nicotiana sylvestris; assembly: GCF_000393655.2. Lineage (NCBI taxonomy): Eukaryota > Viridiplantae > Streptophyta > Magnoliopsida > Solanales > Solanaceae > Nicotiana > Nicotiana sylvestris. The sequence goes on from NC_091064.1 coordinate 3,735,823, forward strand.
TCAAAATAAGCAGATTTTAGAAGCTTGCCAAACAGGCTATTAATTCTTCCAACTTTCCACATGCTTTTCGGGGCTAATGAATAAGAAAAAGGGTTGGGGCCACACCTTCACCCACCATCCCCATCAAGTTTCCAATGAGTCTAGTACTTCCTCTACCTCTATCAATTAAAGCCTTATATCCATAGAAAAAAGTTGTTAGGCATCGGGTGTTAAATAGGTGATTTGGGGCGATTTTGAGCGGGTCAAAATGGGCTGAGTGACTAAATGAGCAGGTCAAATAACCCGCCCAAAAATTACTTGGGCAGAGATGAGATGTATTTGACCCGCCCAAAAGTTACTTGACTGAGATGAGCTGCGTCAAGTTGGACTAAAATAGGGTCATAGCTCAATCCCCCAACTTTTACTAAACTTTAATTAATATGTGTTATTTTCTTATGGGAGTATATAAATGCTAAATAAGACTTTTGTTCTTTTGTTATCAAACAAAGAAGAATTATTTCTAAGATAATTTGGCAAAGTTACTTATGGATCAATTTGACTAAAAATTAGCCAACTTTAAAAGGCTTTTTTCACTTTTAGCTTGCCCCAGAAACTATTTACATTCGGTAGCCAAAAAAGTGTATAAATTTGTATAATTTTTGTATATAACATACGGAATGTATATATATATATATATATACATAAAATATATATATAAAAAAATATATTTCGGCTATTATTTTGAGAGCGGCTATACAGTGTCATTTTTCCAATTTTAAATTGGTTAAGTTGGGTTGGATCAAGATGGGCTGAGTTTAATAAATGAGTAGGTCAATACCTAACCCAACCTTAGGCGGGTTGGGTAGGTCATATGAGCTTGGGCCAAATTTGACAACCCTAGCCTAAATGAGTAAAAATTGCACGGGGCGCCCTATTTGGTCGCCCCCATTTAACCTATACCCATTTTTTTAAAAACTTTTAACTTGTACCCACTTTTTAAATAACTCCAGTCTCATTTCTCCTCCTCCTTCTCTTCCTTCGTTTTCTTCTTCAAGTTACAAAACAAACTGGTATTTATCTCCAGAAGCAACGCTGCTTTAGTTATAATGTCAATTTTTTTTAATTGAACAGTTCGGCAGCTGTACTTCTGCTCCAAATTTACAACAAATTAGTCTTTTTAAGTTACCAGTAGGATGAGCTATAAAATTTTGGAGTTTTTGTATGTTTATTCGTGTTTGAGCTGAGAAGATGTACACTATTTTTCTTAAAAAATCACTACTAATTGTGGTGCTTCAGCTCTAGAGCTGAAGTTCGCCAGTTACAAAACAAAAACTACAAACAACAACTTCAGCTCTAGAGCTGAAGTTCGCCAGCTACAAAACAAAAACTTCAGCTCTAGAGCTGAAGTTCGCCAGTTACAAAAACAAAAAGTTCGCCAGTTAAAAAACAAAAACTTCAGCTCTAGAGCTGAACTTCAGGCCCGACTACTAGAATGCTGAAGTTTTGCGTGATTGCCTTTGCTATTTCAGCCCTGTATGCTGAAGTTATGCGAAAAAAGGGTACGCTTGCAATTTTTTTTTGCAAAGCGATCACAAGTTAAAACGTGACACAAAAAGTGTGTATAAATGCAAATGCCCCCTAAATGAGCACAACCAGAGATTGTGTAAATTTTTTTTTATCAATAAATTTAACATGTGATATGAGGCTAGTTACCATTTTAACCAAATACCAATTAATGCTTATCAAGAGATTACCCGTAATTACATGATTGTCCTGATTGTGTAAATATTTTAAAACCCTTACATAGAACTTAAACTCAATCTGAAATAGGCTTATCTAAACACTAGACTCTTCCTACATAAACGTTATTTTTGTGAGAATTCTTGATTATTTTGTGCATGGCAGTCATAATAAGCCACGCCTGAAGAATGCTTAGCACGATTATTTTGGTGAGGTTATTTCATCATCCGAAAGAGACTGATAGGTAGAGACGGACCTATATTATAGAACGAGGGGTCACCGGCACCTATAAAGTTCGGCAAAATTTCATATATATATATATATATATATATATATATATATATATATATATAATTTCAAAATAGTGATTTAGTAGGACACCTTATATATACAAGGAAAAATGATATTGTATAGCCGGTTTCAAAATAATAGTCGAAAAATACATATTTTTTTGTATATATATACACATTTTGTATGTTATATACACAATTATACAAATTTTATATACTTTTCGGTTATCGAATATAATTAATTTCTGACACGAGCTAAAAGTAAAAAAGCTTATATATAAAGTAAATTTTGATTGAATGTAGATTTGATCCCCTGACCTTAGGTTATTGGAAATAAGAGACCAAAACCAATGCACCACTTGGTCTCTTTTGACCATGGGTTCCATCAAGTATATATACCTATTTTCGCCAAATTATATACATCATATCTATACTTTAACCCGAGGACCACAGGTTCACGTGAATCATATTTTACATGGTAGATCCGCCCCTGTGAATGTGCACCAACTATCTCTAAATCTTAGGTCCGCCTCTTGAGCAAGCCCAATACAAGAATACCTATAACTATGATTGATTTAATTGTTTTAATATAGGCAAATTACATAAGTTGCCACCTGATCTATGACCCAAATCCTCCTTACACACTTTCTGTGGATAATAATAACATTACACACATAACCTTTGTAAAGTGTATCTAGTACACACCATCTTTTTGTTGACTAACTTTTCAAAATATGTGTAATATCACGCACCAATAATATCGTGACACGTGTCAAAACAGAAAGAAAATACAATAAAATACCTAATTTACACCATAATTAAAATTTCTTCTTTAAAAAAAAGAAAAAAATAAAGAAAATGAACATAGACCATAGTAGAAAAATTCCAAAAAGTACTTTAAGAAAAAAAATGCCCAAAATTAGAAGACTCAATCAGCTTAAGCCACGTGGCGAATAGTAATGATCTTTGGTCAATAAACAAGTTTGACTGCACCATTTCCTCGTGAACCTACGAAACAGAGAATCAGAATTCGAACACATTGAAATCCCAACAATAGAAAATTCGAAAGGGAATTCGAATCGAAAATCTATATCTATATCTATCTATCTATATCTATATTATATTAAAAACATAAACGCTCTTAGCGAAATGTTGTTCGTCTTTTTTACCCTTCAAATAAAAAGTTTATACTGATCAAAATAGTCATTTGATTATTTTTTAATATTTAGTCTCCTTTTAGGTTTCATCCTTAAAACAATTCTTGTTCGAGCAGCACAAAACTAATGGTTTTGCTTTCTCTTTCCTAGAGCAAGAAGCTTTGTATTACGTATTTATATTAATAGTTGAATTTTACATTCAACTTGTAAACTTTGTATTAGTAGTTGAATTTTGCATGCACTTATTTGTATTAGTAGTTGAATTTTGTATTTACGCATTTGTAAACATTATATTAGTAGTTGAATTTTGTATTCACGTATTTTATTAGAACTTTGAATATAATACAAAAGCAATTTGTATTATACATTGTCTTTAATTTGTATATGGTGTTTGTAGGCATTTGTTACAAGATTAATGTGTTGTAAGCCATCCTCTGGAAAGCTTTCTTTTTGATAATGGTTTTGGTCTGGAATGTAATTAAATTTATGTGTTCTTTATCTTACAAAATTTTTTTAATTTTTATATAATTGTTTGTTTCATATTTTTTATTTAGCTTGGCTTATTTTATATTTGATATCTCACAAACTTATGTTAATTTTAATATAATTTTTGTTTCATATTTTGGATTTAGCTGATTTCATATCTGATTTATTTATAAATTATATATAGGTTATTTGGACAAATGCGGTTCATAACAGAAAATTAGTTAGACATCTGATCTAAGCCTTATTAAATAATATTATTTTTTTCATATGTTGTATAATTGATAAATTCCAACCAAATTGCCCGTCTTAAACAAATTATAAATTAGATTGTCTCTTGTAATATCGATTCCACACCGAACAAAATAGTCTTTTAATTATTTTTCTAATATTTAGGAATATACATCTAATTATATTTTAATATTTTGGACTTAAAATCAACTAAACTTTGTGGATTAAATTCTTTCTTATTTGAACTATATAATATAAACATATTTGTAAAAATAAAAAAATAACACATGAAAATTACATTAAAATTTTCTCACTTTTAATTTCTTTTAGGTTTAGGAGTGCTTTATTTTCATAAAAGAATTAATAAATGTTAGGTGTTGGTCAATTGGAATCCATGAAAAAATAGTACATTATCTTACATAGATCGAGAGAGCATGTCCATGAGTGATAATTTTTACCCCTTTTTTTTAAAAAAAAATATAGATATATAAAGGAGGATAAATAAGTAAACAATGATTAGACTTTATAAATTTATAGATGTACAATAAATTAATTCTTTAGAAATTCAATTATGTATTTTAAAAATAAATTAATCAACAAAAAACTTTCTATATTTATTAATTTCTTATATCTATCTAAACTATATTATTTTAAAAGCACAAATTCCTATAAAAATATTGATCAACTTTTTTTAGGTCAGCTAAAAATTGCTACTCTAAGTTTTGGTATATTAGCAAAATCTTGGCATTCCTTTTCCTTGAATTTTGGTTAATTAACAACTTTCCTAAAAGTTTGGGTCATATGAGAACCTATAGTTGGTGAGAATTACTTATCAATTAATATTTATTCCCCAATAAAATCAATTATAGCATATACAATTAAGTCCCTACTCACTGATTGCTTATTAAAATTTTATTAAGGTGATATTTCTTTAAATACAAAATGAAGAATTGTTTCTAGAAACCAAAATCAATTGAATAGGAAGCATATATAAATGAGTATTTTCATAGGAATTGAAAACTATAGATGGGAATATTTAAAAAATCAAAAATATATAGGAATTATCACCCCCCAAATAAAATATTTTTGAACTATTTGGTTTACTTGGCATGATGATTAAGTTATTTTTAACAAAATAATCCACTTAGATAGGATACACGCGCAACGCGTGTACCACAAGACTAGTACTATATTAAAAGCACGAAGGCCCTTAGCGAAATGTTGTTCGCTTTTTTTACCCTTTAAAAATAAATTTAACTTTGGACAAAATTGTAATTTAAGTTATTTTCCTAATATGTAGTACTTCAAAATTGATTAAAATTGTACTTATCAAAACATTCCTTATTTGAACTAAGTAAAAAAGTCCTAAATATTAGCATATTAATATAATTTATTTCCTTGTAGGTGACTTCAATTTCTGAACGCGAAACGTAGTTATCTTGCTTGTCCCAAGTTTTTGTCCATTTCTTTTCTTATTTTGGTATCAGTTTAGACTAAATAAATGAATTATTAATACATTTATCCGTTAAAGCTTAATACAACTATAAACGATAAATATATAAAATTTACCACGTACTAATTATCCATTCATTTATTTTTTCCATTCTATGTAGTTAAATTTGTGTCTCCTATTCCTAATCATGCAAAAGTATATAGTTATATTTAGAATTACAAAAGTAAATTTGTTGAGTTACATATTTCTTCATTTTATATTAGCTCAAAAACTTTTATATGTTGAGGAAAAAAAAATACGCAACATCTTTTTATAGCATTTTTCTTAATGTATTGGTGGTTGTGACATGGCTATGTACTAACAATATAAGTATTTTTTACAAAACTATAGTGAGTTTAACTTGTGATAGCAAGTTAAAAATAATTTCTAATATACTACCAATTAATGCTTAGATGTAATTAGTTATTACCTTATAAATAAATTTATCGTATAAATAATTTGGCGTAACATCGGTCTCTCTACAATTACCTTCTACCAACAAAAGTTGAAAATCTTTCTCAACTTAAAAGTTTAAAAACAAAGAAACATCTTATATTTCCCATTTTAGATTAAATATGAAAGATACAAAAAGTTTTTGAAATTTTAATTTGATGAATGTTGTACATTGTCTTCATCTTTAATTTGGCAAGAAATTATAAATAATTTACTATGTTTTTATCATAGCAATAAAAATAAGACCAAAAGATATAATTAATTACCATGTACTAACTACTAAGTACATAATATCCAATTCAAAAGAAAGTTAGAAGAATCCTATTTACTAAAATATATTTCCAATAAGATAGAAATGTCGCTCGTTCAAAAAAACGCTTTTAGTGGTGCTTTTTATTGATTGAAATAGAACAAAGATAAAAAATAAAAAAATAAAAAAAGTTATTTTCTCTCGATTCATTGACCCTATTTATGTCTTTAGGATGAACTTGAAAATAACTATCCAAGACGTATTTTAGAAAAACTCTTAAATCTTCAAGGCTTACATATTCTTACTAAAACTGAAAAGAAAGTGATAAAATTATGAAACAGGAATAGATTTTAAATTGAAGGATTTCTATAGGATAACTTCTTTTGAGTTAACTATATATGATCAATATTCATCCTTTTTTCGGAATATATGTGTTTTATTTTATAGCTCAAACACAATATCTCATATACTAACATTTATGAGACTAACATTTATCCTTTTTTTTTTTAAATTACTCAATGACACAGGCACACACGCGCACTCCAAACATAAATATATAGAATCCCTACATGGGGGGGGGGAGGGACTTGATGCGGGAGAGGCATAAGTACAGTTCAATTTTGTGGTGTATTCGTTTGTAGTAAGTATGGCCTCTTGCTTATTGATCAGTTCGCCTCCGTTCTATTGAAAAATCGGAATTCCTACGGCAGTTTTGCCAATGAACGACGTCTCGGGCCGAATTGACTAAGCTAACCCGCCCTTAAGGAGGCTTTTCCATATTAGGAATATCATCAAATCAAGCAATTCATGAATTTGATTGTGAATACACAAAATTCCAAGTTCCCAAAGTACCTCTCTTAGATCTCTATAGTTCTTCCAAGTTTCTGATCTAAAATCTGGTTTATGTCTCGAATTATAGGGCTTAACTTTTGAATCATTATTACTTGGATAGCTAAACCTCTTTGCTTAGCTAATAAACAAAAGAACTCTATGTGTACCTTGTGTTAGCATACAATAAACTTTTTACTACCTGTATTTGTTTATAAGAAGTTTGAGCTTTTGTTCACGCTCTCCTTTTTTTTTAATTATTGTGTTAATATATTCTTGTTGTAATTGTTGCTTTCTTTATTATTGCTATTGATGATTTACCTATATATTTTAGTTGTGAACCTGAATCTTATATATTCGTTCATATGTTGTATCACACCATACTATGATACTTGAATCAAAGAAGATTCACGCAGTTTTAGGTTGATTAGAATTCACAAATTTTAGGGTTGTGTTTTAATTTCTCCTCTCTCTTTTTTTTTCCTTTTAATTTAATGTTTTAATTATTTACATTATATACTTATATTATATGTCCATATATTTCTTTTCCCAAAGTTTTTGAACCTACAATAGCTCGTAGAATGAATTCGTTAAGATAATGTAGTTTGGTTGTTTAATGTTCTTTTGACGCCTCTATACGAATTGGACGATCAAACTTCAAATTGAATTAGACAAAAAAAAATATCGATTCTCACCACATTGCTCACATCCAAATATGTAAGCCAGTCTGTTTGGCCAAGTTTTTGGGAAGTCAAAGATAAATATTTCTTTTTAAATGTGCTTATTTTGGAGAGTTAAGGTGTTTTGAGGTACTTTCGAATAGTGGTAGAAGCTGAAAAAAGTAAATTTTCCCATAAACATGGCCAAAGTACTTCTAGCTTGAAGTTATCCCTAGAATTTAATTATGTCAATACAATTATATTTTCAGATAAAGTATTTTTTTTCATTTAAATGATCGTTGTATATATCTCTACATCAATTGCTATTATAATAATTCATTCGTATTCAATATGTTATATAATTTTTTAATTAATAGGCACACAATACACGTGCAACGCACGTACACTAAAACTAGTTGAAAAAAAAACGCTACAAATACCACATTCACATTTTCTCCATTAAAGAGAAAGGTTCAGTTTTTCTTTTAGCTACATTTACAGTGAAGTTCAGATCAAATCAATGGCTGAAAACTCATCACAGGACAAGCCTAAACCGGGTTTAAGGAAGCCGATTTTCGTGAAAGTGGAGAATTTAACGCCTGGTACTAACGGCCATACGCTGATCGTGAAAGTTCTGGAATCGAATACTGTGTTGCAGAAGGGACGTTCGGTGTCTCCACATCTACGTAATACGAGTATTTCTGAATGGTTGATCGGTGATGAGACCAGCACTATCCTCTTCACTACTCGTAACGATCAAGGTACGAACAGATGAACTTTGCGATCACCTTTTTGGGAAGATGCACTTATATATTTTAGTGTTCCTTGAGCCGATTAGCCGAGGGTCTATCGGAAGGAGGCTCTCTATCTTTACAGGGTAGGGGTACCTCCCCAGACCTAACTTATGGAATTAAATTGGATTTGTTGTTGTTGTTGCACTTATATATTTTAGTATGCGCTAAGATTTTTCGGGCCAAAGAGACGAATTTATTTTATTAAATAGGTGATCGTAAAACTAAAGGAGAGCCTTGGAGCAACGGTAAAGTTGTCTCCATGTGACCTATAGGTCACGAGTTCAAGCTGTAAAATCAGTCGCTAATGCTTCACTAGAGGATCAGCTGCCTACATCATACTCCTTGGGGTGTGGCCATTCCTGTACCTGTGTGAATGTGGGATGCTTGGTGTATCGGGCTGTCCTGGTGATCTTAAGACTCAGAAATCAGGAAATGTGCCAGTTCTAATATTGTGATAAATTAGACCTCCTTGATTAGGCTATGGTTACATATAGTAGTGTTTTTATAAATTAAATGCAAAAGAGACCTAATGTATCCAGCGTATGAGGTTGGCTGCTTTATACTTTTAGTTTTCGTCATTGTTTATTACTGAAGCCAGTGGCGAAGCCAGGAATTTACTCAAGGGTGTTCAAACTTATAAGAAGTGAAAAAAATCTCCGAGAAAGACGAGAATAATCCTTTTTCTTTAGTGGGTGTATGGTTGTGATATATCAGCATTTATCAATGGAAGCGATCCTATTATCTGCATTTATCAACTTTCTTCACATGGCTGTTCTTTTAGTTGAAAAATTGGCGATGTATTTCATCTTAGCTTTAAATGTGTAATCTTTTCCAAAAGATAAATATATCGATGAACTCACTCTTACAAAACAGGATGATGGTAGTAGTAATTCTGATTTCTTCATCATATGTGAGCTGAGTTGAGAACAGTTTTTGAACTTCTTCGGACCTCCTGTCTCCTGGACACAAGTGTACAAAAGCATTTCATAAGCCAGAGCTTCAAATTGTACCTTCTCTTGTCCATAATTTTCCCTTCGCCTTCTTATTACGGAAGGTGAGAAGTTCTTGGAGGGAAGGATGCCGGGGGTCTATTTGGAAACAGTCTCTCTACCCTAGGGTAGGAGTAAGGTCTGCGTACACACTACCCTCCCCAGACCCCACTAATTGGGATCATACTGGGTTGTTGTTGTTGTTGTTGTTGTTGTTGTTGTCTTCTTATTACGGAAGGCTCAGACACTTTTTTCTGTATTCCATCTCAATATCTTTGATGTCTTTAGCCGCTTCAAAAGAATGATAGATGATGCTGTAATTGTATTGGGAATTTCTGTTTGTGTCTAATATCGTACTTGACACACAACCTAAGTTGCATACACTTAAAAGTCTATCATAGGGCTCTAACTGTGAGACAAATACATTTAACATAGTATTTATGTTTGATAATGTTGATTTATAGGCTTTAAATGTTTGGAAAGAGGAAAAGTTCTTCGCTCAATAGTAATTGTTTCTTAAAAAGGTTGGAAACTTATATATTTGCATGAAATAACTTCTAGGATCACATGCTTTTATTTTCTAGGTGTAAAAGAAAGTTGTTTGAGACAGTACAAAGACAGCTCTGCAACTTCTTTGGTGTTATGAAATTTGCGGTGGATCATTGCTCTTTACCAGACTCGCACTGCATTTTTATGTGAAGTTGGACAATTTTGCTGAAAACTATGTGTTTTCTTTGTTATCCTCGTGTGTTAATAACTTGAAAATATTAGTTGAAAGCATTTGAGCTTTCCCTTTATATGTGAATGCTCATATCTCAACAGATATTCTTTTTATTACTTTAAACAGGCAAGTGGATCAAGAAATATGAATCCTTCTATTGTCAATACTCTTCTGTGTTATCCGAGGAAAACTTAATTTCTTCAGTTGTTGTTAAATTAAACTTAATTTCTTCAGTTGATGTTAAAATTCACTTCCTTCTCCTTTCAGAGAGCCTGTAACATCCTCGCAATACAAATTTCTATATTTGGCACTGCTATGTAGTCTTCTTTCTAATTTTAGTTTCTACAGTATTTTCTATGTTCTGTGCCTTTATTGTCTCTTTTCCTGTTTACTTAGCCTCTGATCCATTTTGAGTATATATTTGTGATCATGGTGTCTTTCTTTGTACAAATAGTTGGCTTTTTAATTCCTTTTAATCACTGAAGCAATTCTCTCGTGGCTTATTTGCATATCATTTACTTTAAACTGCCAAGGAATCCAGCAATTCTCTATTAGACTAATTATGAAGTTGATAAATTAGACTGTTTAGTAGTTGGATGGCTCATTATTTTGGTAGGGGGAAGCTCAGGAACTCGCAGGGTGCAAAGGTGTAAAAAAAACAAATCTTTTCTGAAGCGTATGGATATTTTAACTTCATATATAAATCTAATTTCAAAGTGTGCTAGCTTTTTATTTCCTGATTCATTCATATGTCTCCGTGTGATTTATAAGTTACGGGTTCGAGCCGTGGAAGCAGCCACTAATGCTTGCATTAAGGTAGAGTATCTATATCACACATGCGGCCCTTCTTTGGACCCTGTGTAAACGTGGAATGCTTTATGCTCCAGACTGCCCTTTTTCATCGGCTCTCTCTGCTTAAAAGTTTGTGTTGTTGTTAAGTATTCTCCAATTTATGTAGTACTTTTAGCTTATTGAAAGTCAATTTAATTAATTTTTAAGTTAAATTAGATTTGATTAACTCAATATTTTAAAGTTACAATTTAAATATTCAAAAACTATAAGAAAAGTACAATAATATGTTTTTTTTTTCTCCTGTCAATATGATGATTAAATACATTTTAAAATAATGATTAACATGAGTGTCACATAAATTGGGACAAAAAGAGTACTGCATCTATTACGATACCATAGATAGGTGAGAAGATAAATATAGGAGGTTAGGATTTAATTAGAATCCTAATAATCTAGATGAAAATCGAGTGTTTACTTTTGAATATAAAGTTTCCAAAAATGGCATGGTCAAACAATATGAAGGAGCTTATCAAGTTAATACTTAAATTAGTAGTCATGCTAGCAAGTCATGTGACAGATAAGTTTGTTTAATGTTTCTCATAGATGATTGATTCCACAGACAAACATAAATCCAACGTTAGTTCTTTGGACCATTTTAAACCAATTAATAGCATAAAAATAATTGAGTTTAAATTTTATGTAATGATTGCATAGAAAAAAATATTTGCACAATTAATCACTTATAAATTAATTTTAAGTAAATTTTTATGATAATTGGAGCTCCTGAATTACAAGGTGAAAGATGTCTCTCACTATAGGTTGAAATATTGCATTTCTTATAGTTTGCTTTTTTATATTGATAAAAATATAGGGAGTTGGGGCAGATTGAAGCGAGGGAAAATAGTAAAGTTCTTCCCTCGAGATCGACTACAATAAGCTTGTGACTCTAGTAGAAAGAAATAATAAGCTCTCTACTCCATTTGCCTGATAAAAATAGTAACTAATATGTATGCTATCATACACGAAAAAACATTTAGTGTAAGAAAAAATCACCTATTTTATATATATATATATATATATATATATATAACACAACAACGACCCAGTATAATTTCACAAGTGGGGTCTGAGGAAGATAATATGTACGCAGACCTTCCTACCCCGAAGGGTAGAGAGGCTGTTTTCAGAAGACCCTCGGCCCAAAAACAATTTTGGAGGCAATGAGAAAGAAGGACAAGGGGGTGTTGGGGGTGGGGTAGGATGGTGCTGTTGGGTGGGTGGGGCTAGTTAAGTAAAGGGGGCTAGGTCCAAAATCTTGATTAAGATCCCAAATTTAAATCAAATAGAAATCAGTAGTCATGTCAATATTACATAAACCCTCAGGTGCATGAACAAAGATTCCAACTACCATTATTTAATTTGTGGGGAATGTTATGCCCTTCCAATAGCCTACATTTTTTGACAAACATTAGTTCAACTCTACCAAAAGAAGAAATGTTTTTTTTTTTTTTTTTTGTGTGTGTAGTATTTTGATATAAATACTAGTTTAGAAGACTTATGGAAGTGGATCTGCCGCAACTATGACTCGAGTTACTGGTCGTTGGGATTCCTCACAAGAGGGATGAACTCCCTTATGTTCACAGCATAAATATACTCTAGTGATGCAAGAATATTTTTGTGTAGCTAATTCTTAAACGTCTTTTGTTTTCCATAAAAAAATGTTGGAAAAACCTGTTATTAATTTGTATTTGTAAAGTAATTTTGGAAATAAAATAATATAAAATAGAAATGTAGAAGAAACATAATTTTAATCCGAGCCCACTGAATTTAGTGTTTGCTTAAGGAACTTAATCCCCTCCTAGTACCCGAGGTTGTGTATTATTTCCTCACAGGATAGAACGGATTACACAGTGGTGTAGCGACACTTCATACCCAAGTGTTTCAGCGAATACAATGATCGGTAGCAAATCACACTTATTGTTGCTTTCTTTCAGTTGAAATAATGCAGAAGAAAGAAGGAGAATTCAAAATTTTTGTAAGGAAAATCTGAGGGAATGACCTGCTACTTATAGCCAACAGATTGAGTTTAAACGAAGAGGTGCAACTCTTTAGAATGATTGTTATGAACGCGGAGTATAAAAGGGCTAATTTGGATGAAACAATATTACGTTAATCTTAATATTAACAAATAAATTTGGTCCAAAATATGATCAATCAAATTATTTGACCAAATTCAAATCCGAAATCGAGCGAATGACGACAACAGTGCGAGACTTGCCTTCTTCTTAACACTTTAAGAGCTAGAAGAAGAGCAATTGTATATATATCCATCAAAATTCTTTTCCTCCTCCAATACGGGGCAATGTACCTTTGTCAAACAGAAAAATTCAAATATTTCATTTTCCCTTCCATTTCCCATTCACTCTTTATTTTAAGCTAAACCAAGCTTAAACCTAACAAAACCTTATTTCTCTATATCCATTATATTGTATTATAAGTTATAAATAGGATTTAGGAGGATGGCCAGCTGAGCTAATGTGCCAATTAGCACGCCTTATGGATGAACCCGACCCAATAATTTTTTGCTACCATTTTGATTAGGTACCAAAAGAAGAAATGTCACTTCAAGATTGTTGATTTCCTATTGGTGATAGGCATAATACGAAAAGATTAGATGATATAGATACAGTTAGAAATGGTCAAAATAATTTTTTTAAATGATTGTAAATTAGTTGATTAAATAAAGTTAATTAAGAAATTATTGGTGTACGACTTCAAATATCTTTCTTGCATTGAAAAAAATTTCCTTTTAACAAATGGCTTGCTACAACATAAACTTGATCGGCCTAAAAACTACTACAACAACAAACAGTTAAAATTTTACGAGTAAGGTCTGGGAAGGGTAGTAAGTATGCAGACTTTATCTCTACTTTGAAAGAGTAGAGAGACTGTATCCGATAGACCCTCGGCTTAAGAAGATAAAAAGAAGTAGTAGATCAGTAACCGATTCACCTAAAACTACCAAATAGTTAAACATTTATCATGGAAGTGAATATTCTTTTCAAAAGGACCATAAGGAATATATATTATTGCATACAGCTATGCTCTCTTTAAATTTAGCTTTGATCACCAAAAAAAAAATGGGTGGCATTAATTTGGATATGTTTTCTTTCTATTCTCTTCCTTTAATATTTTTTTGTCTTTTTAAATGAAATATTGTTGTAGTGGAGCAACAAAAAGATGACCAAGTACATGATACGGACATTAAAACTAGTTTGGTATTATTTTTTTTCTTAAAAAATAAAAAGATATTGTTACTTTATTTGATTATCAACTCCTTAATCTGTATCGGATAATAAAGTTAAATAATCTAAATGTTAATTTACTAAAAAATATTGTTTTTTAATAACATAGTAGGACCAACTTCACGTGAACATCAAACTCACTGCATGAGAAGTCAGCCCTATCCCTACACAAATATTTTGAACCTTCCCTATGTATATTAAACAATTCAAAAGAATAATTTAAAAATATTTTCAAGACTTGAATTTTTTTGTATAAATGCAACAACATAAAAGCATAATACATCATTTCATTACAAATTCCAAACTTTATCTCATTTCTAATTAACAACATGAATAATTTCTTGAATTCTCAATACCTACATAAACACCAATCTATATTGAACCACAACAAAAAGAGGCTAAATCAAGAACAAGTCAAGAGGTTAGAGGAGAGTTTTGATTCAACAAAGAAGCTTGAGCCAGAGCAAAAAATCCAACTTGCTAAAGAGTTAGGTGTTCCTCCACGACAAATTGCTATATGGTACGTACGTTCTGTTAAATTATATGATCACTTCATCTAAAAACTTAAACTGTCTGAAAGAGAAAACGTTTATTTACTTAATTATGTGTTCGACAGGTACCAGAACAGACGAGCTAGATGGAAGAACCAGAGCCTCGAGCTCGACTACAATGCACTCCAACATAAGCTTGACACTACATTAGCTGAGAAGAGGAAGATTGAGAAAGAAAACGAACGTCTTCGAGGCGAGTTGAAGAAGGTAAATGAGATGTTAGTTGCTTGTAAAAAAGCACAAGGATATGAGGAAATACAAGGATTAATTCCTTTAAATGCAGCTAATTCCATTTCTAGTGGTTGTGAGGAAGGAATAGTGAGTTCTAACTACCAAGAAGATGTGAGTTGTTCATTGGTAAAAAATAATAGTGAGTCTAATTTGCAATTTGATGAGCTTTATGCTTGTTTGATGGGTGTAGAAGAAGGATCAAATTGTCGTTTAAGTTGGCAAAATGGAAAAGATCTTTGGGTGTGGAAAAATTGAAAGACATGTATTATTGAAACAATTTACGTACTGTATCATGTACTGTATCATGTTACTTACATCAAACTAATGAATACAAGATATGTGTTTTTCAGACACATTTATTGATCTATTGATCATAATTAAGTGACGTGTTTTCACACTTCTAATTAGTAATTGATAAGGTTGAATTATTTGGTTTGATGTAAACATATAATACGCGTAATATTTTCCTTGTGTTACACTATTTATAGTTACAATGATCTTGCGTTAATTGCTACATTCCTTCACTACTAGGCCACAAATACCTCCCTTAATTATACATGGTATTATTACTTTTAGCCTGCACAAGAAACTATTAATATCTGATAGTCGAAAAAGTGTATAAAAGTTATATAAATTTTTGTATATAACATATATATAAATTTTATACCTTTTTCGTTTATTATTTTACAGCTACTATACAATATCATTTTTCCTAATTATATCGTTCTGCTAAGGTGACCAAGAAACTTATATATCAATCATATCTCCATCTTGTTGACCATAATAAAACAATACTCTTCCTTTGCCAATCTATGTGATACCTTTAGTTTTTGAGATTCAAATTTCTTAATTTAATCGTGCATCTGGATATAAAATATTTAAATTTTTGAAAATAAAATTTATATATTTAAAAATTACGTAAAAAGTACTATAAGTCACAACAACAACAACAACAACAACAATAACCCAGTGAAATCTCACTAGTGGGGTCTGGGGAGGGTAGTATATACGCAGACCTTACCCTTACCCGAAGGGGTAGAGAGGCTGTTTCCGTAAGACCCTCGTCTCAAGAAGACTAGTCACAGTAATTAATAATCCAAATATTTAAAAGGCATATGAAAAAACTACGATCAAAGTATAATTCATTTGACTATTGAAATCTGAACACCCATCACATAAATTGGGACAAAGAAAATATTAGAGTAGAGAAGAATTAAGAACTCGTTGCGGCCAATTCTAATATTAAGGTATCATTAGTTGTTGCTTAGACCCTATATATATTAGTATTAGAAAATTTATTTTATATTGACAAATTCAGAAACCATAAACTTCAAATCTTGACTCTCCGCCTCTTCACCTGTTTTAAGGATAAAGCTTTTAATGTAGGCAACAATTGCTTGGAAATACAAAGATTCTTACAGAAAGAAACTGAGGAAGGCAGTTTCAGAGGTTCATGGCAAAATGATAAATGTGTGTTATGTCGTTTTAATGTTTCGAAAATTTTCTTAATTTTTTTTAAAACATACTCCCTCCGTTCACTTTTAGTTGTCAAGTATTTTAAAAATAAATTTTTATTTTTACTTGTCACTTTTCGTACATCAAGAGAAAAATAATTTATTTTTTTCTGTGTTGTCCTTAGCATTAATTACTCATTATAAATCACTTTTCAAATTCTTTAAGGCGATACACCAATTAATATGAATATTATGGTAAATTATGTACTTTATTTATTATTTCTTAAAGGGCGTAAAAAATTTAAAGTGGACAAGTAACAGTGAACGGAGGGAGTATATGACTTCATTTCTTTCTTTCGCATTCTTTTCCTCGGAAATTGAAAATAATTATTTCTCGTAACTAGATCAATAAAGGATCTCAAAAATCTCATAAACTCTTGGAATATTTATAAAGAAATCATCTCGAATAGTCTGCTGAGGCATTATTGAATAACCAAAAGCAAGTTTTTAGGTTATAAGCAGTCAATTCATTGTATAATTGACTTTGCCGTATAACTCATCAAGGATAATGTGAGAATCATAATATCTATTTATATCTATATCTATCTATACTATATTAAAAGCATGAAGGCCATTAACGAAATATCGTTCTATCTCTTTTACCATTCGAAAATAGAATTCATACGAGATAAAATAGTCATTTAATTATTCAGCTAATATTTAGGACATTGATATTAAATTTTCCCTTTTTGAACTATATACAAACTCCTAATATTTAGGAACTTAATTAATACTCGAATAAAATTTTACCTACGTATAATTCGATAATTATCATTAGAGAAGGACCCATAATCTATATTATATTAAAAGGAGAGTAGTGAAGCATGAGGTTAAGCCAAGTGGCAAGCTAAAAAAAGCCACTTGGCAATTTTAAGACAACATTAAAAATTTGAATTATAAATGAAAACATAATTAATAGAAGTAATAGTTCAATAAGAATTATTTTTTAATTATGATACAAATCTCTATTAATAGTATAATTTAGTTAACATTTTTTTTGTATAATTATGGTAGGGACGAAATAAATTATGGTAGGGACGAATTTTAATTAGTTGATCAAGCTTTGTAACTGACCTTATTTTGGTACAATATACATTACTGTAGGTATCTTTAATTAAAATTTTATGTATAATTCAGTTGTGGTCGGTATCTTTTTTTGAGAAAGAATCAATTAAATTTTTATTTTGTATCTTACACATTAATTTTAAGTTGAAATAATAATTCTTTATTTAGTAAAACCTTTGTATCTGACCTTATTTGAGTGCAATATACATTACAATAGGTATCTTTTATTAAACTTTTGTGTATAATTCAATTATGGAAGGTATCCTTTTTTGAGAAAGAATTAATTAAATTTTTATTTTGTATATTACACATTAATTTTAAGTTGGAATAATAATATTTTATTTAGTACAAGCTTTGTATCTGAGCTTATTTGTGAACAATATACATTACTATAGGTATCTGACCTCATTATATAAAGTAATGAGGTTTCGGACAAATAAATATTTTATATATAAATAAATATTTATTAAATTAATAGTGGAAATATTGCTGCAACAATTAGAGTTTTTACGATTAATATTTGAATTGAGTATTGCTAGGTTAAGTTTGAAAGTATAAGATGATTTTTGAAAATGTGGTCCAATGGAGAAAATAGAAGAATAAGATATATTTGAATTTGAGATGAGACTTTTTTTTAATATGATAAGAAAAATCATATTTAAGAATATGAGCAATAGAGTCAAAGTTACTATTGAAATAATTTTTATTTATTATTTATATTATATTAAAATGAATGTAATAAAAGTGAATATTAAATTCAAGTAAACTAATGAAAAGCACATGACAACGTTAATAATATTAAGTATTGAATATACAATAGCAAAATAAGAAATAAACAGAGAAACAATTAAAATTTCTATCATAAAGAACAAAAAAGGATAAAACTTATTTAAATTTGACATAAAAAGTTTTTTTAAGTATGATAAAAAAGGTCATGATGTGGATAAGGCCACATAACTGAAGTTTAATAGAATAAATTAAAAAATATCAAAATATTAATAAATTAGAGATAATGCGGGTTATTTATACTAAGAATTAGTTTTAAAAAAATAAAGTAAATATATAATGCTTAAAAATATTATTAATGAATTTAAACTATTTAATAATTTTGAGTATTAATTTTAAATAAAATAAATATTTTTTTCAATATTAAAAAATCATACATCGATTTATCTAATAATATTAAAGGATATAAATAGATTATGATATTAAATAAAGAGGTATGTTAATGAAAGCCACATAAGAAAATAAAATACTACATATTAGGTAACTTAATAGCAATAATAAAAAATTTAAAAATATTTAATATTAAAAATAGAAGGGAAAGACGATTTGAACTTGAGATTTAAATTAAAATTATGGTGAAAATGCTCAAACTATGGATAGAACTACAAAATTAAAATTTACTAGATAAAAAACTAAAAATTGGATAATAAATTAAAACTAAGGAAATACAGAACAAATATCTTATGTGGGTAATTTTATGAACGAAAATTAAAGTCTAATTTGTATCCTAACGTTAAAAGAGAAAGAGAATTTAATTACACGTGATATAAAAAACAATTATAAGAAAATTTAATAGATTTAAAATATAATAAGAAAAAATATATCTATTAATATTTTAAACTAATTCAAAGTTATAACTTAATATAAAAATGTGATATTATATATTTTGTTTATTGGTAAAATATTAATGTAAATAACTAATTAAAAATTCACAGTAGGGACTAGGGAAGAGGATGTATAAAGAGGAAAATAGAGATAGTGTGGGAATATTTATCCTTTGAATTAATTAAGTATAAGGAAATTAAATAATTAAATAATACTCAAAAATATTATTGAAAGATTTAAATGAAAAAAGAGTTCCAAGTAATTAAGAGGATAAAAGTACAAAAATAAATTAGCTTTTAGGAAAAAAAATTATATTTATATATATTTATCAAAAGGGCAATAAGCAAGATATCAAGTCAATTGGTAAGCTAATAAAAGATTACATGAATATAACATTATTAAGTAATAGATAATGCAATAACTAGAAGCAAAGATTAAAGAAAGAATTGTTTTGGGTGAAAATGTAGAAGGATAAGACTTATTCGAATTTGCGGTGAAACATAAAGTGGTAGTAAGAATTTTGTTAAATAATATGCTCAAACAAGACATATCACAAACGTGATATGTTTAGTATTATTTAATATTGACCACAAAATAAAATACAAGTACTAAATCAAGGAGTTGGATTATTACAGATATAAAATAAAAATATAAATAAAAAGAAACATGTTATCTGGAAATTTTAAATTTTAAGATAATTCCAATAACTCAAATTATAATTTGATATTTGTGTCCACGCATGACGCATCGCACGGGTACTAATACTAGTTCTTTATTAAACGGAATCTAGAAAATTACAAATAAAGAACATGCACCGAATCATGGCTCCTTAACCTAATTCATCAAACTAATGTTTGTATAGTATAACTTCGGCAACTACTCAAAATATAAAATAGATTCATAAGCCATCTCCGCTTCAAACATAAAACTGTATAAAAAATAGTTAAACAAGTATTTATCGAGATCTAATAAGTTAAATTGATTTAAAAAAATAGGCAAATTATATTAAAGTTAAAAATATGCCAACTTCTTTGTTTGCAAATTTCTAATTAATTTTTAATATATATTATTTGATAATTTTTTGAAGAATCATAATAAAAGTATTTTTTTTATTTGTATTATTTGATAATTCTTTGAAGAATCATTATAAAAAAAAATTGTGTGTTACTTATTACGTCATAGAAATAACAATAATCTCTATTGTAGTTTCTGCGGTATTTAATCTTTGAAGACAAAAAAAAAATAGATTGAAAACAACTGATTTTCATGTCATTTTCAGTACATAAATTCTTTATCCCATCACAAGATTATGTAAATTATTCTTAATCTTTATTGTTATTTTCTCTTAGTTGGCTAAAACATTTTAGATTTTATATTTATTAATCTAGATACATGTGCAAAGCACGTATCCTAAGACTAGCTTTAGGGTACATGCATTAGTGATATGTTGTCCGCCTTTTTTACCCTTTAAAAATATATTTCACAATTAGGTAAAATAGTCATTTGCTTAAATTTCTAATATTTAGAACTTTAAAATTATATAACATAGAATATTTTTGAAAACTACGGTGAGATTTGGTTACTTATTATATGTAAATTTTGAAAATAATGATTTTGAAAGTATTAAAATAAATTAAAAATAAACCAAACAAAAAGTAAAAATATGTAAGGCACCTAATAATCTAAAAATTTATGGAGTAATTTATATGAAGTAAATTACCATAGAGTTAAGTTGGCCGATATATCCAATTTTATACCTTCTAAAAAATAAATTAATCCTTCAACAAATAAATCTATTTAAAAAAATCTAATAGGATTGGCTATCATTATTTTCATAATTTTAAATGGTGCCAAATTCAAAAATAAAAGGAAAAAGATGCTTGTACGCACATTAGATTTGCTAATTCAATTGATCCTACTGGGTCTAGATCAAGGTTCCCGCTTGTTAGCTTTGTATTGGCTCCCATCTTACTACATTTATTCGCTAACTTTTATTATATAACTCAAACACAAATATTAAAATAATATTTATTTGACTTTCCTTTATATTTTGTATTCGTTGGGATTAGGTACACGCACAACGCGCGTACCATAAAGACTAGTACTATATTAAAAGCACGAAGACCCTTAGCGAAATATCGTTCGCCTTTTTTACCCTTCATAAACATATTTTACACTGGACAAAATTGTCATTCAATTATTTTTCCTATAAATTAGGAGTTTAAAATCAACTAAAATTTTGGTCATTAAATATTTTCCTATTTGAACTGTGTAGCAATTCCTAATATTTAGGAGTTTAAAATCGATTATATTATTCGTTATTAAAATTCTTCCTTATTTTAAAACTTTTACTTATTAGAAAAGCTGCATTTATAAAATTGCAAAACCTTGAATAGTTGGAAGTTCGTAATGTAGAATACAATTCCTTCACTATATTATGTTATTAGAATACTTTTAGTTGGGGCCGAGAAAAAATTGTTTATATATTTTGTTAATTTTTAATTCTCTTCTTTTAATTTGTTGTTACCTTTGTAGTAAATATGTGAAATTTACACACACACACACACACACACACACACATATATATATATATATATATATATATATATATATATATATATATATATATAGTGAGCAAAATTAGTCCACGAACGTTAAATAACACTAGCGGTTCAATAACATAAAGATCCAAAAATAAAGTACTCATTGATTCTTTACTATTTTAGAATAAATTATTATTTAAAAATTAAATTTTGTAATATATTTGATAAAAGTGTAATTACAATTAATATTTTAGATTTGTGACGAGCTATATCTCTTACACTAAAAATTCATAATCTATTTATTTACACTAACATATCTTGCACTTTTATTATAACTCAAGCACACATTTTAATATAATATTAATGAAATCTTATTTTAAAATAGTTAATCATTGTGACAGGGTACATGTGCAATGCGCGTACGCTAAAACTAGTCTATATTAAAAGCACGAAGGCCTTTAGCAAAATGTCGTTCGTCATTTTTGTCCTCCGTAAAATGCATTCCAAGTGGGATTAAAATGTAAATACAAATAAAAAAGTTTATAGCAAAATACAAATATCGTAGGACAAAAAGAAAAGAAGAAGAAAATAAGTTGGAAACTTTCCAAAATAAATAGATATCCCATACGAAGTGGGATTGTCGTAGGTTAAAAAATTATACTATAGGATACTATAATAGAAACTTATTATATAGTATCCCCTATGAAAATGAAGTCAAATTGTGCAGGTTCGAAAGAAAAAAATAATGCGAGAATATAGGTATGAAACTTATTAAATAATATGGCTACTAAAGAGGTTAAAAACTCTTTATTCTCCATGTACGATTTTAGTTTGTTTTTTTTTGCTTATTTCAACATATACTTCATATTAACAGTTTATGACATGTCCAAGATTTTACGAAGAAATTTCTCAAGAAGTTTAGAAGTTACATATTCCTATTTATTTTGAGTTGAGGTAAGATTCCTCTTTTTTATCTTGTAAAACACGTTTTCATATTAGAAAAAATAATAATTTAAGTTATTTTTTTAATATGTAGAAATAGTCATTTAACTATTTCTCTGATATTTGAAATAATGAAATAATTATTTCTCTAATATTTAGAGTTTTGATATAAAAATCAAGTACTTTCAATTTCCTTCCAATTTTAGGGGTTTTCATATCAAGTTATCAACTATTTAGATTTAGCAGTTTTAGGTGTTTTCTTTGGATGTTTATGAGTATTAGTTTAATAGTCCTTGTTTTTCTTTATTTTGTTGTTATTCCTACTTGTTGTCACATTTTTCTCCTCTCTTTTTTTATCCGTTCTCCAGTCGAGTATCTATCGGAAACAGCCTCTCTATCCTTCCAGGATAGGGGTAAGGCTGCGTACATCTTACCCTTCCTAAATCTCACTTGTGAAAATTTACTGGGCTTGTTGTTGTTGTTGTTGTTGCTGCTTAGGAGTCCTTATTTTCCTTTTCTTTTTTCCAATTTTAGGAGTTCTTTTATAAGGTTTATGAGCATTTTTGTAAATAATACAATAATTATTTAATTATTTCTCTAATGTTTCAAAATTTTAAATCCGCTAAAGTTTTGGATTAAACCATGCTTAGTGGGAATAATCTCAAATTTCATTAACTCCAAAGTTTTTAAAATTTAAGTATCAAGCTTAACTAATAAAATATTTTAATTTTAAGAATATAAAAGAAAGAGATTGGCTGGTAAGAATCAATAACAGTAATGGTTTTGCTCGCATAAAGAATCTGTCATATAGTGCTCTTTTTTAATTCCTTTTGAACATAGAATTCTTATTGAATAATAATTGTAATATAGACTTACAGTTAAATAACTAAAACTTAGGATGACTAACATTAAGATTTAAATCAATAAAAATAAATTATTTTCCTTTAGTTAAGAACAAAATATTAAGTCCTTGAATCAATTTAACCAAAAAAAAGTCTCTGAATTAACTAATTTGTAAAAATAAAAATAAAACAAATCACATTTTTGAAATTTTAATATAAATCGGTTTATAATATATTATCAAAAGTTTTTTTTTTTTTGGTAATTAAACTTTGTATTACCAGGGAAAATATTTACAAGTAAGTCAAAAAAACCTTACAAGATAACCTTCTTTCCTATACTTCACCCCCTCCCCATATGTTTGGTACTTCGACAATGTATCTCTTGAATGATCTTCTTACTCATTGCTTCCCAACCTGTCACCTTTGCTTGAAAAATTCTAGTATTCCTTTCTTTCCATACATGGTATACTGTTGTTGCTGCTGCCATTTTATACAACTCTGCAGCAGCTGTATTTCTTTTAGTCTTCTTTTCAGCCCATCGTAGTTCCTCAACCCAACCAGCTACAGGTCTTCTAATTCCTTGCCATGTTAACAGCGCGCTCCACAATGCTTTCACATATGTGCATTCAAAAAACAAGTGTTGTATAGTTTCATTGGCTTGGTTGCTTAATACACACTTCTGATCCACCTGCAATCCTCACTTCTGCAATCTATCCTTTGTGTATAGCTTCCCATGAGCTGCCACAGTTAGAATAAATGTCCATCGTGGGCATCCTGTATTATGACAGACTATCCTTCTCCAACTAACTTTTTCAAATCTTCCACGCAACCTGTGATATATGTTTTTGATTGAGCAGCTTTGCATATTCATGATGTCTTCATAGCTGAGTCCTGCATCCATGAATGTCTCCTTTGCTTTTAAGATCTTATTCACTATCCACGATGCTTGTTTTAGTTGAACATCCCATATGTGTCTTCCTTTGATGTAGTAGCTATGTATCCACTGGATCCACAGTTTCTTTTTCTCCTTGCACAAATTCCAGAATTGCTTACAGATGGCAGCCTTGTTCCACACAGCTATATTCATAATGTTGAAGTCTCCTGCAGATTTAGGCAAGCAGACTTTCTCCCATGCCAGTAGAGCCTTCTTCGATATACTTCCTTCGCCAGTCCACAAAAAACTTCTACACATTGCTTCAATTAACTTTGTAATCTTTTGAGGCAACACAAAAACTTGTGCCCAGTATATCTGTATAGAGAACAACACACTTTTTATTAGTTGGACTCTGCCAGCATAAGATAAAAATTTGGCAGTCCATAACTCTATTCTTCCCATTATCTTGTCGATTAGAGGTTGGCACTGGGCTTATCAAAAGTTAAATTGGTAAAAAAGCAAACTTTACACAATAAGGGTGAAACAATATACGACAAATTAAAATGATACTAAGTGAATTGTCATTTTTTATATTCATTTTAACCAGGGCGTATGCAGAAATTTTTATAAGCGTGTCGATATTTAAAGACGTGATCAATATCATATTAAAAAATTAAAAACACAAACTCTAATATATGAATAAAACACAACTGAAGTATATTATTAATTTTTTAAATGTATTATTAGTCTCGTTAGAATTAATACTAAATATTTTCTTTCGTATAATACACCAGATCACAATCACTCAAAAATATACTGTATGGATTAAAAAATTCTAACACTAAGCAACAGGGAATCGAACTCCAGATGTTCCCGACAAATATGTAGCGCTAAGAACCCTTTTTGTAAAGTGATGTCGCTCCATTTTATTTCTATAGTATTTAGTTTGCGTATCAATTCGTATTCATATATTTAGTAAAATTTTCTGGTCAAGCGGTGTCGTGAGTCCAGGTGCATCCGCCCCTGATTTTAACAAATGACAATTCCATATATTTTCTTATATATTAATTTATTTATTGTAAAATATTATCTTAATATAGTAATTTTAAAACTCTTTGCATGTTCTTTACAGATTGACGCTAGGTGCATATTTTAAAATATAATTTACATGTTCTTTTTGTACATATATTTTATTAATTAACGTTAGGCACACGTGCAACGCACGCATACTAAGACTAGTTAGAATTAAATAATAACGAGATTATTTAATGAATATACTATTATTAGTAGATGTTCATTGGGTTAAAAGTAAAATATACAAGATTTAATAGTATATTCATTAAATAATCTCTTTATTATTTAATTCTAACTAGTCTTAATATGCGTGCGTTGCACGTGTGCCTAACGTTAATTAATAAAATATATGTACAAAAAGAACATGTAAATTATATTTTAAAATATGTGCCTAGCGTCAATCTGTAAAGAACATGCAAAGAGTTTTAAAATTACTACATTAAGATAATATTTTACAATAAATAAATTAATATATAAGAAAATATATGGAATTGTCATTTGTTAAAATCAGGGGCGGATGCACCTGGACTCACGACACCGCTTGACCAGAAAATTTTACTAAATATATGAATACGAATTGATACGCAAACTAAATACTATAGAAATAAAATGGAGCGACATCACTTGAAAAAAAGGGTTCTTAGCGCTACATATTTGTCGGGAACATCTGGAGTTCGATTCCCTGTTGAAAAATATTAACAGAAATTCAAGTTGCTCAGCCCCAAACTCCGTTGTCTTTGTTCAAGAACAAACCCTAATTTCCGGCGAATCCGCGATCGAGCAAAACCCTGAATCTCCATGTTTCCACGCATCCTGTAAAGTAGATAATTTCGTTGTATTGTAAACAACACAATAAAACAAGAAGATAGATAATTTCGTTGGAATTGATAACTGTAAATTCCATGGTAATCCAAGAAATTGAATAAGCAACAAATTGGCCACCTCCCTCTTACTCTCGTTCTCTCTGTTTCGTTCTCTTCTTATCCGTTCCTCTCTACTATATCTGTGTATGTGTATCTTTAATTTTGAGGAAAAGAATGATGAAGATCTAAAGGGGTGTGAGGCGCTGAAGATGTCTCTTTGGATTAGGTCCACTCTTTGTCCAGCCGTTCTCCTCTCTTTAAGCTGCTGCGCCAGCTTTTTTTCTTTTTGTTACTTTAGGTATTTTCAGAGAATGGGGGAAGAGAATGACATGTATCAAAGTAGAGAGAGAAAGAACTTGGACTGAGATGTTTATGTGAAATACGGTAATTATGTGAGAGAAAAATCTGAAAAAAGGAGAGAGAGAAATAAAAAATAGCGCATTTAGTGGCTTAGGGGTAGGTGGTAACCAAAATTAGATATTTTGCTATAAACATTAAAAGGTATATATAAAATATAATTTTTCAAAATGGTATTTATTTAAAATAAATAAGATGTTAACATTTGCTATAAGAGGTAAAAATTCCAAAAAAAAAAAAAACAATATAGACTTGGACTAATAGTTTGCAATTGGCACGTCTAGGCACTGACTAATAACATATAGAAGAATTAATCCAAATAACCGTTCACCTAATCTATTAAACTAAAAATAACTGGTAGATATATAATATATGTATAATGTATATATAATAAATATTTAATTGTGTGTATTCAATATATAATTTATGTATATCAGCTAGAAAAAATAAACACTAAATTTGGCCGGCTTTTGTGTAATAGTACCATAACCTAAATAGCTGCTTGACTGCTTACACTAAAAATGTTGGAAGATGCATAATATATGTACAATATATATATAGTGTGTGTGTTAATTTATTTATACCGGATAGAAAATATAAATAGTAAATTTGACCGATTATTTGTGTAAAATTGATATTTGTCGTCTAATTATCTATATTACACATTTGAGAAGTAAATAGTTTTGCCTATTTGTATTTCATAATGATATAGAAGTAATTGGATGTACGTTAGGGATTATTACACAAATAGCCGTCAAATACAGTGTAAAGAAAATTCAGACAGCTTTTAGTTGGAGTCCTAAAGGCAGGCTCTGTTCAACCTAGCTCACTTGGACTGGGTACTTAGGCCCATGATCGGGTAAGTCGGATATGGGCCTGAGCATTCAATAAGAATATAAATGACATTAGATAGCCACTTTTATGGCTACTCTTTAAAACATAACCAACAGCTAATGACTAAAACATAGGAGCATTTGCATTTATATCCGCTATTTCGGTCACGTTTTAACTTGTGCCCGCTTTGCAAAAAAATTTGTAAGCGTACCCACTTTTTCGTGTAACTTCAGCGTACGAGGCTGAAGTAGAAAAGGCAATCACGCAAAAGTTCAGCATTCTAGTAGACGAGACTGAAGTAGCAAGTTTTTGTTTTTGTAACTGGCGAACTTCAGCTCTAGAGCTGAAGTTTTTGTTTTGTAACTGGCGAACTTCAGCTCTACAACTGAAGTTTTGTTTTGTAACTGGCATAGAGCTGAAGTTTTGTAACCCCAAATGCTCTCTTTTTAGAGCTGAAGTTTTGTAACCCCACATGCTCTCTTTTTTATCACACATGGGTCAACTCCATTTTTTCTTCTTTCCTTTTATGGCTCATGGCCACATGATTCCTACGTTAGACATGGCTAAACTCGTAGCTTCACGTGGGGTTAAAGCCACTATAATCACTACCCCTCTCAATGAATCCGTTTTCTCCAAATCTATTGAAAGAAACAAGCATTTGGGGTTCGAATTGGATTGTAAAGGAAGTTGCAATAATAAATACCAAAAGAGTACAATGAAAATAGATGTTGGTGGTGGTGGCAGTTCTTGGCCTAATTTGTTGAGCTGAACTTCAACAAACAATGGGATCTGACAATATTGGTAAAGATCATTGTCTCTGTTGCTCCATTTTTACATATTATTGGCTTCCTTCAGAAGGGATATACGTATCACTATAGAAGAAGAAGAAGAAGAAGAAGAAGAAGAAGAAGAAGAAGAAGAAGAAGAAGAAGAAGAAGAAGAAGAAGAAGAAGAAGAAGAAGAAGAAGAAGGAGGAGGAGGAGGAGACAGAGACCTGAAGTTGTTTAAAAAGTAGGTACAGGTTAAAACTTTTTAAAAAAATGGGTATAGATTAAATGGGGGTGACCAAATAAGGCGCTCCGTGCAAGTTTTACCTAAAACATATGCTTTACAAAATTTAAACATGTGCTGTTTTATTGCACATAATTATTATCGCTTGTTACAGTTAGTTTTTTTTTATACATTTTCATCTTATTTTATCACTCTTTGAATTTTTTTATGTGAAGACGTAAGCTCTGCATAAATGGTGCAGCAAAAAAAGTTATATATATTAAACCTTGTGGTTAAAGGTTAAGATTTCATGTGTTAGGTTAGGTGATAGATAACATGAGTAATTAAATAGTTTTCTGTTTATCTCGAAAATACGAGTAACAATTAAATTTGATTTGTTGTTTTAAAGATACTGTATTGGTCAAAATCTGACCGCTACGGTCGATCCAGCCGACATCCCCTCCAAGCGGCGAAACAGTGAAAGCTGACATGGTTTATTTCAAATCCAGTATTCACCACACCGGCCAAGTCAAAAATCAACGCTTAGGGGACGACAGAGGCGGACGTAGTATGAAAGTGTATCAAACCAAGCACATAACAAAGATTCCCTAACTATATATATGGGGTAAAAATCTTCTAAAAGGGGGACTTCTCTCTCTCTCTTTCCTCTCCTCTATAACCTTCATAGTAGAATGAAGAACAAAGCAATCTCCAAGAGAATATGTAAAATGGCTTCCTCCATTGATTAGTGAGAGACAAAATGAAAAGTATCAATAAGATCGATTACCTCTATCTCATTTTATGCATTATTTTCCGATTAGTTTATAGATCTGGAGTTTATTATGTTTAACTAAGATTTACCCCTTAATTATTTCTATTGATTTAGTCGAAAAGGTTTCAATATCTTTTTGGTCAAACAATTTGGCATTGTCTGTGGGGATTTCTTAATGAAATTTTCTAGTCTCTTCTAAATCAAAAATCGGAAACATGATTACCCACCGAAAAGAACGCTAAGGCAAAGCCCAACCCACGCAGGGCAAAAGTACAACATAGAAGGAGAAAGAGAGCTGAATAAGGTCACCGAATTTAAAAACCATCGCCCCATCAACCGTTGAAACGCTAGATAGAACGAGCAATGTTATAAATCCACCCTCATTTACCGACTCATCGGATGTGGGTAAGGAAAATATTATTTTGACTCACCTTCTGCTCTTTGCTTAAACAGGAACACAAGCGCTGCGCGGGCGAGCGAGCGAGCAAAGAAATATCTCAACCGGAGAATGGGAAACTATTACAAAACAACTGAAATATCGCCCACCTGACAATCCAACTTCTAAAAAATGACGCCCTTTAAGCTGTACTCTCTCTCCCTCACCTAGGAGTTGCCCCAATAAGGTTTTCCTGCGAACTTAGGGATCGAGTCGACGAGGGAGTCATCCCCAAGTTCAAAGTGTAATTCATCTCCACGCCCACTAATGAAATCTCTAGACCAGAAAACGAAAAGATTAGACAAGGAAACTCCAATGTATGCGCGAAATGAACGTGAGCAAAACAATAACGTTTCATACTCTCCGACATTACATACTCTGATGCAAACAAAATCAAGAGAACTAGGACTCACCCAGAAAGTGAAGAGGTCGAGCAGAACTGGGACTCCCCCAGAGGATACCCGGTTCTCCAAAAAATTGGGACTAACGACGGGTTAATATTCGATGAAAGTTCGAAATAACACCCTTAAGGCTAAGGGCCTTCGCCAAAAGAGGTATGTTCGACCTCGATCGAACAACGACAGGTTAATATTTCGACGAACGTTTGAAATAACACTCTTAAGGCCAAGGGCCTTCGCCAAAAAGAAGAGTTCGACCTCGATTGAACAATTACGGGTTAATATTTCGACAAAAGTTCGAAATAACACCCTAAAGGCCAAGAACCTTTGCCGAAAAAAGAATAAGGAAAGTTCGACCTCGATCGAACAACGACAAGGTAATACTTTGACAAATGTTCGAAATCACACCCTTAAGGCCAAAAGCCATCACCGGAGAGAAAGTTTGAAATATTCCTAAGGCCAATGGCCATCAGAAAATAGAATGGGAAAGAAAGACTGGGACTCACGACGGGATAATACTTTGATATAAGCCCGAAAGTAACATCCCTACGGCTAAGGTCATTATAAAAAAAAGAAGGTTCGATACTAATCGGACTATGATGGGATATCATCTCGACACATACTTGAAAATACTATCCCGCCAACAAAAACCGTCATCAAGATCCCATTCAATCCGAATGGCACTAAATTCCCGAAGAGTAGGGAACTCATCATGCGGGAATCCACTTCGCATCGAAGTCATGAAAAGCAAAATAGAGAAAAAGTACAGGGCATATTACAATGAAAAATTCCTCTTTATACAAAGTCACTGCGCAAACAGTCGCAAATTACATGCTGCTTGAACCAACAGTCTAAAAAAGAGAGGAGAAAAACAACGACAACAAACAAAAAAAGGACAGGAAATAGATAAAGACAACAATTCTTTCATTTGACGTCATTATTACCACCATCTCTAGGAAGTCTTCCCTCGTCATTTGCGTCCTCATCAGCTTCTAGCGTCGCAGAGTCATATCCACAATTAACACAAGCCTCTCGCACCTTCGCCTGTGCTCCTTCATATGTGGCCTCGGTAATATTGCCTGCCTCCCACAAACTCTTATATATATATCCTGTCGGGCTTCAACATGAACCCAAATCTCGTACAAGTGGCGGGGAGCAGCGACGGAGGAATACTCTATTTGAGCCAACAGTTGCTCCTTTTCGGCCTCTAGGGCGGCAACCCGTTCTCCCAAGGTCGATGCTTTCCAGTC
Source organism: Nicotiana sylvestris (assembly GCF_000393655.2). Lineage (NCBI taxonomy): Eukaryota > Viridiplantae > Streptophyta > Magnoliopsida > Solanales > Solanaceae > Nicotiana > Nicotiana sylvestris. Next base: position 3,767,133 of record NC_091064.1, read on the forward strand.
GATCACACCAATGCATTCCTCAAACCTCGCCTCCATTAGCATGGTCGTCGCCCTCTCTGATTCTTGCTCGGATTGGAGGACGCGGATAGTGTTCTCCAAGGCTGTCGCCCTTGCCGAAGCCGAAGACCAGGCACTCTCGATGCTCTCCAACCCACAAACTTTGTCTCCAACTCAGACAATTTTCCCATCCACTCCGCGTTCATCGCCTCGACCCGGATAAGGTTCTGATCCATCTCAGACTGCATTGACCTTAGCTTTCCCTGAAGATAGTCACACTCTGCGGCAACCCCTTTTCCTAACTCAAGCTCTTCGTCATTCGCAAGAAGTTGCTCATCGAGCACGCTACTTCTGTGAATTGACTCCATCAATTGCTGGTCCCTCTTCTCCAATTCCTCGCCAAGGGATCGAGCACCAGGATTCTTCTTCAGTCGCTCGTGCATCTCACAACACTTATTGTGATAGTGTCGATATTTCTCCAATGCCTTCAGGAAAATCTTAGTCCAAGTGTCAGCCCTATGAGCGCTCCCAATCTCCAACATATACGTCTGAAAAACGAAAAGATGGGTCAAGACCGTATCGTCTAGAAAAATAAAAGAAACATGAAAGAAAGGCGGAACGTACCCTCAGGCCCATAACGACCACTTCATGCATCAAGTCGATATTAGGAACGTTCTGAAGAGCCTCATTATCGGCAGCGAAACACAAAAGGTCGAACTGCGGCACCAGATCCTCCGTGTCCCCCAAGAGATTAATATTTGATGGGATCTCAAGAATACGGGACGGGCCTCCCGCATGAATCAATGAGTGGGTAATACCCCCTTCAAATATCCTAACATCATCAGGATCGAGGTCCGAATCGGATTTGTAGTCATCGACCACGATGCCCTTTCCCCTTTCAGCAGCCGAGGAGGAAGCATGACCAGGTATCGAGGACGAAGGCCCGTCCGAAACAACAACAACGGCCTCAGAAATCTAACCCCTCGTCGCGACAGGTTGCTGATCAACGACCGTGGAAGGAATCTTCGTCGATGGGGCAGATACAAAGGCTGGCTCCGTCTCTACAGGCAGAATGGTATCTGCCCCAGATCTCGTCAAGGGAGAGTCTTCTTCTAGATGTATTACAGCCGGATGTGATGTCCCGGACTCCACTTGCCACCTTTTGGATGTACCCTCTCTTTCCTTAGCACCAAAAAATTCACCCGTAGGATATGCGACACGGGTCGGAGGCTCAGTTTGAGGGGTGGCCTCCGTAGGTATGACCACAGCTGTAGATTCAACTGAAGTAGCCCTCGACGAAGGTCGAGCAGTAAATACTACAGCAGGGCGAGCAGACAATGCAGGCCGACAAAAATCTAATGGAGGAGCCCTCGCTCTCTGCACTCTCCCTAACATCGACAAATAGCACATAAGAAACCAAGTAAAAAGAGAAAAGGGAAAAATAGCGAACAGAAACGAAATCTCACCTGTAAGGGTCTTGCGTCCATATTTTTCATAAAAGGTCGACCATGTGCAGACCCCCACCATATGAGGAAGGATGGCACTCACCCACTCGCAGATACCTTCAACAGGTGGAGGGGTAGTTTCGCAGCTTTAAAAATATAACAGGGTTTAGTTCTACAACGGAAAGCGATCGGACATCTTTCCGACTAAAAGTATAAAACTTACGTGCAAAGTTCCACTTCTCAGGGAACCCTATAGGATCTGCCAGAAGGTGCTCGGTCCGCACATAGAAGTAATTCTCGTAGAAGCGACGGTTAGCCCTGTCGTCCATCTTCACCACCAGACTCTTTGACCCTCGATGAAGCATGTGAATCATCGTGCCGCGAATGAGCTGAGGGGCGAAGATATTGAGCATGTGCCCCTAAGTGATCTCACGACTGTCGAGCTTCGCAAACTCGAGCAACATAAGGAACAGTTTATACAGGTACGACGAAAGTTAAGCAGGAAATACGTCGTAAAAGCGGCAGAAATCTACTACCAGGAGAGGGAGATGAAGCGTGTATCCAACAAGAAAGGGGTAGGCGTAGAACACGCATTACCCTGGGTGGTCAAAATGGACTATATTGTCCCCTATCACCGGTAATATTTTGACGTAGTGAGGAATTCCCCACCTAGACTTCAATTCTGCGATCCCCTCCTCATTTATAACAAAGTGAACAGGTTCTGGCTCCTCCCCGGCGGGACTGTAGAAGCCGGTCCATGCTTTCCCGAGGCAAGGCAAGATCTCGGCTACCGACGGTACCTCCTCATTCTCTACCACTTCTGCTTCTCTGGTGGCCAGAACATCCCTTTCCGGCGCCGGAATTATGACAGGAAGGTCAGCGCGAGAAGAATCACCATCCATTATGTCAATTTGGTAAAGTAAAAAGATAAAAAAAGGGAGGATGACAGTTTTTGGATAACTGGGGACAATCAAAAATTTAATGTATCAGGAAGAAAGAATATTCGCAAAGTTCTTTCAAGTAAAGGGCAAATAATTGTATCAAAAGAATGATGTGTTCCTTATATTTATAAGAGACATAAACCCCCAAGCATGAAACCCAAGAGTCGCCAATCAAATATGATATGGCACGAAACATTTCAATTCCCTGGGAACATGTGTCATAATGGTGGCAACCACGAACAACGTTTCAATCCAAACGATATTTCATTTCTGAAACAGCTGCAACGGTCCAAAGATATCGAAAGGGCGTTGTTACCTCACTTGAGCCTAAGGACCATGCCCAAGGGGTAGGTATTTAGATTTATCTCAGATATGTAACAATATAGTCCATCTTCCAGGCTCGATAGGGGACGACCCCGACAGACGGAGGGACTAACTGTATTGGTCAAAATTTGACCACTACAATCGATCCAACCGACATCCCA